>NC_069499.1:649792575-650392575 GCF_027579735.1 Bombina bombina | reverse complement strand
TCTTGGGCCTGTTTTGTTTAACATGTTAATCAGTGATATTGGAAGTGAGCTTCAGGGAAAGGTTTGCTTGTTTGCTCATGGTACAAAAACTTGTAGCAGAGTTGATGCTCCAGGAGGGGTGGATCAAATGAACAGCGATATTAAAAAACTGAAGGACTAGGCAAATAAATGGGATCAAAACTATGCATATAGGATCCAAAAACCCAAAGGCCAAGTATATTCTCAATGACATATTACTGACTGTAAGTAAAGAGGAACGGGACTTGGGAATTATTATTTCAGATGATTTAAAATTTGTTACACAATGTAGCAGTGCAGCCAGTAAGGCCAGATCATGCAATATTTATTTCAACTTTCCTATCCCTTTAAAACAGCTAATAAATATTATTGAAATGACTGGAATCAACCCAAACATTTGAATAATACATATAACTTAAATGTTAACATGTGTTCTGGAAAAACATTGTAATCACGTTATACATATCAAGGGGAACATTCATTCTAGTATTGTAATGTGAAAATGTTAATATTTAATAGCAAGAGATTTTCCCAAAAAAGTACTGTTACTAAACTACACTATACTATAGTTCATAACTGTATTCAATGACAATCATTGTTTTGTTCATTGATTCAATAATGCATATTTACCTGCACAAATCAAATCAAATTTCTTCAATTTGTATATTATTCTGCTGAGTTTTTACAGTACAAATATTGAACTGATTTTTAACTATACTTTAAAATCCCCTTTGGCAAATAAACCCTGTTCTTTCTTGTATTGACCTATACATGTACGTACATGCATCAGAATTCTTGATGGAATATATTACGTACACATTACTTCAAGCTATATAGCTTTTTCACAGTACTATTCCATATAACTTCATTATACAAATTAGTTTAAAAGAAAAGTAGACCCAAGGGTCAGTTCTTGTGTCAGCCTTTGCATTAAATATATTATAAAATTTATGAAACCATATGCATGGCAGCAGACTTTTCATAGTAAAATACTGAACATTCTGTTGCTCTGTGTGTGCAAAAAACACACACTTAACACACACACATTTACAAATATACACAATCACACATAGATATACACACATATAAAAACATTCACATACTCTTATACACATATAGACAAACAGACATACACACATATAAACACATACAGACATACACATACTCTGATACACATATAGACAAACAAACATACATATACACATATAAACACATATAAACACATACAGTACATACACATGTCTGCACTTATACACAAACACACAACATTATTATATCTGCTGTTTTCTGGCTTATATGTTACCACATAACTGAGAATTCTTCTTGACATGCAAGCATACACTGATATATTAACTGACTCTTGGGTCTTCTTTTATTCGGTTTACTAATATATTGTTATAAAGAACCCAATTATGTGCTGTCTGTGGCATACAACCAAATACATAGATGCATAAATGTCTTTGTATTGAAAAAATGATTGACAGTTATCACAATCACAGCTGCTGTGTTTTACTCAAATATGACCTACATACATATATATTGTATTTGTTTACTGATACAGATATATATTTGCATTCCGCTCTTATGACCCTATTTTATGTTATCTGAGCCATGTAATAAAAAACAAAATGAGACAATATCATTGTATTTAAGTGCGTCATAGACAGGTAAACATAAGAATGCAAACCTCTTACGTGACTGTGGTCAGCAATTAATAAGTTCCAAAACATGAAAGAAAAATGTAAACCCAGAACTCCCAACTGTTCTGCATTTTGTGGTATTTTCACATTTTTAAAGCTTTGGGTCACTGTCCCTTTTGATGCTTTCCCTAAGCTAATGCTGCAATGAGCTCACAAAGTGTAATTGGGAACATTTGTACTTTACCCAGAAATGCCCAGAGTCATCACTATCATAAACTACTCCAAACCACTGATTTATGTCTTAGGACTAGCTACAAAACCACCACCAGGACTACACGAGTGACCAAACTGCGCCACCCGTACATGCATCTGACCAACTAGACTCTGGTTTGGATTTCAGAATCATTTGGATTTTAGAATATTTGTATATTTACATCTGTAAAATGGAAGAGTTTGTAGTTGGGATGGATCCAAGTATAAACAACAATATCTTTTGTCATTTAGACCATATTTACATGTCATAATACAACATAAAAATGCAACCTAAAGGTAGTTTTATATAATTTTTAATATTTTTTGTATACATAGTACCCTCAGAAAGGTAGTACAGTACTGTATTCAGAAAAGTAATATTTTTTGTTTTTTAATAAATATAAACTATTATTTGCATTTTAGAATAGAAATAAAAAAACACAGGCAGAGAAGATTGTGACTTACAGGCACAGAAACATAGTAATTTGTGTTTTATTTTTGAAAAATATAAATGAAAAATTTTGGATTTCAGAATAATTTTGCATTTTAGAATTCTGGATTTGGGGATATATATATATATATATATATATATATATATATATATATAAAGAGAGAGAGAGAGAGAGAGAGAGACAGCAGGCAGGCCAGCACTCACGGTTAACATTTCCTCCACCCAGGGTGCTTCCATGGCATTGATAGTAGTAAAGAATGGGGATGCACTCACCAGGATTTCCAAAGTTACCTTTAATGTAACGTTTTGGAGTGTTACCCCCTTCATTAGACAATATAAAATAACAATACCCCGAAACGTTACATTAAAGGTAACTTTGGAAATCCTGGCGAGTGCATCCCCATTCTTTACTATATATATATATAAATATATATATATATAGACCTTGCACTCGCTGGATTTTTTAACAAACTTTTTTACTTGGCAAAAATAGTGATGTTTCGGGGACAGTGTATCCCCTTCCTCAGAGGTCTGAGGAAGGGGATGCACTGTCCCCGAAACGTCACTATTTTTGCCAAGTAAAAAAGTTTGTTAAAAAATCCAGCGAGTGCAAGGTCTGTTTCTGATTTTGTATCTAATTTGACTAGCACCCTGGTTGTTGCATATAAGTGAGAGTGCACATCTTTGCTAAACGTATATATATATATATATATATATACTGTATATATATATATATATATATATATATATATATATATATAATGTCAAAGATAAGCACTCAATGGACTTTAGCTTAAAACTTCACATTTATTGTTATTACTTTACTGGTGCAGCCATTTCATGTTCGCAAAATCTTAGCTTTTTTGTTTTCTTAATTTAATGTATTTTTTATATATATATATATATATATATATATATATATATATATATATATATATATATATATATATATACAATTTCACACTCCTGAGTATAGCTGCTTATATTTTTTTTAAAGCCTTTTGTTTTATCCTGCAGTAATGGTGCCCTTTATTGGTTGTGTATTACAGTTACTACTATGTAATTGTGAGCAATATTATCTAAAAGATTTGTTTTGGAGGCGAGCAAGGAAATCAGTTCATATGGTAGGCAGAAAACTGCTTATAATAAAAGCAAAAATCTTTATTCAAAAATCAATTAAAATTCACCTCACGTGTAGCAAAAAAGTAAAAACATACACACAGACTTGTCAGGTCAGTCTGACGCGTTTCTGCTGCTGACAGCCTTAATCATAGACTCAATATCATGGTAATACCTGTGGAGCTACAGTATATATGCTCCCTCACAATCTCATTGGATACCTGTGTCTGTGTGTGCCCTTCCCATCTTTCCTATTAAAGTGAAATGTCCTTACACTAATTAGACTACTGTATATTGACTTTTAATACTGCTCAATATTTTATCCTTTTGTGCACTACTGTATACCTGCTACTGAACTCTGATATTCAGATATTCACCACTAATTGACCAACTCAGTTAATTACACTGATTACACTAACAATACATTGGGGTACTCTCTACCTGAACTTTCTTATTACTTTGTCCTCTTAGCTACCATAGTACTGGTTATGATGTTTCTATTTCAAATACATATCCATCCTGTTATCACGTGATATGGGTGTATGCATAAGCATGGATTATACATGTGGTTAGTAAGTCTAATAATATCAACACTGTGGTATCAATTATGAAATGCTGAAGTGACCTCTGCCTTAAAACGTAATTACGTGTCTATGGTGACTGTAGAAGAGTGTGTATCCCTTATCTGTTATATGGCTACTCTATAAAGCAAGAAACTAGCCTCAAGTATAATTACCAGGTAAATATAGAGATAGTAATAAAAACCAGCACTAAAACTGTTTAATAGTAATGTTATTGACTTATAACTATTGCCAAAAGTTATTGATGTCTCCCTTAATATTCATGCCCAGGGGTCTGTAAGCTTTTAAAGTGAAGATCCAATATGCTTCTTTTCTAAACATTTCCTGTATCCTATCACCCCCCCCCCCTTGGCTTCTTGGTAAAGACATCAATAATCATCCACCTAAAAGTGTCCATATCGCCCTGATGTTCATAGAGGAAGTGTTTTGCTTCCCCAGTGGTGGTCCTTCCCTTGTCTATATCGTTTAGATGTTCCCTGATCCTTGTTCTTGTCTCTCTAGAGGTGCAACTTATGTACTGTTTGTTGCAGTCGGTACACAATATCATGTAAATCGCATGATCTGTTCTACAATTGGTACATTGGTTACAATTATAAACCTTCTGTGTGTGAGCAGACTGAAAGAACTTGTTGATCAGTGTGAAGTCGCATGCTGTACAGCTCCTGGTGCCACACCTATAGTGTCCCTTACAGCTTAGCCAACTGCTCTCTTTTTTTGGTTTTCTGAGTGCACTGGGGAAAATCATATTTCCTATTGTGACATTCCTTCTGGATACAAAACCTACACCCTTTATCTACAATGTTCTTTAGTTGTTCATCCCCCCTCAAAATAGGGAGATTTTTCTTGATTATATTACAAATGTTTCTATACTGGTTGTTGTATCTTGTTACAAAGGTAATTTCACTCATCTTTCTTCCTGACTTTCTCTACATGCTCTGTCCCCTTGGGTTTAAATAGTTCAGTCCTAGGTATGGCCAATACCTCATTATATGCTCTCATGATAGAACCCTTTGATTTATCCTCTATCCCTCAATTTCTTCAGTAATGCTTTGCTCTCATCCTAAAAAGTTTTTTCCTCGGAATAGTTGCTCTTAACTCTAATAAGCTGTCCCTTAGCCACTACATAATGCATATGCCATGGATGACAAATTTTGGCATGAAGCAAGGCATTAGCTGAAATTGGTTTGGTATATAATGCAGTTTTGACCTTCATTTCAGTTGTATCTACCAACAATGTAACATTCAGATAATCTACCTTGGATTCATCAAAAGTAGAGGTGAATTCTAAGCCCACCTTATTACTATTTAGATATACAATAAACTGCTCACTCTCCATTTTGGTACCTGTCCACAAAAACAGCAAATCATCTATGTATCGTTTGTAACCTGCCACACAACAACAAAAAGGATTCTCTTCTGCATAGATGTGGAACAGCTCCCACCAACCTATAAAAAGGTTGGCGTAAGCTGGGGCAAACTTTGCCCTCATTCCTGTCCCACGTCTCTGCAGATAGAAGCTACCTCCAAATTCAAAGTAGTTGTGACTCAGTAAAAATCGTACTGTTCTAAAAATAAAATCCTTAAGTCCCGAATCATAATCACTCAAAAGGTCCATCATGTACCTAAGGGCTTCTAGCCCCTCATCATGTGGAATGGTCGAATACAGGCCAACCACATCTACTGTAAGCCAATTGCTGCCTTCAGTTCAAGTGACTTGTTCCATCAAATTAAGCAGGTGCCTTGTGTCCCTAAGGAATCAGTTCAGCCTCAGAAATATTTAGCTACAAATTTTAACACACTTTTGGCTAAGCCCTTCATTGGGTTCATGCCACAACATTTTCTAAATTTCTCCATTATTGTGGCCCATTTATGGTCTTAAGACCACTGCTCCTGAACTCACCTGTCACCTCTGAGGCGGCGGACAGCAATCTGCCCGACCATATACGATCTGGTTGATTGACACCCCCTGCTAGCGGCAAATTGGCGGCGAATCTGCAGGGGTGGAATTGCACAAGCAGTTCACCAGAACTGCTTGTGCAATGATAAATGCCGACAGCATACGTTGGCATTTATCGATGTACGGCAGACATGATGCGCTACAGCAGATTATGTCCATCCGCAGCATAATAAATTGGCCCCTATGATTGTTAACTAAATGTAAAAGGCCTCATATGCCTAAACACATTGTAAATATTAAGCAGAAAGAAGTGAGGAGCAGTCAAGAGGCTTAAAGGAATAGTAAAAGTCTAAATTAAACTTTCATGATTCAGATAGGGCATGTAATTTTAAACAACTTTCTAATTTACTTTTATCATCAAATTTGCTTTGTTATTGCTATACATTCGCCTAGATTTAGAGTTTTGCGTTAGCTACGCGTGTTTTTTTTCCCCCGCACCTTTTAAACAACGCTGGTATTTAGAGTTCTCTGAAGGGATGCGTTTGGCTCCAAAAAGGGAGCGTACAGGCATATTTACCGCCTCTTCAACTCTCAATACCAGCGTTGCTTACGGACACAGCCATCTTAAAAAACGTGCTCGTGCATGATTTCCCCATAGGAAACAATGGGGCAGTTTGAGCTGAAAAAACACCTGCAAAAAAGCAGCGTTCAGCTCCTAACGCAGCCCCATTGTTTCCTATGGGGAAACACTCCCTAAGTCTGAACCTAACACCCTAACATGAACCCCGAGTCTAAACACCCCTAACCTTACACTTATTAACCCCTAATCTGCCGCCCCCGCTATCGCTGACCCCTGCATTATATTATTAACCCCTAATCTGCCGCTCCGGACACCGCCGCAACCTACATTATAGCTATGTACCCCTAATCTGCTGCCCCTAACATCGCCGACCCCTATATTATATTTATTAACCCCTAATCTGCCCCCCCCCAACGTCGCCACTAACTACCTACACTTCTTAACCCCTAATCTGCCGACTGGACCTCGCTGCCACTATAATAAATGTATTAACCCCTAAACCGCCGCACTCCCGCCTCAAAAGCCCTATAATAAATAGTATTAACCCCTAATCTGCCCTCCCTAACATCGCCGACACCTAACTTCAAGTATTAACCCCTAATCTGCCGACCGGACCTCGCCGCTACTCTAATAAATGTATTAACCCCTAAAGCTAAGTCTAACCCTAATACTAACAACCCCCTAAGTTAAATATAATTTTTATCTAACAAAATAAATGATTTCTTATTAAATAAATTAATCCTATTTAAAGCTAAATACTTACCTGTAAAATAAACCCTAATATAGCTACAATATAACGAATAATTATATTGTAGCTATTTTAGGATTTATATTTTTTTTTACAGGCATCTTTGTATTTATTTTAACTAGGTACAATAGCTATTAAATCGTTATTTACTATTTAATAGCTACCTAGTTAAAATAATTACAAAATTACCTGTAAAATAAATCCTAACCTAAGTTACAATTAAACCTAACACTACACTATAAATAAATTAATTAACTAAACTACCTACAATTACCTACAATTAAATCAACTAAACTAAATTACAAAAAAACAAACACTAAATTACAAAAAAAAAAATTCAAGAATTTTAAACTAATTACACCTACTCAGCCCCCTAAAAAAATAACAAAGCCCCCAAAATAAAAAAATTCCCTACCCTATGCTAAAATAAAAAGTTAACAGCTCTTTTACCTTACCAGCCCTTAAAAGGGCCTTTTGCGGGGCATGCCCCAAAGAAAACAGCTCTTTTGCATTTAAATAAACATACAATACCCCCCCAACATTACAACCCACCACCCACATACCCCTAATCTAACCCACCCAAACCCCCCATAAAAAACCTAACACTAAGCCCCTGAAGATCTCCCTACCTTATCTTCACCACGCCGGGTATCACCGATCCGTCCAGAAGAGGGTCCGAAGTCTTCATGATATCCGGCAAGAAGAGGTCCAGAAGAGGGTCCGAAGTCTTCATCCTATCCGGCAAGAAGAGGACATCCGGACCGGTAGATATGTTCATGCATGCAGCGTCTTCTATCTTCATCCATCCGGCGCGGAGCGGGACCATCTTGAAGCAGCCGACGCGGATCCATCCCCTTCTTCCAGCAACTCCCGATGACTGAAGGTTCCTTTAAGTGACGTCATCCAAGATGGCATCCCTCAAATTCCGATAGGCTGATAGGATTCTATCAGCCAATCGGAATTAAGGTAGGAAAAATCTGATTGGCTGATTGAATCAGCCAATCAGATTCAAGTTCAATCCGATTGGCTGATCCAATCAGCCAATCAGGTTGAACTCGCATTCTATTGGCTGTTCCGATCAGCCAATAGAATGCAAGCTCAATCTTATTGGCTGATCCAATCAGCCAATCAGATTGAACTTGCATTCTATTGGCTGTTCTGATCAGCCAATAGAATGCGAGTTCAATCTGATTGGCTGATTGGGGTAGATTAGGGGTATGTGGGTGGTGGGTTGTAATGTTGGGGGGGGTATTGTATGTTTATTTAAATGCAAAAGAGCTGTTTTCTTTGGGGCATGCCCCACAAAAGGCCCTTTTAAGGGCTGGTAAGGTAAAAGAGCTGTTAACTTTTAATTTTAGAATAGGGTAGGGAATTTTTTTATTTTGGGAGGCTTTGTTATTTTTTTAGGGGGCTTAGAGTAGGTGTAATTAGTTTAAAATTCTTGAAATCTTTTTTATTTTTTGTAATTTAGTGGGGTTTTTTTGTAATTTAGTTTAGTTGATTTAATTGTAGATAATTGTAGATAGTTTAGTTAATTAATTTATTGATAGTGTAGTGTTAGGTTTAATTGTAACTTAGGTTAGGATTTATTTTACAGGTAATTTTGTAATTATTTTAACTAGGTAGGTATTAAATAGTTATTAACTATTTAATAGCTATTGTACCTAGTTAAAATAAATACAAAGTTGCCTGTAAAATAAATATAAATTCTAAAATAGCTACAATATATTTATTCGTTATATTGTAGCTATATTAGGGTTTATTTTACAGGTAAGTATTTAGCTTTAAATAGGATTAATTTATTTAATAAGAGTTAATTTATTTCGTTAGATAAAAATTATATTTAAGTTAGGGGGGTGTTATTGTTAAGGTTAGACTTAGCTTTAGGGGTTAATACATTTATTAGAGTAGTGGCGAGGTCCGGTCGGCAGATTAGGGGTTAATACTTGAAGTTGGGTGTCGGCGATGTTAGGGAGGGCAGATTAGGGGTTAATACTATTTATTATAGGGTTTTTGAGGCGGGATTGAGGCAGTTTAGGGGTTAATACATTTATTATAGTGGCGGCGAGGTCCGGTCGGCAGATTAGGGGTTAATAAGTGTAGGTAAGGTAGCGGCGACGTTGGGGGGGGGGCCAGATTAGGGGTTAATAAATATAATATAGGGGTCGGCGATGTTAGGGGCAGCAGATTAGGGGTACATAGGGATAATGTAGGTTGCGGCGGTGTGCGTTCGGCAGATTAGGGGTTACATTTTTTTTAATAGAGTGGCGGCGATGTAAAGGGATCTCGGTTTAGGGGTGCATAGGTAGTTTAGGGGTTTTAGTGTACTTTAGAGCACAGTAGTTAAGAGCTTTATGAACCTGCGTTAGCCCAGAAAGCTCTTAACTACTGACTTTTTTCTGCAGATGGAGTCTTATCGTTAAATTTCTAACTCTCACTTCAGCCAAGACTCTAAATACCAGCGTTAGAAAGATCCCATTGAAAAGATAGGATACGCAAATGACGTAAGGGGGTCTGCGGTATGGAAAAGTCGCGGTTGGAAAGTGAGCGTTAGACCCTTACCTACAAGACTCTAAATACCAGCGGGCGGCCAAAACCAGCGTTAGGACCCCCTAAAGCTGGTTTGGACGGCTAACGCAGAACTCTAAATCAAGGCGATTGTTTCTTAATGTATGCTACATTTTTATTAATGTGTTTAATGGTATGGAGTTTAGATTTGTGCACAAATCTTTAATTAAAATAAAATGATCAGCACTTCACCTTTTTTTAAGCCCTACCAGATTATTGTTTCATACCATTTTTACACATGATGAATTTGTGATTAGAAATTGCTGTCTATTGATTATTTTTCAGCAAGTTGGCGTGTAAACATGATTTATATATTTTGTCATTACTGGTTTGCATTCTATTTTTAGTTGCATCTATAAGGCCTTCCTCATTGTCAATCCTTGTACTATTGAAGTTTCATATGCTAAGACCTGTAAGCTCTGAAAAATATTTCATTGTGTGTATTAATTTACATGGTTAGTGACATCACAGGAAGACAAAATACTGTAAAGAAAGAAAGCTGCAAAAAACAGGCTTATAAATATGTTAAAGGGATGGGAAAGTCAAAATTAAACTTGCATGAGTCAGATAGAGTATGTCATTTTAAATTTACTTCTATTTTTAAATTTGCATTGTTCTCTTGGTATCGCTCGTTGAAAAAGAATACGCACATATCCTATACTAGTGGGAGCTAGCTGCTGATTGTTGCCTGCATACATTTGTCTCTTGTGATTGGCTAACAAGATGTGTTCAGCTAGTTTGAAAAGAGGAGTGTAGGTGCGCTAAGAAAAGCTTAAAGGGCCACTGTAAGTAAATATTTTCAATGCCTGTTACAATCTAACTACCCCAAATACGCTTATTATCAATATAATTTCATTAACATATCTCTAAACTAAAGGGTTAACAATTCTCCCTACAATAAGCTATCCGTTAAAAATAGCAGTGACGCTGTGGACCAAAATTGGAGTGTTTATAATATGTAGCGATATTCTACAAAAATGTATCCTAAGTAGATGGATGAAGTTTATATGTGTAAAGTGTTTACTGTAAAGTCTATTTGACTAAAATTTGTGACCTTTCATTAAGCTATATATCCAGCCTAAATAAGCTGAAGTAATCGGTTAAATGTATTGTGAATAAGGGCCCAAATGGGAAACGTTATAAACCAGACTTTCACAAGTCAGAATAAGACAATATATTTTATCAAAAATGAATTAAAATACATAATATACAAATCCAAAATTCTAAAACCGGTCTGACTGACCCGAACACTTGCAGGGAATACCTGGTGGTAGGATGCAGTATAAATAATAGGGGCATCTCCCCCATGCTATATAGCCTGTAACCTAATTTAAAACTAACAGTGATTCAATACATATAGTCACAGATTATCAACAGCATACAATATGGTAGTATATGCCTTTAAAGAGGCTAATTTAGCTTCCCTGTTTGGGATCCGTAATGTTCAGATGCTATCTTTCATAGCAGTTAGGGGTATTAAAAAGTTCAAAACTCTTTGTCGATGTTCAATGCTATAACAGGCAGAGGTTACACTTATTAGGCACTTTCAGTCCTTGAAAATAACTGGTATTAGCACGGAAGAAGCCAAATTACCTTATCTTCTTTATGTTCTAAGCGGAGCCGTTACACAACACTCGTCTTTGCTCTTACCTAGGGCCCGATCCGTTATGCAGCGTCGCCCGCAAAAGCTGATGACGCCAAATATTGGGCTGGTTTGGTATCCTATATACGGCGTAACCTAGAAGTTACGCTCATATATTTCACCCTTCGGCCGTAGTTTTTTGGCCCATAGAGTGATATACCAAACCCGCGCAGTTTGGTATCCAATATACAGCGTAAGGACTTACGTTGCGAAAATGGAGAAATCTTACTCCATTTTCACCTCGCCACAAAATGCAGGCATAGTAAGCCTTACACTGAGTATTGCAGCCCCGTAACTCCCTAAACTGCCTGCAAAATAAAACCTAACACCTAAGTTAACGCATGTCTATCTACCGCAATCCACCACCGCAAAACCAAATAAAGTGTTTAACCCCTAAACCGCCGCTCCCGGACCCTGCCACCACCTTCATTATATGCATTATCCCCTAATCTGACACCCCTACACCGCCGCCACCTATAATAACTATATTAACCCCTAATCTGACCCCCCTTACACCACTGCCACCTATAACTATATTAACCTCTAATCTGAGCCCCCTACACCGCCGCCACCTATAATAACTATATTAACCCCTAATCTGAGCCCCCTACACCGCCGCCACCTATAATAACTATATTAACCCCTTATCTGACCCCCCTACACCGCCGCCACCTATTTTAAATACATATACCCCTAATCTGATCCACCTACATCACTGCCACCTATTTTAAATATATATACCCCTAATCTGATCCCCCTACACCACCGCCACCTATTTTAAATATATATACCCCTAATCTGATCCCCCTACACTGCCGCCACCTATTTAAAATATATATACCCCTAATATGATCCCCCTACACCACCGCCACCTATTTTAAATATATTAATCCCTAATCTGATCCCCCTACAACGCCGCCACCTATTTTAACTCTATTAACCCCTAATATAATCCCCCTACACCGCCGCCACCTACATTAACTCTATTAACCCCTAATATGATCCCCCTACACCGCCACCACCTATATTAACTATATTACCCCCTAAAGCTAAGTCTAACCCTAACACCCCCTAACTTAATTATTATTTAAATAAATCTAAATAATATTAATATTATTCACTAAATAATTCCTATTTAAAACTAAATACTTACCTATAAAATAAACCCTAACGGCTAGATTTAGAGTTTTGTCGGTAAAGACCCGAAAAGCTAACGCCGGCTTTTTTCTGGCCGCACCATAAAAATAACTCTGGTATTGAGAGTCCACATAAAGGCTGCGTTAGGCTCCAAAAAAGGAGCGTAGAGCATATTTAACGCAGCTTCAACTCTCGATACCAGAGTTGCTTACGCAAGCGGCCAGCTTCAAAAACGTGCTCATGCACGATTCCCCCATAGAAAACAATGGGGCTGTTTGAGCTGAAAAAAAACCTAACACCTGCAAAAAAGCTGCGTTCAGCTCCTAACGCAGCCCCATTGTTTGCTATGCGGAAACACTTCCTACGTCTGCACCTAACACTCTAACATGTACCCCGAGTCTAAACACCCCTAGCCTTACACTTATTAACCTCTAATCTGCCGCCCCCGCTATCGCTGACACCTGCATATTATTATTAACCCCTAATCTGGCGCTCCGTAAACCGCCGCTACTTACATTATCCCTATGTACCCCTAATCTGCTGCCCTAACATCGCCGACCCATATATTATATTTATTAACCCCTAATCTTCCCCCCACAACGTAGCCTCCACCTGCCTACACTTATTAACCCCTAATCTGCCGAGCGGACCTGAGCGCTACTATAATAAAGTTATTAACCCCTAATCCGCCTCACTAACCCTATAATAAATAGTATTAACCCCTAATCTGCCCTCCCTAACATCGCCGACACCTAACTTCAATTATTAACCCCTAATCTGCCGACTGGAGCTCACCGCTATTCTAATAAATGTATTAACCCCTAAAGCTAAGTCTAACCCTAACACTAACACCCCCCTAAGTTAAATATAATTTACATCTAACGAAATTAATTATCTCTTATTAAATGAATTATTCCTATTTAAAGCTAAATACTTACCTGTAAAATAAATCCTAATATAGCTACAATATAAATTATCATTATATTATAGCTATTTTAGGATTAATATTTATTTTACAGGTAACTTTGTAATTATTTTAACCAGGTACAATAGCTATTAAATAGTTAAGAACAATTTAATAGTTACCTAGTTAAAATAATTACAAAATTACCTGTAAAATAAATCCTAACCTAAGTTACAATTAAACCTAACACTACACTATCATTAAATTAATTAAATAAAATACCTACAATTATCTACAATTAAACCTTACACTACACTATCAATACATTAATTAAATACAATATCTAAAAATAACTACAATGAAATAAACTAACTAAAGTACAAAAAATAAAAAAGAACTAAGTTACAAAAAATATTTTTTTTTTTACAAACATAAGGAAAATCTTACAACAATTTTAAACTAATTACACCTACTCTAAGCCCCCTAATAAAATAACAAAGACCCCCAAAATAAAAAATGCCCTACCCTATTCTAAATTACTAAAGTTCAAAGCTCTTTTACCTTACCAGCCCTGAACAGGGCCCTTTGCGGGGCATGCCCCAAGAAGTTCAGCTCTTTTGCCTGTAAAAAAAAACATACAATACCCCCCCCCAACATTTACAACCCACCACCCACATACCCCTAATCTAACCCAAACCCCCCTTAAATAAACCTAACACTAAGCCCCTGAAGATCTTCCTACCTTGTCTTCACCTCACCGGGTATCACCGATTCGTCCTGGCTCCGATATCTTCATCCAACCCAAGCGGGGGCTAGACATCCACTGAAGAAGTCCAGAAGAGGGTCCAAAGTCTTCATCCTATCCGGGAAGAAGAGTAGATCCGGACCGGCAACCATCATCTTCCAAGCGGCATTTTCTATCTTCATCCGATGAGGACCGGCTCCATCCTGAAGACCTCCACCGCGGACCCATCTTCATCCGGCAACGTCCAACTGAAGAATGACGGTTCCTTTAAGGGACGTCATCCAAGATGGCGTCCCTCGAATTCCGATTGGCTGATAGGATTCTATCAGCCAATCGGAATTAAGGTAGGAATATTCTGATTGGCTGATGGAATCAGCCAATCAGAATCAAGTTCAATCCGATTGGCTGATCCAATCAGCCAATCAGATTGAGCTCGCATTCTATTGGCTGTTCCGATCAGCCAATAGAATACGAGCTCAATCTGATTGGCTGATTGGATCAGCCAATCGGATTGATCTTGATTCTGATTGGCTGATTCCATCAGCCAATCAGAATATTCCTACCTTAATTCCGATTGGCTGATAGAATCCTATCAGCCAATCGGAATTCGAGGGATGCCATCTTGGATGACGTCCCTTAAAGGAACCGTCATTCTTCAATTGGACGTCGCCGGATGAAGATGGGTCCACGGTGGAGGTCTTCAGGATGGAGCCGGTCCTCATAGGATGAAGATAGAAGATGCCGCTTGGAAGATGATGGTTGCCGGTCTGGATCACCTCTTCTTCCCGGATAGGATGAAGACTTTGGACCCTCTTCTGGACTTCTTCAGTGGATGTCTAGCCCCCGCTTGGGTTGGATGAAGATATCGGAGCCAGGACGGATCGGTGATACCCGGTGAGGTGAAGACAAGGTAGGATGATCTTCAGGGGCTTAGTGTCAGGTTTATTTAAGGGGGGTTTGGGTTAGATTAGGGGTATGTGGGTGGTGGGTTGTAATGTTGGGGGGGGGGTATTGTATGGTTTTTTTTACAGGCAAAAGAGCTGAACTTCTTGGGGCATGCCCCGCAAAGGGCCCTGTTCAGGGCTGGTAAGGTAAAAGAGCTTTGAACTTTAGTAATTTAGAATAGGGTAGGGCATTTTTTTATTTTTGGGGGGCTTTGTTATTTTATTAGGGGGCTTAGAGTAGGTGTAATTAGTTTAAAATTGTTGTAATATTTTTCTTATGTTTGTAAATATTTTTTAATTTTTTGTAACTTAGTTCTTTTTTATTTTTTGTACTTTAGTTAGTTTATTTTATTGTAGTTATTTGTAGGTATTGTATTTAATTTATTTATTGATAGTGTAGTGTTAGGTTTAATTGTAGGTAATTGTAGGTATTTTATTTAATTAATTTATTGATAGTGTAGTGTTAGGTTTAATTGTAACTTAGGTTAGGATTTATTTTACAGGTAAATTTGTAATTATTTTAACTATTTTAGCTATTAAATAGTTCTTAACTATTTAATAGCTATTGTACCTGGTTAAAATAAATACAAAGTTACCTGTAAAATAAATATTAATCCTAAAACAGCTATAATATAATTATAATTTATATTGTAGCTATATTAGGGTTTATTTTACAGGTAAGTATTTAGCTTTAAATAGGAATAATTTATTTAATAAGAGTGAATTAATTTCGTTAGATTAAAATTATATTTAATTTAGGGGGGTTTTAGTGTTAGGGTTAGACTTAGCTTTAGGGGTTAATACATTTATTAGAATAGCGGCGAGATTCGGTCAGCAGATTAGGGGTTAATAATTGAAGTTAGGTGTCGGCGATGTTAGGGAGGGCAGGTTAGGGGTTAATAAATATAATATAGGGAACGGCGGTGTTAGGGGCAGCAGATTAGGGGTACATAAGTATAACGCAGGTGGCGGCACTTTGCAGTCGGCAGATTAGAGGTTAATTATTGTAGGTAGCTGGCTGCAACGTTGTGGGGGGCAGGTTAGGGGTTAATAAATATAATATAGGGGTCGGCGGTGTTAGCGGCAGCAGATTAGGGGTACATAAGGATAACGTAGGTGGCGGTCGGCAGATTAGGGGTTAAAAAAATGTAATCGAGTTGCGGCGATGTGGGGGGACCTTGGTTTAGGGGTACATAGGTAGTTTATGGGTGTTAGTGTACTTTAGATTACAGTAGTTAAGAGCTTTATGAACCGGCGTTAGCCCAGAAAGCTCTTAACTACTGACTTTTTTCCTGCGGCTGGAGTTTTGTCGTTAGAATTCTAACGCTCATTTCAGACACGACTCTAAATACCGGAGTTAGAAAAATCCCATTGAAAAGATAGGATACGCAATTTACGTAAGGGGATCTGCGGTATGGAAAAGTCGCGGCTGAAAAGTGAGCATTAGACCCTTTTTTGAGTGACTCCAAATACCGGAGGTAGCCTAAAACCAGCGTTAGGAGCCTCTAACGCTGGTTTTCACGGCTAACGCCAAACTCTAAATCTAGGCCCTTGATAGCTACAATATAATTAATAATTAAATTGTAGCTATTTTAGGGTTTATATTTATTTTACAGGTAAATATGTATTTATTTTAACTAGGTACAATAGCTATTAAATAGTTAATAACAATTTAAGAGCTACCTAGTTAAAATAATTACCAAATTACCTGTAAAATAAATCCTAACCTAAGTTACCATTACACCTAACACTACACTATCAATAAATTAATTAAATAAACTACAATTATCTCAACTAAAATACAATTAAATACACTAAACTATATTACAAAAAAAACAAACACTAAATTACAAAAAATAAAAAAAGATTACAAGAATTTTAAGGTAATTACACCTAATCTAAGCCCCCTAATAAAATAAAAAAGCCCCCCAAAATAATAAAATTTCCCTACCCTAAACTAAATTACAAAAGTGATCAGCTCTATTACCAGCCCTTAAAAGGGCCTTTTGCGGGGCATTGCCCCAAAGTAATCAGCTCTTTTACCTGTAAAAAAAAGAACAACCCCCCCCCATTACAACCCACCACCCACACACCCCTACTCTAAAACCCACCCGATCCCCCCTTAAAAAAACCTAAGTCTTACCCCAAGTTGTCCTTACCTGTCCTGAAGACCGGCGGAGAAGGTCCTGTTCCAGGCGGAGAAGTCTTCTTCCAAGAGGCGACCTCTTCTTCTTCCAGGAACCAGCCGGGACGAAGTGGAGAAATTGAAGACCGATGACCGCGGAGCTGAAGACCGTCCACTCTGGAACTGAAGATCGGTGACGCTGGAACTGAAGACCGGAGCCATGGAGCGTGGAGGATCCTCTTCATACGATCTCCACCGTACACTGAATAGGAATTCAAGGTACGCGATTAAAAATGGCGTCCCTTGAATTCCTATTGGCTGATTTGAGCCTTCAAATTCAAATCAGCCAATTGGATGAGAGCTACTGTAATTCTATTATCTGATTTGAATAGCCAATAGAATAAGAGCTACTGTAATTCTATTGGCTGATTTGAATAGCCAATAGAATTACAGTAGCTCTTATTCTATTGGCTATTCAAATCAGACAATAGTATTACAGTAACTCTCATCCGATTGGCTGATTTGAATTTGAAGGCTCAAATCAGCCAATAGGAATTCAAGGGACGCCATTTTTTTAACAAAATTTTTTTTTATCGAGGTTTCAGGAACATACATGACATATTAAGACTCCAATATTAAAACAACTTATTACATTCAGACCAACAAAGGTAGTCATATATCTATTAACATATAGGTTACAGTATTAAGAATTATAGTTGAATATCATATAAGTGACCCCAAGACAAGCACTGGAAAACAACATGATCAAGTGGGGGAAAAAGTCCCATAAGTCAATGTGAGAGATAGCTAAGGAAAATGTGGTCTAGTATACATTTGAGTCTATATAATAGGGACCTCTTTTTATGATTTGGAAAACAATATAGTGGTCACAGCTCAAATATCATAAATATCAAATGATAAAAAACCCTTATATGAATTATTAGCAACCCGAAGGGTCACTATGAGGAGCAAAAGCTAAGTACAGGATTCCAAAAGGGTTTTAAAGTGTGACCAATATGAGCTGGATTAGTAGAAGTGGAGTAGGGTGATGGGATACAGCGGGCCAGCGCCGCTTATAAATAATTAAGGGAGAGACGGGGTGGAGGGACGGAGCACTTTAAATTGAGGAGGCCAAATAATATGGTTAATATGGGGGAAGTACATGGCGAGGGGCAAGATGCTAATGCCTATTTTAATTAACAGTAATACACTAGTTGCAAGTAGATATGGTGTTTAAAATTAAATGGTCATCTTGCATGAGAGAGTTATACTAATACATCTTTGGAGCTGGGGCAGATAGTATATGAAACGGATATATATAAATCATGCCCTACAGTCTTAAAGTATGTACACAGAGCAAGATTAATAAGCACCAAGACATAATAATATATCTAGGGGCAAGGTGCTAATGTCTATCTTAACTGACTGTAGTACACTAGTTGCAGGTAGGTATGGCATTTAAAGTTACATGAGAGAGTTATATCAATATATCTTTGGAGCTGGGGCAGATAGTATAAGAAGTGGACATATATATATATATATATATATATATAAACCATGTCCCATAATCCTAGAGAGATGTACACAGAACAGGGTTAATAAACGCTAATATGCAACAGAATATAAATAACTATAAAAGTGCCCAACCATAACAGCATTATTAACTATGTGGGCTGGATGAGCTTCGATATTAAACAACGCCTATTTCTGACTCCTTATAACTCACAAGTAGGTGCAAATAGTATACCTCTTATATGGTACTGCATAAGTAAAAGAAAGAGGACATAACCATGTTAGCAGATAACTAAAGAGTTGCTGAACATAGAGCGGGTTTAGTACAGGCTGAACAAAATCATATATAATAATGACCTGTTCTATAGCGTAGTATATATATTTAACTTCTAATGGCTGTACGTTATTACTTAATATGGATGTGACTGATAACCGTAATAATTGGGGAATGAACATTAAAAAAAAAATAGTAGAGTGAAACCTCTCAGATACGTAACACAGGAATATTCGCAAATGTTAACAGAAAATATAAACAGAAAATAAATGAACATATTAAAAGTGTACATTGCCTAGCTATGGTGGTGCTAATACTTATAGATAAGGCATAGTATATATATTCAGCAATAACCAAATATCTAGGAGGGCAAATATTACACAGACAGATATCAGTTAGGTACAATTTTCACATATTAACAAGAGAGGAGTAATAAGTATTATATATATCCTGCTATAGTGTACTACATACACTTGTGAACATAACTGGTAGACCGACTATCTTATTGTAAATTTACAACAAGCAGCAAGCTCCTCTCTTATTAGTGGTATTCAAGGAACTCTGTATTATAGAAACTTCATTGGGATAAGGCCAAGGCTTATAGGTCAAAAGATAATTGTATCTGTGACTAAAATAAATATATAAGCACAGGGTAGATATCTCTGAGTAAACCAGCAATTAACCAAAAATACTAAGTTACTGAATTTAAGGTAAAATAAGAGTATGCTCAGCAGGAGATTGGAAAATAGTGTACTAACATACATCAAGCATGCAAGATGTGTGGTTGAGAAAATTTCCATTACACAGAAATAGCATGCAATGACGATAGACATAACTTTAAACCCTTAAGATAAGACATAATAAACTGGCGGTCAGCTATCAGTATAACATTAAACTGCAGGCAGCATACATGACATCAAATATATCTTCTAGCATGTTAGAGCAGAGGAGATCAATCTTCAGGACATACCCCAGTATAGAAAAGGGACTTCACACTGAGCTATATACCCACATGAGTCAAGATAGATTATACCAAAACAGGTTACATGCAAACCTATATAGAGCGCTAAACAAAAATATGAGCAATATGTTATAGGCTTACTGTCTATTTTAACCTAGACATGATCCCCGATGTTTGTATAAGCACTGTGCCTCTTAAGTTAAAAAGAAATGGCTAGTTATCTCTCTCTACTTTCCAATATATTGGGGGTAGGTTAGGCCAACATTAAAGATATCCTGATAAAAAACAATCCAAGGTAGAATCAGGAAGTGTAGCTATTACTATTAAGACAGCAAAGCATGAATACATATATGAAACCAAGGATATATAATTACTCTTGTGCCTAAAGAAGAAAATAGGAAAACATTAATATGTGATTATAATGTTCAAGAGAGGTGGGTGTAACTGCACTGTCAGGTGCGATGTCGGCTAGGCCTGCAGCCATGCACAGTTCCTGCGGACCCTGGGGAAGCGAGGCCTCCGTAATAAGGGATCGCTTAGGCACCAATGCGAAATCCTGAAGAGCCGAGTGGCTCGCTGGGTGTAAGCACACTTCTGAATTGCGGTGGTACTTTAGCCTCCAGCTCTGCAGGTATGGTTATCGGAGGGCAGTGAGCCGAAGTTAGCCCTAGTTTGTCGCCCTCTTGTCTCCGCATTGAGCTGTGAGAGGAGATCTCTGGATCTTCCTGTATCTTAAAAGCAGATGTAGCAGAGATCTCGTCACTCTGCATTAGGCCAGATATCTCTGTTGCGTGTTTCAGCGACGGAGCAAGGGCCAAAAGAAGTAATGCTAGATCTTCCTTCATGCTCCTGTAATGCTTCTCAAGGAGTAGTTGAGTGCGCTGTTCCCAGGCTTCTACAGTCTCCATGTCTGTACAGCTTTCTGAGTGCAAGTGTTATAGCTGCACGTGGCAAGGCTTAAAAGGGGATATTAGTGTTAGAGATCAAAAATAAAGTTTCTTCGGTTTCTCTATGTTTGAGGCTAATAGCCCCTGTTGTCCATTGAATCTTAGAATATATTTGAGCTCTTTTTATGTAAAATAATCTATAAAATTAGAATTGAGAGCTCAGAGCTTCAGAAAACACGTCTAGCTGGCTTGGAAGTTAGCTCCGCCCTCAAGGGGCGCCATTTTTAATCGTGTACCTTGAATTCCTATTCAGTGTACAGCAGAGATCGTATGAAGAGGATCCTCCACGCTTCATGGCTCGGGTCTTCAGTTCCAGCGTCGCCGATCTTCAGTTCCAGCATCGCCAGTCTTCAGTTCCAGAGTGGACGGTCTTCAGCTCTGCGGTCATCGGTCTTCAACTCCTCCGCTCCACGCCGGCTGGTTCCAGGTAGAAGAAGAGGTCGCCGCTTGGAAGAAGACTTCTCCGCCTGGAACAGGACCTTCTCCGCAGGTCTTCAGGACAGGTAAGGACCACTTGGGGGTTAGACTTAGGTTTTTTTAAGGGGGGATCGGGTGGGTTTTAGAGTAGGGCTGTGTGGGTGGTGGGTTGTAATGGGGGGGGTTTGTTCTTTTTTTACAGGTAAAAGATCTGATTACTTTGGGGCAATGCCCAGCAAAAGGCCCTTTTAAGGGCTGGTAATAAAGCTGATTACTTTTGTAATTTAGTTTAGGGTAAGGAAATTTTATTATTTTGGGGGGCTTTTTATTTTATTAGGGGGCTTAGATTAGGTGTAGTTATCTTAAAATTCTTGTAATCTTTTTTTATTTTTTGTAATTTAGTGTTTGTTTTTTTTGTAATATATTTAATTGCATTTTAGTTGAGATAATTGTAGTTTATTTAATTAATTTATTGATAGTGTAGTGTTAGGTGTAATGGTAACTTAGGTTAGGATTTATTTTACAGGTAATTTGGTAATTATTTTAACTAGGTAGCTCTTAAATTGTTATTAACTATTTAATAGCTATTGTACCTAGTTAAAATAAATACAAATTTACCTGTAAAATAAATATAAACCCTAAAATAGCTACAATGTAATTATTAACTATATTGTAGCTATCTTAGGGTTTATTTTATAGGTAAGTGTTTAGTTTTAAATAGGAATTATTTAGTGAATAATATTAATATTATTTAGATTTATTTAAATAATAATTAAGTTAGGGGGTGTTAGGGTTAGACTTAGGTTTAGGGGGTAATATAGTTAATATAGGTGGCAGCGGTGTAGGGGGATCATATTAGGGGTTAATAGAGTTAATGTAGGTTGCGGCGATATAGGGGATCATATTAGGGGTTAATAGAGTTAGAATAGGTGGCGGCAGTGTAGGGGGATCATATTAGGGGTTAATAGAGTTAAAATAGGTGGCGGCGGTGTAGGGGGATCATATTAGGGTTATATATATTTAAAATAGGTGGCGGCGGTGTAGGGGGATCATATTAGGGGTATATATATTTAAAATAGGTGGCGGCAGTGTAGGGGGATCATATTAGGGGTATATATATATATTTAAAATAGGTGGCGGCGGTGTAGGGGGATCATATTAGGGGTTATTAGAGTTAAAATAGGTGGCGGCGGTGTAGGGGGATCATATTAGGGGTATATATATTTAAAATAGGTGGCTGCGGTGTAGAGGGATCAGATTAGGGGTATATATATTTAAAATAGGTGGCAGCGGTGTAGGGGGATCAGATTAGGGGTATATATATTTAAAATAGGTGGCGGCGGTGTAGGGGGCTCAGAATAGGGGTATATATATTTAAAATAGTTGGCGGTGGTGTAGGGGAATCAGATTAGGGGTATAAATATTTAAAATAGGTGGCGGCGGTGTAGGAGGATCAGATTAGGGGTATATATATTTAAAATAGGTGGCGGCGGTGTAGGGGGATCAGATTAGGGGTATATATATATTTAAAATAGGTGGCGGCGGTGTAGGGGGATCAGATTAGGGGTATATATATTTAAAATAAGTGGCGGCAGTGTAGGGGGCTCAGATTAGGGGGTAATACATATAATATAGGTGGCGGCGGGGTCCGGGAGCGGCTGTTTAGGGGTTAATACATTTATTGTTAGTAGTGAGAGGGGGGATTGCGGATAGAGGGGTATACGTGTCAGGCTATTTTTGGGAGGCGTGTTAGACAGTTACGGGATATTTTATACTTTAGTTCGTTTTTTTAGGCGGCGGCAGTTTCTAAAGTGCCGTAAGTTACTGGCGACTCCAGAAATTTGCACTTACGCTTATTTCTGGACATCGCTAGTTTGCCCGACTTACAGCACTTTAGCAACTGCCGGCGCAGTATATGTGATAGCTCGATGTGGAGGTCAAACAACGGGCGGCGCAGGTTTCCACGCTTGCGCCAAAACCTGCGCCGTATATCGGATCGCGCCCCTAGTGACTAGAAAGCGCCACATGTGTTTTGGCGTCTGACGTCACTTACGGGTATCCCGAGTGTGATTGGCTGCTCCTGATTCACAGTAGAAATCCTTCAAAGTTGGTTATATCGCAATAATAATTTCATTCATGAGAATTATCAGAAATACCCTGCACTTAGTGCTTTTGTACGCAGGAAAAAGTCTCAGAAAGATGGTTAGTATTGAATTCGTAACCCGGGTTATCACAGTGAGTTTGTGAGTTTGTGTAGTGTTCAGCTAGTTGCCAGTATGCAATGCTGTTCCTTCATCAAAGGATAACAAGAGAATGAAGCATATTTGATAATAAAAGTAAATTTGATAGTTGTTTAAAATCATATAATCTTTCCAAATCATTAATGAAAAATTTGGGGTTTTCTGTCCCTTTAAAGTATAAAAAATGAATATACAAAGAAATAATAATGCAAATTATTATACTTCATTTTGAAGCAAAAGTACTTTTGAATTTGTACAACCCATTGTCCTACGTTTTACTTTTTACTTATTTTTGTTGCCCAAGGTACTGGGAATGTGGTTACGACTGAACCACCTTCTTCATAATTTAAACACATTTTTGACTAATATATTTCTCAGGTACAGAGTACACTTGAAAAAAACAGAACATTGATTTGCAAAGAAATTAATAAATTTAACATTTTGAGAGTATGTGAGTAAAAAAGCATAATGCCATAGAACTACCTATTAAAATTTGCCACCCTGCTACCAAATCACGCTGCCCTAGGCACATATGGCCTTGCTATGCTCTCCTCATTTAAGGGAAAACTGTCTACAGAACTGTATGACACATTTAAATCCAACCAAATAAAACATTGAGGGCCCAATGATAAAAAAAAACTCCCTAGCATGGAGACAAATTGTGTAAAATGTTTTAGGGATTTTGAGCATTTTCTTGTAAAGTATGTGTATCTTATTTTCATACAGAACCCTGCATAGCTAGATAAACAAGTTGAAAGCTAATGTTTACCTTTCTTACATTTTTTGAGAGTTTTACCTGAATTTAAAAATTTAGATCACAGGTGCCAAAATAACTACCTGTGTATGCCTATATCTGCATTTTAGTATTCATTGCTCCCTTGCTGATAATATATTCCTGCCTTGCAAGAGATTAAACGCTTGAATATTAATGCTTTTTTTGTATACCCCAATAATCCAGAATTGCGCTATATGTCATGTTTGAGGGCTTGTTGATCTAAAGCTCTCCACTCCCGCGAGATGATCTAATACGTCTTGTCAGTACTGCAAGGTCCCTCAAACACTTTAAAAAAGGTGATTTTTTTTCTTGAGAGTTGTTTATCTTTCTATGCAGAGTTCTGGTTGTGAAGGAGAGGCACCTACATTGCAAAACAATGTAAAAAAATATGCCACCAAAGAATTGTTGAGATTTCTCTCCATGCTGGCGAGCTTGTGATCATCAGTTCCTTAGTGACTAAAAAAGCTCTTTGCTATGTTTTAACATATTAACAACAGACGTTTCTTCTCCTCACTACATGTAAATTATCTCCTGGAATATAGTGCAACAATTCAGCAGTTAGTATATCCTGGTTATTCCATATTCACCTCAGTTGTACTTATTTGCCAAGTGTGTCTTTCTTATTTATGGGATATTCACACAAGCCTCCCAGATGTTTTTGTCATTTTTTTCAAAACCAACCATATGACTTTTGCGTTACAAATGCCTTCTTTTCTATTCATTATATGTGGCCCTCTTCCCAATCAGATTTAGTTAAATAAATGCATGCCATCATTTTTCTAATGTGTATATATAGGCCTTTTTGTGTGGGGGTATTCACCGGTATTGACTATCACAGCCTCTGCCATCTCATACAGGGTCGGCTACAGAACGAAAGAAATGGGGGGGCATTATTTTTCCCGAGGGGGCACGCATTTACAAAGCATGTATGAGATTCAAATTAACAGCAGACCTACATATTCTGCTGAAAAGTGTTGCTTCTGGCTGGCTTATCCCCCACTATTAACATTTGGACAAAATCACTAGGTAAAAGAATGAAGTCTAAATCCTATGAAGTGCACTAAAACAGAGCTATTAAACTTGAGACCCCAGTGCCATAGCTCCTTAAAAACAATTTACCCCTTAATCACCCCTTAATCATGATCCACAACCCTTAAACTCATTCTCAAATCTTAATCATGTCCCCTAAACAGCCATATTTTTTGGGATGGCACAGCATTCCATTTGGGTGGGCATTGCCCCCCAATGCCCCCCTTGGAGCTAACCCTGATCTCATAACAGGTAATACTTGTAATCATCATGTAAATACTCTAGTTTTCACAAAAGGGGGCTGCAAAATACATAAAAAAATGTAAATAACACTGTCCCTTTGCTTTTCTCAAAGTTTCTGAACACAATGGGGCCGATTTATTAAGGGCCGAATGGCTCTGAATGCCCCTGTTTCCGTGTGGTAACAGGAGTTAAGAAGCAGCGGTATTAAGACCGCTTCTCCTTAACTTGTACACCTCCTCTGAGGTTGTGGACATCAATCTGCCCGATCTCATACGATCGGGTTGATTGACACCCCCTGCTAGCGGCTGATTGGCCGAGAATCTGCAGGGGGTGGCATTGCACAAGCAGTTCACCAAAACTGCTTGTGCAATGTTAAATGTCGACAGTGTATGCTGTCAGGATTCAGCACTGTTGGGCGGACATGATCCGCTACAGCGGATCATGTCCGTCCAACTGTTAATAAATCGGCTTCAATATATCAATCAATAATCAGTGAGTAACGGTACTTTTTTTTTTTACTAGCAAGTTTTTTCTTACAATTTTTTTTTTTTCTCAAAACATTACGGCAACAAAAAATATGAGCATAAATTACTCTTGACTGTTTATTATTGCAGCCACTAATGTGTGTATTTTGCTATCCAAAATGAAATCTTGATTTGCTGAGGGAGATAGGTATATTCATATATTCTGTGTTGTGAGATTATTTTATTAGGTTTATAATGCTCTTTAGCATTTAAATGCTTTGTTTCAAAGCTTTAAAAATAATGTGTGAGGTGTTACTTATGCCAATTTTGAGAGGGGCCTGGAACCTAACTCCCTCACTTCCCATTGACTTACATGATAAACTGGGTTTCATTTTACAGCGGTTTCGATTTACAACCATTCCTTCTGGAACCTAACCCCGGCGTGAACTGAGGACTACCTGTACAGATATGAACACATAAATATATATGTATATATTCATATATATTTACACTTTGATGCCCATCTCTGCAAGACTTACCCCCTTCACTGCGCTAGGTTGTCATGCCATGTTTAATGTCACTTTAACAAAGGTTTCATATGAACAAACATACACACAACTCTCATAAAGTGATATTTCAGTCTCTCAAAGAAACATTTCAGAGAATAAAACATCCAATTCTTGTGTATACTTATGTTAACCATTAGACTTCTTTATTTGTCTTTTCATGTGTAAAATAATGGAGGGAGCTGGTTATTTTTAAGGGGGCTTTTATAATGGATACTTTTGCTTATGCTTTATTTGTGTCTAATTATCTTGTCTTTTATCTTGTTTAAAAACTCCTGTCATGTGAGTATGTTACCTCTTTGCATGTAACATTGCGCCAGGTAACTATCTGTAGGATAACAAACAGTTAATTGCTGTATTTCGCTTCCTGTCCAAAATTAGAGAAGTCACATAATTGGTTTTCTGTGCACTAGGCCAGTGCACATGAGACAAGGCTAGGTCAAGCAGAGTGTCTGCTATTTTGCTAACAGGTCGTTCAAATTGAAACTAACTCATTGAATTGTTCCTCATTCTTGTAAACTGTAACAAGTTTAGGAAGACAGATGTATTAGAATAGGTATTTTGCCCAGCAACCAGATGAAGGGATCTTTAAGTAGAATATTACTGGTGGATATACAGTATGTTAATTACGTAACCTGTTGTACTCTGTTAAAACTGAATGCTGGACTGCCCAGCTTCAGAATTTGCTGTCTGCGCAATTCTCCCATGTTGATCAACTTGGTATGTGATCAATAAACAAAATCTCAAACAAAGAACCTGTATATTCTTTGGCTGTGGATATTTGTGTCAGGGAAAACAATGACACATGTTTACGTCGCGGTTACGTCACCACTTCGTCAGAGGTATATCCACGCCCACTGGATTTTTCCTTTAAGTACAGTCATAGTCAGTATAAGCCGCCCACCTCTACATCAGAAATCGAAAACCATACAGTGCATCTGGTATCTTTTTTGCAACATTAAGGTCCGTACATATATGAACACTCAATTAATGTCTCTTAGTGCTTAATAATAGATATACATTAAATTCATTCCAAAGAAAAAGAACATATTAGTTATTTGCCTATACATTAAATCTAATTCATGATTTTTAAAAAATCCCAATTATTTTTAAAATAATTTAAAAAACTCACATAGAACAAAATTCATAATAACCTTTAATGGATGCAATAATTTATAAATTAAAAAATGTAGTGCAATATATATATTAAAAATATCTATGTGATTTTATGATCTCACTTAAAAATAATAAAGATAACTGAATTCATTCCTTATTCTCTAGACCCCTAAAATCTTCTATAAAAATATATGCTTTATATACTTCTAAAAAAGAGTAACACAAAATTAATTTAATCTATTAAAAAGGCTTGTATATCAGCCTCTCTATTTAAACCAAATGGTTCTAAAATGTGTGTATCCAATAAGTTTCACGTTTACGTAATTGTAACAATCTGTTCCCCCTTCTTTTATCAAGTATTATTTGTTCTATGGCTTTAAATTTAAAACCTGTCAAATCCCTTTTGTGTACATCTCTAAAATGGTCATATAAACCATGAACAATATCTCCAGAGTTTATATTATTGATATGTTCATTGATTCTTCTCTTCAGGGTACGTTTGGTTCTTCCTAAATACTGTTTCCCACAATTACATTCCATGAGATAGATTGCATATTTGGATTGGCAATTCATATAGGATTTTATGGGAAAACAACTATTGTTGATGTTAGATTTTATATCCTTATTATTAGGATCTACATAATCACAGACACTACAATTTTTCCTTTTACACTTAAAAAAACCTTTATGGTGTTCTGTTAGCCAGGTATTGTTAGAGCTAACATTTCTCAAAGAACTGGGAGCCACTATATTTTTTAAAGATTTATTTTTCCTAAATATAACTCTAGGTTTTTCTTCCAATACCCTATTTAGAATGGGGTTCTCTTTTAGGACATGCCAGTGTTTGCGTATTATTTTCTCTATTCTATTAGCAGAACTATTGTATTTAGTTAGAAACAAATAATTTCTCCTATTCATCACCAGATTTGTTTTATTCAGATTACCTTTGAGTAGGGTCTTTCTATCTAATTGCCTTGTTCTGTTAAGACTTTGTTCTATTACATCTGAAGAATATCCTTTCGATTCAAATTTTAATGATAGTTCTTTGGCCTCTTCCTCAAATGTAATGGGGTTGGTACAATTCCTCTTAAGTCTTTGGAATTGGCCATACAATATATTATTCACCCACTTTTTATGGTGGCAACTCTTCGCATGCAGATAGCTGTTAGAATCCGTTTGTTTCTTGTACAAGGATGTAACTTGTACATGAAATGTCCTGTATGTTGTAATGTTAAATCCAAAAATTCAATTTTTGATTTACTGCTGTTGTTAGTGAACTTAAGGTTATAATCATTAAGATTAACATAATCCATAAAGGATTCTAATGCTTCATTAACCCTTTCCAGATGACAATAATGTCATCTATAAACCTTTGCCAAAGAACAATATTCTCTCTATGTGGATTATTTTTCCAAATGAAGTGGTCTTCCCAACTCCCCATATAGAGGTTGGCGTAATTTGGGGCAAATTTAGTGCCCATCGCCGTACCACTCAATTGCAGAAAAAAATCCCTGTCAAATAAAAAATAGTTTCTAGTGAGGATAAATTCTATTGCCTCCAATAGAAACCACCTTTTTAAATCTGGTAAATGATCATGTTTTTTGAGAAAGTAATCTATACTCTTAATCCCTTCCTTATGGGGTATACTTGTATATAATGATGTAACATCTAGTGTTAACCAAGTATAATTTTCTTTCCACTCAACCTCTTCCATGATGTTTAGTACTTGTAGAGTGTATCTGATATAAGTGTCCAATGTGAGGACCATTGGTTTTAAAAAAGAATCAACATATTCTGATAATTTGCATGTCAGAGAGTCAATCCCAGAAATAATAGGCCTCCCCGGGGGATTTGTTAGATTCTTATGGATTTTGGGTAAATAATAAAAATTGCTATTCTGCAATTTTCATTAAACAAAAAGTTTTTTTTCATCCCGTTCTCCCAGTGTTCTAGCTTTATTTAATAATTCTGATAGTATCCTAATAAATTCAGATGTGGGATCCCTAAATAATTTTTTATATGTTGTTTTGTCATTTAAAATTCAGGCCACTTTATACTTGATAAAAGAAGGGGGAACAGATTATTACAATTATGTAAATGTGAAACTTATTGGATACACACATTGAATACTTTAGAACCATTTGGTTTAAATATAGAGGTTGATATACAAGCCTTTTTAATAGAATAAATTAATTTTGTGTTACTCTTTTTAGAAGTATATAAAGCATATATTTTTATAGAAGATTTTAGGGGTCTAGATAGTAAGGAATACATTCAGTTATCTTTATTATTTGTAAGTGAGATCATAAAATCACATACATATTTTTAATATATATATTGCACTACATTTTTTAATTTATAAATTATTGCATCCATTAAAGGTTATTATGAATTTTGTTCTTTTATGTGAGTTTTTAAAAAAATTTTTAAACTAATTGGGATTTTTTAAAAATCATGCATTGGATTTAATGTATAGGCAAATAACTAATATGTTCTTTTTCTTTGGAATGAATTTAATGTATATATATTGTTAAGCACTAAAAGACATTAATTGAGTGTTCATATATGTACGGACCTTAATATTGCAAAAAAGATACCGGATGCACTGTATGGTTTTCAATTTCTGACGTAGAGGTGGGCAGCTTATACCGACTATGACTGTACTTACAGGAAGAATCCAGTGGGCGTGGATATACCTCTGATGAAGCGGTGATGTAACTGCGAAACGCATAAGGCCATGCCTACCTTACGTCAACGATTGCCAAACAGCTGATCGGAGTGCTCTGAGCGAGCGGTACATTTGAAACTTGATAACCGCATACGTAGCGGTGGTGACCGGGACATTCAGATCTCTTGGAACTACAGCAGGACTATCTGTGCGGCTCACCTTTATTATTACAACAGTTGAGACTCACGGACTCACGGACTAAGGATTCGTGGGATAACGGATTACTATTCTAATTGGATACAGCTGCCGACACCTACATAGAAATCTCATCACTGTGTGAGATTTGTTTTTATCCTTTTTTATTTAGTAACTGACATTAATTATTTAAAAGTTGTCTGAGCAATATTGAAATACAAATTGGTGTTTACATATATGTTTTTTGAAATATTATTGTAGATTTCTTTTTGTCAATTTATGAATATTATTTCTTAGAGAGCGCAGTTTGGTGTTTTTGAATTACTATTTGTACTGCAATATACATTTATTTTTTGTTATTTATATATATATATATATATATATATATATATATATATATATATATATATTAGACATGTGCAACGCTAAAAATTAAATTTTGTTTCATTTTCATTAGTTAAATAAATAATTTTGGTTCAGCAAATTAGTTTAGTTGAGTTTAAAAAAAATTTCAGCAAATTAGTTAAGTTAAATAGTTTTTTCGGATCCGTTCATTTTTTTGGATCCATTCTTTATTCATATGCATTATTCTATTCTGAAGTTTAGAATAGAATAATATGAATAAAGAATGGATCCGAAAAAAAACGAAAGGATCCGAAAAAACGATTTAACTTAACATAACTAACATGCCGGCGATTGCTGAAACAAAATTATGTAGAACCGCCACCCACATCGCCAACACTAAATAAAGCTTAACCCCTAAACTGCCGTCCCCCCACATCGCCTACACTACCTAAACCTATTAACCCCTAAACCGATGTTCCCAAACATCGCCAACACTAACTAAACCTATTAACCCCTAAACCGTCGTTCCCAAACATCAGTAACACTAACTAAACCTATTAACCCCTAAACCGCAGTACCCTGACATTGCCAACAATAACTGAAACACTAAATAAACCTATTAACCCCTAAACCGCCATTCCCAAACATTGCCAACACTAACTAAACCTATTAACCACTAAACCGCCATTCCCAAACATCGCCAACACTAACTAAACCTATTAACCCCTAAAATGCCGGCCCCCACATCACAACAACCTAAATTAAACTATTAACCCCTAAACCTAACACCACCTAACTTAAACAAATTTAAAATACACCGAAATTAAAGTTACAGTTATTAACTAACTACCTATTTAAATATAAATACAAACTTACCTGTGAAATAAAAATAAAACCTAAGCTAGCTACAATATAACTATTTACTAACTACCTAGATAAAATAAATACAAACATACCTGTGAAATAAAAATAAAACCTAAGCTTACACTAAAAAAACCTAACATTACTAAAAATAAAAACCCAACATTACTAAAAATAAAAAACCTAAGATTATTAAAAAAGCATAACTACAATTACAACAAATAATAAACACTAAAATTACAAAAAATAAAAAAACTACCATTACAAAAAATAACAAACAAAATTATCCAAAAAAAAAAATTAAAATTATTCTTTTTCTAATACCTCATTTAAAAAAAAAAACCCACCCCAAAGTAAAAAAACACTAATCTATAATAAACTACCAAGGGCCCTTAAAAGGGCCTTTTGCAGGACATTGCCTTAAAGTTAACAGCTCTTTAGCTAAAAAAATTACAACAAACACCCCCTAACATTATAAACCCCCAACCTACAAAATAAAAAACATAACTAAAAAAAACCTTATCTACCCATTGCCCTGAAAAGGGCATTTGTATGGGCATTCAGCTCTTTTACTGCCCTTAAAAGGGCATTCAGCTCTTTTTCGGCCCATTAAAATAAAAAAGCCCTAATCTAAAATAAAAAAAACACCCCAAAAAAACAAAGACAAAACCTAACACTAACCCCAAAATCGGTACTCACAGTGCTGAAGTCCGGTGAAAGATCTTCATTCCAGCAGCGAAGCATCTTCATCCAGACGGCTCCATCTTCATCCATCACCGGACCGGCATCTTCTTTATCCCTGCGGAGACAGAGGGGTCGATGCGCGGAGGTGGAGTGGTCGATGCGTGGAGGCGGAGGTCCAGGTGTGGAGGTCCTATTCATGCAATCGTCTGCCGCACACTGAGGATTCAATGCAAGGTACCCCTTTTTATTTTGGGGTACCGTGGCATTCCTATTGGCTGAAAAATTAAAATCAGCCAATCGGAATTAGAGCAGCTCTCATTCCTATTGGTTGATTCAGTTTTAGAATTTTTTGGGATTTTAGTTATGGTGCCAATTCGGAAATTCGGATTCATTCGAATCTCCGAATCGGCCAAAATTTGTCCAAAAATGCAAGCACGTTACCATGTCATTTTCTTCAGGAGAGAAAAATACATGTACAAGTCAGTTAATATTTGAAACAAAAATATAAAGTATATTGTTATTGGTAATATTTTTAGAAATCTGTTATGTTTGACTATTAAAGGGTATTTTTTATGATTCAGATAGAGCACAAAATTTGTGTACAATCTTTTTATATGCACACTTTCTGAGGCACCAGCTTTTACTGAGTATGTGCACAAATTCACAGTGTATACATATATGTGTCTGTTATTTGGCTGTCACATGACACAAAGGGTAAAAAAAAAGAAGCAAATTACTATAGTATATTGCCAGCTAACAGTTGAAAGCATATTTTCTAGAAATACATTCAAAAGTTCTCAATGGCTGCGGTGCTGTTTATAAAGTGAGATGCAGAAATCCTTGCAGCCACATAATTTCAAAACAAGACAAAAACCTGCAATGCTAGAATCAATCAATAAAGTTTTCTGCAGGCAGACATTGAGTTACTGATTAGACTGGTGCGTCAAAGGCAAAGGAAAAAAAAAATATTTCTAAACGATTGATATAATTTGAATGAAATATATTTATTTCACCTTTAACCTATAAGCAGAGAAAATGTATAAATACACCACATCACAATCAATTACAGGGTCACAATCTCATTGATATTAATTGTTAAAGAGACAGTTTTTCTTTTATCTTTTTAAAAGAGTTAACCTTTATAACTGCTGTTTCTTACTAGAGTGCACTAGAATTGTAACCTTTATCTTGCAGCACAAACATCTTTTTGTTCCTGGTAAAGCACTTTACTTCCTGTATGTATCGTTTTGCAATGCTTAACATGACATTTGCATACAGTTGATGTCGTTTTAATAAATTCATTACCCATAAGCAGAATATACTCTTTTGTAAGTGGGAAGATCTGTTGAAATTACTGTTATTGGTAAAATTGAGCAGAATGCTTTTATTGATGTCAAAAATATAATGTGCAGAGCCAGAGAACAGATTTTAACTATTAAAGACACATTTAGGTTATTTTGTGTATGTGTATGCATTAGAAATATACCTCAGCATTGCAAATTATCTGAATACAAAATACAGGTTTTAAAAACTATAATTGTTTAACCTTTTAACGCCGTTATGCCGTTCTATTCCGTCATAATTACACTGGGCTTTAGCGCCGTTATGACTGAATAGAACGTCATAGCCAACGGCTGTCCTGAAGCCTACTGTGCTTCCTGGATTTGATCGTGGTCTGGAGAGCGTTTCTAACGTTATAGGGATGCCCTCCAGACCCGATCCAATAATTGATTTTCAATGTGTCTACATCGGAACAGTTGTTCCGATGTAGACATTTTAACCCCAACAGGAAAGGGTTAAACAGTGCAGTCCAGGGACTCGGCAATTGTAAATGTTTTTTTTTTTTTTCTTCAGTATCTCCTCTGCTTTGGCCAATTAGGAACATATGTAAATTAGCTTTTGCTTACATCAAAAAAACAGTTACTGTTCAGAATGTTGAATGATCGAGGTTCTGAATTTATTGAAGTGAAAGACTGCAATTTACATAATTCAATGAAAGAAAGGCAGGAAAAAAAATGTATGTTGCAAATTTGTTTCACTATGGATAATTAAACGTTTTGGCCTAGATTACAAGTGAGCTTTTTTATCAATACCGCTGGACCGTGCTAGGATTAGCAGTAAATTGATATTACTAGTCCATGTTAAAGTGAAGGTCAATTTTCATCAATGAGTGCCCGGTTTTTAAAAATATTTTTAAAAACAGGGGCACTTTCATTGATGAAAATTAACATTGCACTGGATTTGAAGAAATACTTACCTTTTACTTCTGCAAAACCGGATCGCCGATCTCAGCCTCAGTTCCTCTGTACTGACGTCAGAAAGGACAAAACTGGCTTCCTCCAATCATGGCTTGCACCCCAGAGCATCCAGCTCGTGATGCCCGGCTGTGATTGGAGGAAGCCAGTTTCGTCATTGCTGTGGTCTACAGCAGGAAGAAGAAGGAGGGGGATCGTCGATCCGGCTTTGCAGGAGTAAAAGGTAAGTATTTCTTCATATCCAGTGCAAAGTTAATTTTCATCAATGAAAGTGCCCCTGTTTTTAAAAGTATTTTTAAAAACCGGGCACTCATTGATGAAAATTGACCTTCACTTTAAAAAATTACCAGAGAAAGTTTAGTGCAGCCAACATCACTTTAGTGCACACCCTAAACTTTCAAAGGATATCGCTGTCATGCTAAACATCACACAAATTGAGTTATGTGTTGCTCTCAAGCACAAAACATAATAGCGCTGGAAAACATAATTTCATACCTGAAGTAAAGTGTTAGGACTAGAATAAAAGTTTAACAAAACACATAAAAAACATTTTAAGATAAAGTATTACACTCATATATAACATATTTAATATAAAGCATAAGTTCATGATTAATAAATGTATAAAAAAGGGTTTAAACGGGACATGGTATATGTCAAGGTGCTTAACTGGGAGGGGCTCAGAAGTGTAATATTTATGTGTATTTATTTGTATGTGTTTATGTCTTTATATGAGTATATGTTTCTCTGTTTACCTATGCTCTGCCTGTACGATAACGTCCTTTGATACCACACTAAGTAATAGACATTGCTTACACACAGTCTTGCAAACCATTGCTGGAAACATCTATGCTGTAAGTAATTAGGAACCGCTACATAGTAGCTAACTTCTTAGACTTTCCCTAAGTTTCCCCAATTTATATCATATTGTTTGGTCGCTGAACCAATAATCCTATGAACTTATTTGTTTCAATTTTTGTTTCTGTTGGATGTTTTGCTGTATCATGATGCCAGTTTTTTGTTTGTGCATATCACTTTGTTGACACTGAGGGTTCAATTTATCAAGCTCCGTATGGAGCTTGATGCCCCATGTTTATGAAGTTATGAAGCAGTGGTCTAAAGACCGCTGCTCCATAACCTGTCCGTATGCTCTGAGGCGGCAGACAGAAATCAATCCGATTGAATACTATCGGGTTGATTGACACCTCCTGCCCGCGAATCTGCAGGGTGCAATGATAAATGCCGACAGCTTATGCTGTCGGCATTTATCGATGTGCAGCGGACATGATACTCTACATCGTATCATGTCCGCTCGCACATAAATAAATTGACCCCTGAGCATGCTCTATCTAATTGATGTGCTATATGTTTAGACTAATTCTTTTGGTATATACAATTTGTTGTTAAATGCTGGCCAGCTTATTATACAGAAAGCTTTTGTATGTGTTGTGTAAATGTGTGCATATGAATTCCACACAATGCATCTTTCTAAAAGTATAAATTTGATTATAAAAGAGTGCTGAATACCCTCTCTTTATATATGTAATATTTCTTAGCATTAGCCTTTCCCTTTAAGTACTACACTCCTCCTCCTTAATTGCTCCTCTATTTAACTCAGCTTTTCCACTTCATAATTGCTTATATTATCGCATTGGTTATGTTGGGAAAAGGCTCTCCTCTCAAATAACCTCCTACAGACTCTGGAGTTTCACTGTAGCTGTTTTCTTCAGCACCTAATTTGAACTAGCAAGTTTGTGTCTGCTTATCACCTATGCTCCTGCATTCGTTAACACAGTTAACATCCTGATGTCTGACCCGTTCTCTCTGAGTTAAGCAACACATGTGATCACTATACTACCGCAAGATTACCTTCTCTCTGCTATGGCTGTTAGCCCTTTCTTCTGATGTTACTTTTGCCGTTCTCACAACCGCTCCAACCTCTGAACCAGAAGTACCCAGAACTATCTGCAGTACAGGACAAGAAAGTAAAAGTACCGAGAACTGGATCAAGGCTCTTCTGCTTTAGTTTTTTGCCTTTGCTATCAAGTAATACCAAGGGAGCCTGAGCATTTTCTTCATATCCTCTCACCTGCATTCCAAGTCATAACGCTCTTATAAGTAATTTCTAATGTATTTATTATTTACAAGGACTTTTAGTACCTCCTGGTGTGATTGCCTTTTTGTTCCTTATTTCACTCAAAGCTAGTTCTCAGTATCTATAAGTATTTTCCTTCACTTTGGATTATACAAATTTTTTATCCTGATAAAAGCTTATTATGTATATAAATCGAGATCTTTATGCCAATTTTAGTTTCGAACTATACATTTAGCTACATTTTCATTAATATTTATATCCTGATACAGGAACTCTAAAGGGAAATATTGCAATATAGGATTTTCCAAAATCCTATGGTATCTATTCTCTTAATTTTTTGATTACATATAAGTATATGTGTTTAAATGTGTCATTGTGTTTAATATGAAGAGTCCTTCCCAGTCAAACACCTTGAAATATCAAATATCCATTAAAATATATATACACATACACTGTATGGCCACTTTATTTGGTACAGCCCTGCTGTGCACACAAATAGTTCATTCCACTACGTTGCACGTCACATGGCCACAGTTTTGGTATAAATACAGCAGAACAACCTTCCTATGATCAGTTAGGCGTACAACCCGCAGTGAAAATGAAGAAGAGCTGTGATCTAATGGACTTTGAACATGGCATGATAGTAGCTAAGAGACGTGCTGTACGAAGCGTATCTGAAATGGCAGTACTCCTGAACTTTTCATGTACCACAGTTTCAAAGGTGTATTGAGAATGGTGCAATACACAAAAAACATCCAGTCAGCAGCTGTCCTGTGAAAGAAAAATGCTTATTGATGAGAGAGGTCAGAAGAAAGATGGCTAGACTTGTTCAAGCAAACAGAGAGTCCACAATTTTGTGAATCACATCAGAATTCAACCTTGGTGCGGAGAAAAACATATTGCAACCTCCACGTCGGGCCATGTCAGGTGCTGTTGTTATCAGAGGAGAACAAGAGAACATGCCTTCTGTGGGCACAACAACACCAGCACTGGACCATTGATGAGTCGAAGTTCCTAGTGCATGATGTTGATGGCTGGCTCAGAATTTGGCGAAAATAGCATGAATTCATGGACCCATCATATCTGATGAAAACTGTGCAAGGTGGTTGGGATGGTGTTATGGTGTGGGGAATGTTTTCCTGGCACACATTGGGTCCATTGATAGCCCTAGATTCACATCTGAATGCCACAGCATATGTAAACATCATTGCTGACCAAGTACATCTGTTCATGTTAACAGTTTATCCTCAGGTAGATGGTTATTCCAGCAGGATTATGCGCCGGTGCACAAAGCCCCCATAACTATAGGATTGTTCCTGGGACATGACAATGATGTTTCTTTGCTGTAGTGGCCCACTCAGTCCCCGGATCTCAATCCTATTGAACATCTTTGGGATGAGCTGGAAAGAACTTTTCACTGTAGGCCTACACCTCTGAATCTCCAGGAGTTGCGTGACACACTCATGTCTGCATGGTACTCAATACCTACACAACATTTTCAGCATCTTGTTGAATCCATGCCTAGGCAAATTCAGGCTGTTTTGAAGGCTAAAGGAGTTTTAACATAATAAAGTGGCAGCACAGTGTATGTGTGTGTGTGTATATATATATATATATATATATATATATATATATACTGCTTACAATGAAAGGTAATCCAGACGGTACTTCTATGGTTAAAAAATAAAGTTTTATTCGGTCAAAGTAAAAACAGCAAAACTTCTCTTTAGAACCTTGGGTAAAAAAGACAGGGGCAAAGCATTCAGATCTGACACGTTTCAGCTCAGAAGAGCCATACTCATAGACCTCTGATGCATTGCCCTAATGAACACATTATATAAACATCATCTAATTATTCAATTAAAAACATTTCCAATCCTGTAATTAACCATATACTTAACATTTATTTACCGCTTGGATGAAGACTTCTACCGGATGGAGGACCTCTTCTTGCTCCGCTTGGATGAAGAATTTGGCTCGGCTGGGTGAAGACGACTTAAGGTAGGGAGATCTTCAGGGGCTTAGTGTTAGGTTTATTTAAGGGGGGTTTGGGTTAGATTAGGGGTATGTGGGTGGTGGGTTGTAATGTTGGGGGGGGTATTGTATGTTTTTTTTTACAGGCAAAAGAGCTGAACTTCTTGGGGCATGCCCCGCAAAGGGCCCTGTTCAGGGCTGGTAAGGTAAAAGAGCTTTGAACTTTAGTAATTTAGAATAGGGTAGGGCATTTTTTTTATTTTGGGGGGCTTTATTATTTTATTAGGGGGCTTAGAGTAGGTGTAATTAGTTTAAAATTGTTGTAATATATTTCTAATGTTTGTAAATATTTTTTTATTTTTTGTAACTTAGTTCTTTTTTATTTTTTGTACTTTAGTTAGTTTATTTCATTGTATTTATTTGTAGGAATTGTATTTAATTAATTTATTGATAGTGTAGTGTTAGGTTTAATTGTAGATAATTGTAGGTATTTTATTTAATTAATTTAATGATAGTGTAGTGTTAGGTTTATTTGTAACTTAGGTTAGGATTTATTTTACAGGTAATTTTGTTATTATTTTAACTAGGTAACTATTAAATAGTTCTTAACTATTTAATAGCTATTGTACCTGGTTAAAATAATTACAAAGTTGCCTGTAAAATAAATATTAATCCTAAAATAGCTACAATGTAATTATTCGTTATATTGTAGCTATATTAGGGTTTATTTTACAGGTAAGTATTTAGCTTTAAATAGGAATAATTTATTTAATAAGAGTTAATTAATTTCGTTAGATTTAAATTATATTTAATTTAGGGGGATGTTAGTGTTAGGGTTAGACTTAGCTTTAGGGGTTAATACACTTATTAGAATAGCGGTGAGCTCCAGTCGGCAGATTAGGGGTTAATGTTTGAAGTTAGGTGTCTGCGATGTTAGGGAGGGCAGATTAGGGGTTAATACTATTTATTATAGAGTTAGTGAGGCGGATTAGGGGTTAATAACTTTATTATAATAGCGGTGCGGTCCGGTCGGCAGATTAGGGGTTAATAAGTGTAGGCAGGTGGAGGCGACGTTGTGGGGGGCAGATTAGGGGTTAATAAATATAACATAGGGGTCGGCGGTGTTAGGGGCAGCAGATTAGGGGTATATAGGGATAATGTAAGTAGCGGCGGTTTACGGAGCGGCAGATTAGGGGTTAAAAATAATATGCAGGGGTCAGCGATAGCGGGGGCGGCACATTAGAGGTTAATAAGTGTAAGGTTAGGGGTGTTTAGACTCGGGGTACATGTTAGAGTGTTAGGTGCAGACGTAGGAAGTGTTTCCCCATAGCAAACAATGGGGCTGCGTTAGGAGCTGAACGCGGCTTTTTTGCAGGTGTTAGGTTTTTTTTTCAGCTCAAACAGCCCCATTGTTTCCTATGGGGGAATCGTGCACGAGCACGTTTTTGAGGCTGGCCGCGTCCGTAAGCAACTCAGTGTTAGCTACGCGGGTCGTTACCGACAAAACTCTAAATCTAGCCGTAAAGATCTTAGTACCAAAGTCAGAGATATTGGATATATGTTGCTTGAAAAATAGAGAGTTGGCTCCAATATCCATTATATAGGATACAGATATGTTGTTTTTAAAACTATAGGGCCAAATATTTTTTTTGGTCACTAACGGAATACTAGTATAATAAAATTAACAGACTCTAAATTAAAACAGGTCACTGGATGGTATCTGTTATTATTGCTAAACATGTATTAAATCAAACCTAGAATTAAAGCCATCCGGTAGCCTTGTTTTGAGAGTGAATATCCAATATACCTCTCTTTTACTGAGGTATTTGTCTAAATCCCCTCCTCTTGGTGTACGAATCACCTTTTCAACAACTGTCCATCTAAGGGACTCGGTTTTTCAAGCATGTTTTTCAATAAAATGTTTAGCCAGGGTTGACAATTTATCCTCTCTTTTCCTACTCATTTCTGTATCTACCGTTATGCTGGATAAGTGCTCCCTAATTTGAGTTCTCACTTCCCTTAAGGTTTTACCTATGTATTAAAGGTGGCATAGTTGGCATTCTATGAGATACACTACACCCTTTGAGTGACAGTTGACACAACTCTCTATGGGAAATGACTCCCCTGTTTTTACTGAGGTGAATTTATTACCTAATCTGATGTGTTTACAAGTCTTACAGTCTGCAAAACCACATTTATGCATGGCTCTTGCTTGTAGCCATGATGACTGCTTCTTAGATGCATGGGGAGTGGTAGGGGATACCCTATTCCCTATAGTTTTTCCTCTCCTGTATGAGAAACCTATGTTTTTCAGGGGGTTTATTCCAAAGCTATCATCCTCTGAGAGCATTGGAAGGTGTTTTTTAATTATATTGCATATATCCCTATATTCTGTAGAATATTGGTTAACAAATTGAATGTTATTCCTGTCTTTATACATGTGCCTGTGTTTCAACTTGTCCCTGATGACATCCTTCCGATCTATCACTGATACTGCGAACCGGGCATCTTTAACCATGTTCCTATTGTTACCCCTTTCTATCAGATCTCTATCTTATAGGGCTGCTTCTCTCTTTTGTGTAAGAGGTTCTGTGCAATTGCGTTTAATTCTAAGATGTTGGCCCTTTGCAATCGCTTTAAAAGTTTGTGCAGGATGACCACTTTTTGCATGAAGTATTGCATTTTTGGAAATGTGTTTCTTGTATAGTTTAGTTGCAATTAATGAGGTATCTGGGTTACCTGATATTGTTAAATCCAGATAATCAATCTCCTTACTAACCTCATGTGTGAATTGAACTGATGTTTCAGAGTTTTCTATTTATGTTAGGAACTGTTTAAGTGTCTCTTCATCTCCTTCCCATATTAGAATAAGATCATCTATATAACCTTTATATAGAGATATGTGTGACTTGAAAAGATTTCCATCTCCATAGATGTGGCACAGCTCCCACCACACCATAAAGAGGTTGGCGTATGAGGGCGCAAATTTTGCCCCCATAGCTGTGCCGCATCTCTGGAGATAGAAAGATCCTCCATAGTAGAAATAATTGTGCTTCCACAAATATTCTATGATTCTTAGTATATATTCCTGCATATTCTGGCTGTAATCGCTACGTTTTGACAAGAAATAAGATATTGCTTGTAGCCCTTTAGCATGGTGTATACAGCTATATAGTGATACTACATCAAGCGTTACCCACTTAGAATCACTTTTCCAACCAAGCTTGTCTAGTATTTGAATAAGATGTTTTGAATCTCTAAGATAACTAGCCAGTTCTATAACTAGAGGCTGTAAAATGGAGTCTACCCATTCCGATAAGGGTTCTAACAAGGAACCCACTCCCGACATACATACATGCACAAACACTCCAAACCGAATTCAGCACTCCCAATTACCCATTATCATACAGCTGCCAGGGTGCTCTTGAGCAATAATATCCATATGTAATCCACAGGCACTCTCTGGTCGTTAATTTCTATATATATATATATATATATATATATATATATATATATATATATATATATATATATTTATATATTCCTCATATGATTGTACTCACTCAACCAGGGTGATTGGTGAAGGTAGTATAAAGCCACAATCTATTTTCCCCTGAAGGACACCGCGCTCACTCGGTTTTATAATAAAACATAGTATTTAATATATCCTCCTGACTCCACATGCAATTTCACATACCATTTAAATAGAGAGTAAACAGTCATTTGAGATGTGCCAGAATGACAATGATGCATCATCTCTAAGCCATGCCCCTATTGCAGTTTGTGATCTAATTGGTAGATACACTGTGATGACAATGTGCGATGGACCACTCTACATGTGGTAAATCCTTGACCACTGAATGGAGGATACTTTACATGATCAACACCCATTCAGGTAACCATTAGTCGCTATAAACATGTAAGCAAAAACACATGTCCGTGTCACTCAGTATGTGTATCGTAGCCTTAACCAGACTAATAAAAACAAGCAAGGTAACTTTATCGATTTACAGCACTCCTAACAAATCAAATACTATCCCACTGTGATAAGACATATTATCCATTGTCACATCAACTTGAAATAGCAAAATGAATATATATAGTGAACTAAGCCATATATTGATCCCTGGAGGGGAAACTGCTTATGCACAGGGTATTTATTGCCATACAGTACTGTAATGTCCAAGGGTCATTCTCATAACAAAGAGCCAAAGTCCAAGACCGTATTGAGTCCCTTAGGAATTAAGGTATCCAACATATTTGTATGGGAGGGACATGGTCATTGAGCATAGTCCATAGATCAGACACCCCATGTTTATTGGTCATAAAGTGCCGAGCCACAGGTTGCTCTAAATCACCACTTTTGATGGTTTCTCTGATAGCAAACATGTGGTTGGCCAGGCCATCCTCTCCCTATATAAATAAATAGCAAAAAATAAATAAATAGAAAATATATATATATATATATATATATATATATATATATATATGCATATACACACACACACATGTACAAATATATATATATATATATATATATATATACACACAAATATTTATACTGTATATATATATATATATATATATATATGTGTGTATATATATATATATATATATATATATATATATATGCGTGTTCTTCTAAGTGAAGAACAAAAGGTGCTTAAAGTATTCTTAATACAACTTCCGCTTTAGTGCAGTTGGTCTAACGCACCTTCGGGTTAGCATGCGACCGAAAGCCAGAAGAGGGTTTTGTAGCACACCCCATAGAAGTTTATCGGGGAAAGAATCACATTGTCCAAAGTGTAGGTATTAGCTTACCTGAGGTTTTTAAACTCACATTAACATTTTACTATTCATTTGTAATATGAGTGCATGAATAGGAACACTATTGGTTTAACTTGAGTGGTGTTAGCTCTCAGTAGCGCTAATATTTTTGTGATTCCCTTGTTATCTAGACCTTTATGGTGAAATACATTTTGTGTTTAATATCCCTTAAATCCTAAACATGTCACACTTTGGATTGTTTTATTTTCTCTTTGAGTGAGTTCACCCAGTGTCCAAAATCAAATTCAGATTCAAAGCCACTCCAACCTGGTTTTCTAATGGTCTTTTAATGTCTGTTGCACTTTTCATCGATTGCTCAACTGCTGTAGCCCAATCTAACTGTAACCTCACCAGTTCTATTTAAATTTCTGTGTATGCGTGTTTGTGCGTGAATACGCGTGACTGCGTGTTTTTGTGCGTGAGTGCACGTGTTTGCTTGTGTGTGTATGTTTGTGTGTGTACATATGTGTGTGTGTGAGTGTGTGCGAAGGACAGCATTATATCATCCTCCTTCACACAGCAGATTCGTGCCCCTGGGATTGGACAATGAAAAGGGATAAAGGGTATTTCCTAACTACCAGTCCCCTTTTGCTCATTTTTTATGTGATATAGCACACACAGTAAGGTAGTGCCCAGGGAAATTGCTAGTGATTAGGGGGCTTTTCTATAGTCCATATCTACCCCTGACCCCACAACACTTAGAAAGACTGTTTAAAAGATACCTTATTTGAAAGACCGGATTTGCCTCTTTTACATATCCTTTAATATATGATTGTTGTGGAATTTTAGATCGCCTGCAGCAGTTACACTGTTGTTTTAAATGAAGGGGAGAAAGGCTCCAAGCACTTATCTCTATACTGTTAGATCTATAGTAATAATTGAGCCTGCCTAAATGGAAGAATCCTCTGTGTCAAATGAGGGGTCACTTTATTCACTTAATTGACAAATGGGTAAATTAAGTTTTTTATGCAGGACAGTGATTGTTTTGTTTATTTATCAATTTCAAATTTGATCAAAGTATCAATTTATTTTACAAAATACAAATAGTTTATCATAATTTATCTATTCTAAATATTCAGAAATACAATTCACAGCTCTGAAAAAAGATACCATTTAGTATCTTTATTTATGTAAAGGAGATGATATAAAATTGTATATAAAAATATTTTTTTTAAGTTGCAATGTTAGCAGTAGAAAAAGCTCTATTAATAAATGAAATTAAAGAACTGGGAATAAGAGATGATACTATTCGCCTCCTTTTTTCTAATAAATTTCAAATTATTTGTTCCACAAATCTGGGATAATCCCCATTTTATTACAGAACAGGAGACTCGTGAAATGAAATTTTACATCTTACATTTCAACAAATTTAACGCAGAATGTTCAATTGATTAATATAAAACAATAGTTTCACCTAATCATCTGCAGCTCTAAAAATTTCTTGCAAAGAACATTCCATGACAAGTGATTTCTATTTTTCATTTGAAGCCCTAAACAAATTAAGATTTTCATATAGATTTAGATAATGAATGGGAAACAAATCATTTACATGTCTTTCAATATCTTTGTAATTAAACAAATTTCTGTATTTAATGCATAAGTAGAAGTATTTGTTTTAAATACATGTAATAATTCTTTAAACAATTTCTCAGCTAATGAAATTCAGCGTTAACATCACAGAACACCTTTGGAGAGTTTGATTCAGAGTCATAAACACTCATCACTGCTTACATTCTTGGCTGCTAGCTGTGTCCCGCTGTAGATCTGCCTAATACATAATCTTTCATCTACTAGATGTGCTCAACTAGAATCTCTTTGGCTAATTCCGAGACACTCCAAAATTTTGTGGAAATCATTCCCACAAATGTAGCGACTGTTATAGTTGCATAAGGGGGAGGGGGCAGCAACTCTATATTAATGCCCATGGTTTTGGTATGTGATATCCAACCAGCTCATATATGTGTAATGGTCAGGTGTCCTCATACTTTTGTCAGGTCCTATAATGATATTCATTCTGAGTTTAAATGTAAATAGCTTTTGCTTTAAGAGAAATTAAACTCAAAATTAGACACTTATGTTTCAGATAAAGCATGCAATGTTAAAGGGACACTCAAGTCAAATTAAACTTTCATAATTCAGATAAACCATGCATTTTAAATTTAGTTCTATTATCAAATTTACTTTGCTCTATCAGGATCCTTTGTTGAAAAGCATTCCTAGGTAGATTTAGTAGCAATAGTGAACAACTGAGAGCTATCTAGTGAATGGAGGCTGAGTTTATATCCCTCTTGATATTGGCTCACCAGATGTGTTTTGCTGGGTCTCAGTAGTGCATTGCTTCTCTGGTGCTGAGTTTCACTATGTGTTTATCCTCTTTACAGGGTAAAACAAGTAGTTATATGAAAAGTGTGATAATAAAATGTTCAAACAAATCAGAGAATTAAGTTTTTTCTGCCCTTTTATGTCACTTAAGTGTTAACTCATGCAACAATTGTGCACCAATATAAACCTCATATCCTCTCTATAAAAAGAAACATTTTGCCAACTATATTCCTTTTAAAAGGACATTGTAGTCAAAATCAAAAATACAATCTTCTAATAAAGGATTATGTATATATAAAATTTGCCGTTGACACTTATTAAAAACTTTGCTGCTAAAGTAGTTAAACATGAGAATAAACTTTCTTATTTTAGCCGTCCTGATATGAGATTTAAATACAGCCATAATACACTCCCTACACAGCCTGCCCTTTCACTTCTGTCCCTAGTTAGTTATAAGAGAAACCTGGTTGTTAACTAAGTCAAGTTGTGCACATCAGGGGTAATGGTTATTTTCTAGTGACTGATAACATTGTAATAAACCAGGGATAAGTCTTTGCTGAGTAACCCAACCTAGCACTAAGGAGGATGTTTAAACTTGCTGCATTGGTTAAGTAAGTAATAAACTCTCTGCTTTGTGAATTTAACACTATAAGCTCTGCACATAACATGAATGAACTATGTGCTTATAGGGCTAATATTGTTTTTGACTACACTATCTCTTTAAGGCTTTTATAGTCTCATGCTGGGGTGCAATATTTGGCTTCATGTTGACTATAAGAGAAGGAGCCACCTGTTTTACAATATGTCTGATCTTCTGGGACTCCTATACTTATGAATACATTTATATCGGGATAAACTTGGATTTTGAATATGGCTCACCAGAAAGATCTCATTTTATCTCATTCTGAGTCCTCCCCCCATCACCACCACTTCTGAGTCAATTTATAATAGCCATTCTATGTTACTATTATGGAGGAGAATAACACATGACAATTTAAAAGGATATTAAACACTTATTTTTCTTTGTTGCATTTAAAAGATATCATTTTAAAGTGTTCAAAATTAAGCACTTATTACAACCCAAATATACCAGAAGGAATACTGGGCATTATCATTATAGTATAGAGAGCAATATAGGATAGGAAATTTAAAATGAAAACTAGCATGATTCAGATAGAGCATGTAATGTTAAGGCACTTTTAAATTCACTTCTATTTTCAAATATGCTTCATTTTCTTGGTATCCCTTGTTGGAAAAGAATATGCAGATATTCTACACTAGTGGGATCTAGCTGCTGATTGGTGCGTGCACACATTTGCCTCTTGCGATTGGCTAACTAGAGGTGTTCATCTGGCTGCCAGTAGTGTAAGGCTGTTCCTTTGGCAAAGGTTAACAAGAGAATGAAGCAAATTTGATAATAGAAGTAAAATGGAAAGTGGTTTAAAATTGTATGTTCTATCCAAATTAAATAAAAATTTGGGGTTTCCTGTCCCTTTAAAGATGAGTTGAGCACAAATATACACTTGCAGGGAGCTTCAAAATCAATAAACTGCAAATTAACTTGTTTTCCCATCCAAATAAATGTTTAAACATATTTAAATAGCACACATTAATATTTAATGTTCCTTTACAACGGTCTTGTATTGGGCTCTTATTACATGGGAATGTGTATTTGGTGATATGTTACCCCTTATGATGCTGTATATCCTTTTTATTCTTAGCTGGACAAAATTAGCTTTTTTAGGTGTGTGTGTGTATATTTGTTCACAGTCACTTAATAGAAAGCTAATTTTATTCAATGGCAAAATATATCTGTTATACAATAGATCACTATATATCTTTCATATTTTTTTATATAAATGTATATTGGTAAATTGTATGATCTTGCATTGACTGCATTTTTGTTCCATGTTATTGAGAGTATTTATTTATTTATAAGGGACATAGAATGCTTATTTCATTTTTTATTTTTTGCACTATTTCTTACATATAACTATGTTTAAGCCCTGGAAAGAGTTGCAATGCATTACTGGGATCTAGCTAAACACACTCAATGGGGTCCATTTAATAATGTGCGGACGGACATGATCCGATATAGCGGATCATGTCCGCCGCACATCAATAAATGCATTTATCATTGCACCAGTAGTTCTTGTGAACTGCTGGTGCAATACCACCCCCTGCAGATTATCGGCCAATTGGCCGCTAGCAGGGGGTGTCAATCAACTGATCGTATTCGATCATGTTGATTTCACGCGATCTCTGTCCGCCTCCTCAGAGCAGGCGGACAGGTTATGGAGCAGCGGTCCTTAGACCGCTGCTTCATAACTGGTGTTTCTGGCTTTTTAATCATGATATTTTAATTTTACCTAAATATAAATGAAGAAATTTATTAAAAAAAATATATAAAATTTATTTAATTTACTTTTTGACTGCAAATATTTTCACATTATACCAACCCAAAATAAAAATGTGCAACTTTTCAGATACAATTTGTTAGTCTTTGATGAATTCTTCTAAAATCTCTCGGGCATGTTTTATTATAACATTAATCTTAACTGCTGAAACAGAGCACATTTATTGGAGTGCTAAGCGTTCCATTTCATAAATGTGCTGGTCAGTCATGCAAATAACATTAGCACCGGGGGTTACAGAGATGCATCTGGAGTCTGTTCGTCATTCTTCCATTTTCTTTTGCTAAAAGGACTGGAGATAGAAGAAAACACTATTTACAACGAAAAATATATTTTTTGAAATCAGGAATGAATCAATAAAATGAAATTGGCATACAGGTTTAATAAAATATATCTCTTGGGCAGTTTATCTTCTACACCATCAGTGCAGGGCGTATTGTGTGTCAAAGTGAGGAAGTAAAAGGTGGTGATTAGCATTTGTCTTTGTTACAAGATGTGCCCAGTCCACCTCTGAGGCTGATATTTTCCTAAAAAAAACATCCTCCCATTCATCACTTTGTCATTGTCATCATCTGCACATATGCACAAAGCACTATTTCAGGGTGTAAAAGAGGAGCAGATGTTGCGGTATAATTTACACAGATGCTATTTAAATATTCATACGTTTTTACGTATATTGACTTCTGTCTCAAAGATTTATTTGTCAAAACGTCTTTCACAATTATAGCTATGTGGCTACCACATTATAAAACTGTTGATAGCCATGAAGAATTGTACTCATAATTGGAATTGTATTAGAAATAATCACTCAGAACAATATTCTATATAGTGGAAGAGAACATTTGCATTTTTGGTTTAGATCGCATGCAAGTGTAAAGTAAAGAACATTTAAAGGAAAGATCAATCCATTAATAAATAAATTAAAAAAAATAAAAAATAAATTGAGTTTTACCGATATAAGGGCCAGATTATTTTAACGCTCCTACTCAAGGGTTGACTCAGCTAGAAGCAAGCTTTTAGTACGCGTTGGTTTGTGCTCATATTACAGTTGAAAGTAAACTGTTTTTGCTTGCGGGCTAACCTGACGCACATGAAAAGCAGAAATTAGAATATGGTGCCTGCGATAACGTATTCCCCCATAGAAGTCAATGGAGCAAAAAAAGGGGAAAAAAACCCTACTCTCATGCAACCCTTATCGCATATTCTCAATTGTGCTAACCCGACATGAAAATATGAATATTTCACATTCCAATGCTCTTCACATAGCAGAATAATCTTCTATTTATACATAAATACTTATTTCTATTTCTATCTGATGGTATTTTGGTAAAATATATATCTATACATGAATATATATAGGTATAGATCCATATATATTCTTTCAGACTTTAGGACATCTAACTCTAGTTATGCAATAGGGGGTGTCCTTTGCCTTGTCATCTCTCCCCATAATGAAGTATTAATATATGATAGAAACTAATGCACCCCCATATACATGAAATATATAAATTGTTCAAACTACCCCTAAAACCAGTTGTTATTATCTATACTATAATCGTGTTTGTAATGCATCCGTCGCCATCGGCAGTTGCGCACGCATCCTCAAAGCAATGTTGGCAGCGTGAGACAGCCAACAGAATGTTGGCTGCGTGTGCAGCCAAAAGAATTTACCTGGATGCAGCGAAGGCAAACGTCCGCAATAAGTAATAAAAAAAAATAACCGCCCGTACAAACTATTAAGAAAAAAAAAATACCCAATAAAACTATTAAACTGTAAGTCTGTCAACCACAACGCAAACTACCTAATACATCTATTAACCCTTAATCCGCCAACCCCCACAATGCATTAAACCTAATTTAATTACTTTAGTTACAAAAAAAAATACTACATTACAATTACATATATATATATTACATACACATATATATATATATATATATATATATATACATATATATACACATACATATATATATACATATATATATATATATATATATATATATATATATATATACATATAGATACACATACATATATATATATATATATATTTATATACATGTGTACACACATCTACACAATATAGAGGGCACTCGCAGGTCTTGATAAAATATTTCTTTATTCAAGTAACAATCACATAAGTCGAAGTTTCAGCTCCATACATGAGCCTTTTTCAAGACAATCTATAATATTAACATTTACAAATGAATATACATATAACAATATATTGTGCTAAAGGGACACTGAACCCAAATTTTGTCTTACATGATTCAGATAGAGCTTGCAATTTTAAGCAACTTTCTAATTTACTCCTATTATCAATTTTTCTTCGTTCTCTTGCTATCTTTTATTTGAAAAAGAAGGCATCTAAGCTTTTTTCTTTGTTCAGTACTCTGGACAGCAGTTTTTGATGGGTGGATGAATTTATCCACCAATCAGCAAGTACAACCTAGGTTGTTCACCAAAAATGGGCCGGCATCTAAACTTACATTCTTGCATTTCAAATAAAGATTCCAAGAGAATAAAGAAAATGTAATAATAGGAGTAAATTAGAAAGTTGCTTAAAATTGCATGCTCTATCTGAATCACGAAAGAAAAAAAATTGGGTTCAGTGTCCCTTTAAAAAAAAAAAAAAATATATATATATATATATATATATATATATATATATATATATATATATATATATATTACAGACAATGAAACACCATTTTTTATTCACTTTTTTTCTCTTCTATACCTCAACCTTTTGTTTAAACATAAACATAACGATTGCTTAGAAAAAATTAAAACCTTTAAAAATTCCCAACTGCAATGGCAAAATAGTATATACTATAGATGTCAACCTTTTATGTATGGTCATAATTTAAGGAATTCAAAAGTAAATGCCATCAATTTGCACCTAAATGTCATAGTTTAGCAAAGAGTCAATACTTCTATCATTGCTTATACATGTAACTGTTATAAAGTGTTGCAAATCAAAAAACACATTGTTGCATATTAACAAAAATACATTTCTATGCCTACATTGTATCCTATGTGTACACGTCTGTATACTAATTATGTGCACACATAAATAACAAAATAACATAACATTATAAACAATTTTGTCAAAGTGCTAAAATATTAAGTATTAAGTATAAACATAGTCACAGCTATATGATATTCAAAGTTATTTGCGTGCTCGTACCTTGTATAATTGTTTGGCGTGTTCAAATTGCCATTTCTCAAATGTTGTGTGTCGGAACCGCATAACAGCTGATTTAAAATACCTGCGGTAAAACTATTTTCAGTGACGTCAGATACGTCTCCATTAAGGGGCGTGTGATAGCTGTGAACTGACAGAGCTTAAAGTGACAACAATTTTGTCAAGTATCATGATGGTACTGTTTATTTAATAATATAGTTACATAGATGGTAATGAGATATAACTTATGTGGATTTATGGAACAGGCTATTTAGATTAATGTGACCTAACCACAACTACAACCGTATACATTTTTAGGAAGCAATTAGTAGAGCACAACCTTAATTTATTTAATTATATGACAATAATCGCTAACAACAAGATAACCATCCCTATTTTAGACATAGCAATGTTTTTGAAATAAGCGTTTTAATGATAATACTTCCCTGTTATAATTGTTAACCCAACTTAAGAGAATGATTTTTTAACAACTGTTTTCTTTTTTTCTTAAATAAATGACTCCTAAAGGGCTAATATCGTTATGCATGTTACAAAGACAGACAACAAGAGAATCTCAATGACTGGATACATATACATAAAGGAAAAGAAAGTTATTTTATGTTATTGAGCATGGTCCCTAGGGACTCATAATTCAGAAAAACATCCTAATTTCCCAATGGGTATAATTTTCATTTGGCTTATGAAACTTATTGGAATGTAAGCACATGATCACTACTATTCTAATTAGAAAATAAGACATCTTTAATAGAATAATACAAAATACAAATGTGTGTTGAGTCCCCTTGGGTGCATAGCTTGCAACCTGTGTATCCATTGGGCCTCCCTTTTAAATAATTCCTCATCTCTATTTCCTTCTTTCTTTAAAGGAGGTATTCTATCTAATAACATTGTTCTGAGCATGGATATTGTATGTTTATTTTCAAAAAAATTACGAGCTACCAGTTGCTCACTTGTGCCATCTCTATATGCTGCTCTAATAGCACTTTTGTGATTGGCTAAACGTTCTTTGAAGGGAGTACAGGTTTTTCCTACATAGTATTTCCCACATGGACAAATTATTAAGTATACTACAAAGTCTGAGGTACAAGATAATCTATGTCTGATATTGTATTTCTTAGATCTATGTGGATGTGAAAATGTACTGCCAGAAATTAATGTTTTGCAAGTAACACAATTCCCGCATTTAAAGCAACCTGTTTTTCCTTTTGGTAACCAATTCTCTGTTTTGCCAGGTATGTCATGTTTAACCAGTAATGATTTGAGGCTTTTGCCTCTTTTGTAAACCATACGTGGGGGCTTAGCACCTGCAAAAAGTAAAGTGTGACAAAATAAACCAATTTTTAGTTAAAGTTTTTTTTTTACTAAGCTACTTGCTACTGTATATGTGGTTATAGAATTAATGACCTTACTTGCTGGTTGTACAACTTTAGCTCTAGTAATAAGTGTTTGCTGATCATAATGTGCAATTTCATTCCAAACTTTAGAAATGTCAGATTCTCTTGTAACTTCTCAATAAAAACCTATTCTTCATGATTTCATATTGAGCAATTTTATCACTCTCATCTGTATTATTCCGTATAACTCTCATGAGTTGTGATTTTAATATGGCATATTTCAATTGTGGTGGATGGTAGCTTTGAAATTTTAAAAGAGTATTCCGGTCTGTCGGTTTAGAATAGAGTTTAGTTTGTAACTTACAAGAATCCTGTGTATAGGTTTTATATATACATAAGTCTAAATATTTGATCTAATTCTGATTCATATTCCATAGTGATCTGGACATTGGATAAGTATTTAGCTTATTATACCACTCCATCAACACTGCCTCTGTACCGCCCCATATGATAAGTAAATCATCTATATACCTGCGTTACAATAGAATGTTAGGGTTGTTGTCTGAAAAAACATATTTATTCAGTTTGTGGAAGGTACTTGGTAATAGTATCAAATGATTTAGATGGTTTTTGTCCTTCTCAGGGTTTCCACTAGACAGGGTAGCGCTGGATTCACGTTTGTTGTGAAGCGCTCAGGAACGTTGCGGACCAGAAGTGACACCACAAACTGAATTTATGAAGTATTTGCAAACGGAACTTCAAAAAAAAAATTTCCTGGGAATTTTTTTTTCCTGTGACAAACGTTTGAGACTATCCATTTTGCATACAGAGACATTCATTCTAATTCTCCATCTTTGTGGGGAGAAACTTTTGCCAGTCTCTAAAAAGAGAATTAACTTATACTATCTTGAGAATTTTTAATTTTAAGCACTGACACGGTTTCATGTGCTTTAAATAAAGGATATCTTGTTTTTTATTCACTTGCATCTGAGTCTTTTTATCAAAAGAATCTACCATACTCCAGAGAGAGGAAGCATTGTTTTCCTCATAAAGACAACAACACAATCGTAGAAAAGAAAAGGATTTGATCCACATCATACAGATGTAATTCATCATCAGAAGCTAACATCACCATACTCCACAGAGGAGAAGCACTGTTTAAAGGCATCAGAAAGAAAGAAGTATCGAACCTCATAAGTACTATAATCCATCCAGGCACCAAGACAAACATCTTTAACACAGATAGGGATATAAATCCCCCCAATGCTCCTCACATACCTCACATGTTTGAGGTTTTAAAAGGTGAGCAACTACTCTTACTTTTTGCACTATACTGTAAACTAGTATATTCATACTGCACCATAATTTTTTTTTTGTTTGTGTCTCCTCAATTCTATGAGCGCTATAGTTTGGAACCCTCAACACCTACCCATACTACTATTTTTTCCATTTGATGATAGTGGAATCTCCAGACCAAGCTGCCTTTGAAATACATCAGGAGGAACTTTAAATTGGGCAAAATAACTATTTGCTTCAAACACAGCGCAAGCCAAAATATCCTATCCTTTTCACATATACTGTATATATATATATATATATATAGTATAAATACATATACATACATATATATATATATATGCAAACAGGGATTGAGATACTATATTAGTTACCTTGTTGTTCTTGGAAGAAAGGAACGCTGTCACCCTACAGCGTGGAGGAAGGTATACACCTGGGGATCCGCAATTTGCAGGGTGGATTCACAGGGAGGGAAACTTCCATGTTTGGAAAAAGACAAAGAACAACTTAGCTTAAAACAGTGGTAACTCATATGAAATCACAGGGAGACAATAGCAAGATACATCATCTGAAGCGTTTCACGCCCAACGGTGCTTTCTCCAAGATAGCCTGGGGGTGTCTGCATACAGGTATAAATGGCTACATGGCGGACAAGCCCCCAGGACTATGACGTATAGAGAAACTCTCTGTGAGCATTGCCGTAAGAGTTAGCCCACCCTCATAATGTGAAATCTTTCATTTAGTATAACAGAACATTACGTCTGCATTCTTACTGGTTTACTATTGGCAGCTATTCAAAGCAGTTACGGACATGGTCACAGAGATGTACATACATATAAACACAAGCAAAAAACAAAGAAAAAAGAAACATTTAGTACAATACAACAAAACAGGCTAAGAAATGGCAACAGCAGTTCCAACATTGTTATTAGTTTAGAACACCTATTGATATTTGATAAAATGTTGCTCAAAAGCCAAAAGACATTGTAAAAACCTTATCATTAGAAACATTAAATATACAAGGGAGTTGCGTTAGAGCATACTTTTACTTACTATAGTATTCTATGTACAAATACTGTATCCATATAGATTATCAATAAGTAAGCAAAACCTTTTGAACGAGAGAATTTTATTTTGAATTAACTAGAATTCAAAAGTCAACACTAAATTCCGAGACCATATATAACCAGACTTAGTCAAACCTTTTGATGATTTATAGATGTACGAGAGTAGAAAGTATACACACATATTATATTAGTCAGTAATCTTATTTGTACAATATTGTAGATATATTGTGTATTAGCTGGTTCTTTGTTACAAATTTTAGTCCTATTTATAACTGTATATTGGGTGGGGTGTCTTGGTTTAGTATATTAGAATGATAGAGCACATCATTCATTATTAGTAGCCACGTTTTACAAATGAATTAGTATATGTTTTTACATATTATAGTCAGTTTGTTCCAGAGAGGAGAGCACGGAACAAGGTAGGTGTTTTTTATATATATAAGATGTTATCTATGTGTAAAGAAACATGTTATCACAGGCCTTGATATAGGTACAAATCCCATCTTAAATTTATCCCTTTTGGTTCTCTGGTCTCTAGTTTAAAAGTGTCCAATAGTTCCTATATCTGTCCCCTCCTATTTTATTCAGAGGAACATAATATATAGCTTGAAACATAAATGCATTTTTGCCTTCCTTGTGAATGTTAAAGTGTTTACCTACAGGTGTTTTTGGAGGGTCCTTGTCTATTGATGTAAGATGTTCACATATCCTGTCCTTTAGATTCCTACTAGTGGAACCTGTGTATTTTTTTCCACAGATTTTACATGTGATCACATAAATCACATATCTCGAACAACAGTCTAGTCTATATTTGATGTTATATATAGAATTGTTAACTGATGAAATCACTTTGCTATCAGTCTTGCAGTGAACATACACATTACAATGTCTGCCACAACTAAAATCCCTTTCTTGTCAGCCATGTTTCTCTAGTGGGGGTATCTATACCATATACGTATTTGATCACTTAGCTACCTATAGTAGCTGCTCATTTTGGAAGGAATTTGATACCATTATCCAGGATCTTTATACACTGGGGATCTAGGGTTAGAATACCAAGGTTCTTATGTATAATGCCTTTAATTTTGGCAAATTGGTTACTAAATTGTGTTATGAATCCGATATTATCCTTATTTTTTGTTGAGTTCCGTTTTTTTCGCTGTTTATTTTGTAAAATACTTGTTCTATTCATGTTCCTTATCTTATCTCTTAGTGTTATGAGAGACTTTTTTATTATATCCTCTTTTTTTCAAGTCTTTGAACTAACTTTAGTGAATGTTTATCATAATTATCTATATCTGTGCATATCCTTCTAATTAGGATCTTTTGGAATTCCAGTTTTTAGGTGTTTTGGGTGGCAGGAATCTGCTCTTAAAATTATATTCCCTGCAATTTCTTTTCTATATAGTTCTGATGTAATCCTACCCTTCTCACCTTTTAGCACAATATCCAGATAGTCTATAGTATGGTTGTTCATATTGTGGGTAAATTTTAAGTTCATAGAATTAGAATTATGTTAAGACAAGAAACATATTGCTTGTTCATGAGTACCAGACCAAATTATTATCAAGTTGTCAATATATCTCATATACGACTTGATAAAAACATTATAAATGTTCTGCTCAACATAAATATATGTAGACTCGAACCACCCCAGAAAGACATTTGCATAAGCGGTGGCAAATTTTGCTCCCATTGCCGTACCGCATATCTGAAGGTAGTAATTCGAGTCAAACATTAAAATAATTATGGTGAGCAGAAATCTCAATACTTCCAAAACAAATCCAATCAATTCATTTGGGAAGCTACTTCTAAGCTGTAGATGATATTCAACTGTCTTAATTTCCAGTTCATGGGGTATACATGAATATAGTGATGAAACGTCACTTAAAATTGTCTTCCCAAATTTGTTTATCCACTTTATTGATCACATGAGTAGTGTCTTTGACAAAGCTGGGGATCATCTGAACGTATGGCTGTAGAATATTATCAAGCCACTCTCCCAGATGTTTACCCATTGATCCAACCCCCAAAACTATTGGGCGACCTGAGGAGACCCCAGGTCTTTATGTACTTTAGGAACAAGTCGAGAATTAGCTGTTACCGGATGTGTTATATATAGATACTCACATAGCTTTTTATTTAATATGCCCAAATGTTCCCCCCAGTCCAATAATTTTTGTAATTCAAGTAGGAAAACACAAGTAGGAATAGGTTTCTCTATCATTAAGTTGATTTAATGCCTCTCTGTGGTACTTAGTTGTATCATGGACCACTATGGATTCACCTTTATCAGCGGGGTAATTGTTATGTGTTGGTTACCAACCAGTTTCTTCAGAGATTGTTTTTGTTTATATGTCAAATTTGATTTAGTTTTCATTTGTCTTTGATTATTCTGTTTGGTGTATTGATGTAATTGTACCAAGTCTCTATGTGTTTTTTCTTGGAACATTTCAATATAGTTAATACGTGAATGTAAAGGGTAAAACGTACTTTTTGATTTAAGGTGTTTGTTTGTAGCTTTTTGGGCAAAGGTGTCAATTGTTACCCTGGCTGATTCATTACCCAAATCATCAAGTATCTGTTCTATTCTAGCATCTTCAAATCTAGGTCAATATTGATGTTAGTAGATTGTATTGCACCTAAAACTGGAAGTAGACTCTCATTTCTTTCTGGAAGTAGACTATCATTTATCTCTGGATGTGAGCTCTCATTTCTATCAACCGTAGATAGAGTATGTACCTGTGAACTAACAGTATTTTGAATTTGCATAAAGTGCTTTTTAAATACTAATTTTCTCACATAGCAGTTAACGTCTGTAATTGTACGAAAAAGGTAAAAGTCTGTTAATAGTGAGAATCCCAGGTCTTTCTCCAGGACCTCCATTTCATGTTTGTCCAACGGATATTTGGATAAGTTCACTACTGTGCATATCTTCTCATCATAGGTTTTTTCTTGTTCTGCTGTTTTTCTAACTTTTTGACTGTTTTGATGTTCTTTCATCCTTATCATTTGGACTTGGCAGTTCACTATCATTGGGTCTACTCGTGTTTTTTGGTCTTGCTACAAGGTTCTATATAACTTTGATTATTAGTTTCTGGAGACTTTGGATCAGTTGTGTCTGTAGACCCTGGTATGGGTGTTGATGCAATATGACTCCTTACTGAGAAATTTGAGTCTGAGAAATTTACTTTTTTCTCTTTTTTTGGTTACTTTGTTTTCCATGATATTTATTGGAATTGTTGGCTTTTTTAGTATTTTTTTCCTTTGTTATTAGTGTGTCCTGAAGTGTTCCAACTGTACACTACATCAAGTGCATAGTCCTGTTCATCTCTGTGCATTTTGTTATTTTTCCTTGATGTAAGATCCTGTTCTAAATAATCTAGATGTTTAGCCAACTCTTCATCATACTTAGAATACATAGAATATTTCTCATGTATTTGTAGGGGTAGCATTTGCTTTTGTAACTCTTTTATTTCTTCCAATACCTTTGTCCTTTTGTTATTCTTGTTGGTCACAAGTTTATTCATCAGTTTAAGGGAACATTCACTGAATGTTTCATTCCATTCTTTCATGAAGTCTTTATCTTCATCTTTGTCCACATTAGGGAATTTTTTCATCCTTAAACCTCTAGGAATAATTGCAGATTTTATATATTTGTCAAGATATATACCATAGCTTAAATTCTTTTATTCTCAGATTTTCCATTTTGAGAAATAGCTGACGTAAATCATACATCTGTGATTGATTAGGTGATAGTTCATTTTGTCTCTCTTTAAAAAAATTTTTATGCAACTTCAATAGCGCTGATATTACAAGTCTGTCCTTGAAGGCCAAAAAGTGAGCGGTACACCCTACCCTGTCAAGAGTCCTAACGCATTTAAAAGTCAGTAGTTAAGAGTTTTATGGTGCAACGCCGTAACATAAAACTCATAACTAAAGTGCTAAAAAGTACACTAACACCCATAAACTACCTATTAACCCCTAAACCGAGGCCCTCACGCATCGCAAACACTATAATAAAATTTTTAACCTCTAATCTGCCACTCCGGACACCGCTGCCAACTACATTATATTTATGAACCCCTAATCTGCTGCCCCCAACATCGCCAACACCTACATTGTATTTATTAACCCATAATCTGCCACCCCCGACATCGCCGACACCTACATTATAATTATTAACCCCTAACAGCCAATATAATGCGAGCTCAATCCTACTGGCTGATTGGATCAGCCAATAGGATTGAACTTCAATCCTATTGGCTGATTGCATCAGCCAATAGGATTTTTTCTACCTTAATTCCGATTAGCTGATAGAATTCTTTCAGTCAATCAGAATCTAAGGGACGCCATCTTGGATGATGTCACTTAAAGGTACCTTCATTCAGCTTTAGTCGTCGGATGAAGAGGATGCTCCGCGTCGGATGTCTTGAAGATGGACCCGCTCCGCACTGGATGGATGAAGATTAGTGATGTCACGAATCTAAAAATTTGGGATAGCGAACGGCGAACGCGCACTTCCACAAAAGTTCGCTAACCGGGCGAACCGCCATTGACTTCAACTGTCAGGCGAATTTTAAAACCCACAGGGACTCTTTCTGGCCACAATAGTGATGGAAAAGTTGTTTCAAGGGGACTAACACGTGGACTGTGGCGTGCCGGAGGGAGATCCATGGCAAAACTCCTATGGAAAATTACATAGTTGATGCAGAGTCTGGTTTTAATCCATAAAGGGCATAAATCACCTAACATTCCTAAATTGTTTGGAATAACGTGCTTTAAAACATCAGGTATGATGTTGTATCGATCAGGTAGTGTAAGGGTTACGCCCGCTTCACAGTGACAGACCAAACTCCCGCTTCGGGTACCACATCATCATCATCACACCGTACGTCCATGTGTGTAATGCTGCCTGACTGAGACATATCCCTGTTATCTACATCCTCTGGCAATAATGGTTGCGCATCACTCATTTCTTCCAACTGATGTGTAAATAACTTGTCTGACAGATCAAGTGAAGCAGCTGTGGTGCTAGTGTTGGTGGTGGCCGCAGGTGGGTGAGTGGTAACTTGAGAGGTGCCCGAAGCTAAGCTGGAGGAGGATGGTGCGTCAAGGTTCCGAGTGGAAGCTGTAGAAGATTGGGTGTCCTGTGTTAGCCAGTCAACTATGTCCTCAGAACTTTTCGAGTTCAGGGTACGTGGCCTCTGAACACTGGGCATTATTCTAGGGCCAAAGGGAATCACAGCACCATGACCACGACGGCCCCTGCTGGGTGGCCTGCCTCTGCCTGTCATTTTTTTCTAGATTAGTGGTACTATGCATGCAAGCTAGTGGCACTGTGCACTGGCAGAAGTTGGCAGAGTAGATGCTGTAGGCTAACACACACGCTTGCAGACAACTAACTGCATTTTTTTTTTAAATGTACACTACTGTTACACCTGATATGAGTTGCACTGGTGTGACACTGTGCCCTGGCAGGCCCTGAAAAATCTGTTACACATCTACAACCACCAAAAAACAACCATGCTTAATAGTTTCTAAATTTTGTGCTGAGTTTAGAAATACCCAATGTTAACATGTTCTTTTTTTGCAAGTTATAGGGAAATAAATACAAGAAGCACTTTTTTTCAAAATGAGCGCTAGTTACATTGGAACCCTAATATCTGTCAGGAATACCTGAATATCCCTTGACATCCCAAAGTATTGATCTAGGCCCATTTTGGAATATTTCATGCCACCATTTCACCACCAAATGCGATCAAATAAAAAAAAAAATGTTCACTTTTTCCCAAACTTTAGGTTTCTCACAGAAATTATTTACAAACAACTTATGCAATTATGGCATAAATGGTTGTAAATGCTTCTCTGGGATCCCCTTTGTTCAGAAATAGCAGACATATATGACTTTGGCGTTGCTTTCTGGTAATTAGAAGGCCGCTAAATGCTGCTGCGCATCACACGTGTATTATGGCTAGCAGTGAAGGGGTTAATTAGGTAGTTTGTATGGAGCTTGCAGGGTTAATTTTAGCTTTAGTGTAGAGATCAGCCTCCACCCTGACACATCAGACCCCCTGATCCCTCCCAAACAGCTCCCTTCCCTCCCCCACCCCACAATTGTCCCCGCCATCCTAAGTACTGGCAGAAAGTCTGCCAGTACTAAAATAAAAGTTTTTTAATTTTTTTTTTAAATTTTTTATAGCATATTTACATATGCTGTGGTGTAGCATCCCCCTTAGCCCCCAACCTCCCTGATCCCCCCCCAAAACAGCTCTCTAACCCTCCCCATCTGCCTTATTGGCGGCCATCCTGGGTACTGGCAGCTGTCTGCCAGTACCCAGTTTGCAAAAAAAACAAAAAAAGTAGTTTTTTCTGTTTTTTTTTTTTTTTTCTGTAGTGTAGCTTCCCCCCCCCACAGACCAACCCCCACCACCTGTCTGATCTTTTTTTTTTTTTTTCTTTTTTCCTTTTTTTTTTTAAATTTTACATCAACTTTTTCTGTAGTGTAGCGGTTCCCACCCGCTCCCTCCCCGTACATTCGCCCGCCCCCGCCCTCCAGTGCACGCGCGCGCGTCCATGCACGCCCCCGGACATCCCCGCCCACGATCCCGCCCCCCTCCACTGACTGCTATTATTTCACAGTCAAATTTCTAGTTTTTTTTTAACCCCTTAAGGACCAAGGCCATTTTTCATTTTCTTTCCCCTAAGGACCAGGGCTATTTTTACATTTCTGCGGTGTTTGTGTTTAGCTGTAATTTTCCTCTTACTCATTTACTGTACCCACACATATTATATACCGTTTTTCTCGCCACTAAATGTACTTTCTAAAGATACCATTATGTTCATCATATCTTATAATTTTTTATTAAAAATATTATAAAATATGAGGAAAAAATGGAAAAAACACACTTTTTCTAACTTTGACCCCCAAAATCTGTTACACATCTACAACCACCAAAAAACAACCATGCTAAATAGTTTCTAAATTTTGTCCTGAGTTTAGAAACACCCAATGTTAACATGTTCTTTGCTTTTTTTGCAACTTATAGGGAAATAAATACAAGAAGCACTTTGCTATTTCAAAACCACTTTTTTCAAAATGAGCGCTAGTTACATTGGAACCCTGATATCTGTCAGGAATACCTGAATATCCCTTGACATGTATATATATTTTTTTAGAAGACATCCCAAAGTATTGATCTAGGCCCATTTTGGTATATTTCATGCCACCATTTCACCGCCAAATGCGATCAAATAAAAAAAAAATTGTTCCCTTTTTCACAAACTTTAGATTTCTCACAGAAATTATTTTCAAACAACTTATGCAATTATGGCATAAATGGTTGTAAATGCTTCTCTGGGATCCCCTTTGTTCAGAAATAGCAGACTTATATGGCTTTGGCGTTGCTTTTTGGTAATTAGAAGGCTGCTAAATGCCACTGTGCACCACACGTGTTTTATGCCCAGCAGTGAAGGGGTTAATTAGGGAGCATGTAGAGAGCTTGTAGAGTTAATTTTAGCTTAAGTGTAGTGTAGTAGACAACCCAAAGTATTGATCTAGGCCCATTTTGGTATATTTCATGCCACCATTTCACCGCCAAATGCGATCAAATTAAAAAAAAACGTGAAACTTTTCACAATGTTAGGTTTCTCACTGAAATAATTTACAAACAGCTTGTCCAATTATGGCACAAATGGTTGTAAATGCTTCTCTGGGATCCCCTTTGTTCAGAAATAGCAGACATATATGACTTTGGCGTTGCTTTCTGGTAATTAGAAGGCCACTAAATGCTGCTGCGCATCACACGTGTATTATGGCTAGCAGTAAAGGGGTTAATTAGGTAGTTTGTAGGGAGCTTGCAAGGTTAATTTTAGCTTTAGTGTAGAGATCAGCCTCCCACCTGACACATCAGATCCCCTGATCCCTCCCAAACAGCTCCCTTCCCTCCCCCACCCCACAATTGTCCCCGCCATCTTAAGTACTGGCAGAAAGTCTGCCAGTACTAAAATAAAAGGTTTTTATTTATTTTTTTAATTTGTTTAGCATATTTACATATGCTGTGGTGTTGGTGTAGCATCTCCCCCTTAGCCCCCAACCTCCCTGATCCCCCCAAAACAGCTCTCTAACCCTCCCCATCTGCCTTATTGGCGACCACCTTGGGTACTGGCAGCTGTCTGCTATTATTTCACAGTCAAAAAAGTTTTTTTTTTTTTAAATCTACACTACTGTTACACCAGATATGAGTGGTGGCACTGGGCAAGTGGGCCCAGTATACTCTGTGAGCCTGACACACACGCTGGCAGACAGGCAACTGCAATTAGATTACACAGGAAAAAAAAAAAGCGACTGATGTTCTAGCCCTAAAAAGGGCTATTTGGGGTGCTGTCCTTACAGCAGAGATCAGATGAGTCCTTCAGGACTGAAGTGGACACTGAATACACTAGCCTAGCTATCAATTTCCCTATTAAATAATCAGCAGCTACACTATCCCTCCTCTCACTAAGAATGCAGCTTCCAAATGAATCTAAAATGGATGCTCTGGAGGAGGTGGGAGGGTCTGGGAGGGAGTGTCTGCCGCTGATTGGCTGTAATGTGTCTGCTGACTGTGTGGTAAAGGGTCAAAGTTTACTCAATGATGAAGAATAGGGGGCGGATCGAAACATTGCATATGTTCGCCCGCCGCGGCATACGCGAACATGCTATGTTCACCGGCGAACTATTCACGATATTACTAATGAAGATAGAAGATGCCGTCTGGATGAAGACTTCTCCCGGCTTCATTGAGGACTTCGGCCCGACTTGGATGAAGACTTCTCCCGGTAAGTCGATCTTCAGGGGGTTAGTGTTAGGTTTTTTTAAGGGTGTATTGGATGGGTTTTATTTTTAGGTTAGGGACTTTGGGCTGCAACAGAGCTAACTGCCTTTTTAAGGGCAATTCCTATCCAAATGCCCTTTTCAGGGCAATGGGGAGCTTAGGTTATTTTAGATAGTATTTTATTTGGGGGGTTGGTTGTCTGGGTGGTGGGTTTTACTGTTGGGGGGTTGTTTGTATTTTTTTTACAGGTAAAATTACTTTGGGGCAATGAACCGCAAAAGGCCCTTTTAAGGGCTATTGGTAGTTTAGTTTAGGCTAGGGTTTCTTTTATTTTGAGGGGGCTTTTTATTTTAATAGGGCTATTAGATTAGGTGTAATTAGTTTAAATATCTGTAATTTGTTTATTATTTTCTGTAATTTAGTGGGGTTTTTTTTGTACTTTAGCTAATTTAATTTTAATTTAATTTAGGTAATTGTATTTAATTTAGTTAATTTATTTAATTATAGTGTAGTGTTAGGTGTTAGTGTATCTTAGATTAGGTTTTATTTTACAGGTACTTTTGTATTTATTTTAGCTAGGTAGCTATTAAATAGTCAATAACTATTTAATAACTATTCTACCTAGTTATAATAAATATGAAGTTGCCTGTAAAATAAAAATAAACCTTAGATAGCTACAATGTAACTATTAGTTTATTTTATAGGTAAGTATTTAGTTTTAAATAGGAATAATTTAGTTAATGATAGTAATATTTTTTTAGATTTATTGTAATTATATTTAAGTTAGGGGGTGTTAGGGTTAGGGTTATACTTAGGTTTAGGGGTTAATAACTTTAATATAGTGGCGGCGACATTGGGGGCGGCAGATTAGGGGTTAATATATAGTAGGTAGGTTGCGGTGACATTGGGGGCCGCAGATTAGGGGTTAATAAATAGTATGTAGGCGTCAGCGATGTTGGGGGCAGCAGATTAGGGGTTAATACATATAATGTAGGTGACAGTGGTGTCCGGAGCAGCAGATTAGGGGTTAATACATATAATGTAGGTATCGGCGATGTCGGGCGGCAGATTAGGGTTAATAAGTGTAAGATTAGGGGTGTTTAGACTCCGGGTTCATGTTAGGGTGTTAGGTGTAGACATAAATTTTATTTCCCCATAGGAATCAATGGGGCTGCGTTACTGAGTTTTAAGCTGCTTTTTTGCAGGTGTTAGACTTTTTATCAGCCGGTTCTCCCCATTGATTCCTATGGGGAAATCGTGCATGAGCACATACAACCAGCTCACCGCTGACTTAAGCAACGTTGGTATTGGAGTGCGGTAATGAGCAAAATTTTGCTCAACGCTCACTTCTTGTCTTTTAACTACGGTTTTCTGAAAACTCGTAATACCAGCGCTACTGGTAAGTTAGTGGTGAGACAAAACTGCTTGTTAGCACCGCATAGCCTCTAACGCAAAACTCGTAATCTGGGCCTTAGTTTTTATATAGATAGATAGATAGATAGATAGATAGGTACACTTCGTGGTGTGTGTTATTTTTCTAATATATATGTGTAGAGTCAAAAATAGTATCAATAGTGTGCTGTAATCATTTCTGGTATCAGTCACTTTTTAACATAGCTTGTCCACCACGTAGCCATTTATACCTGTAAGCGGACACCCCCAGGCTATCTTTGAGAAAGATAATAAAGTAATTCCAGAGAGAAAAACTAAGAGGATGCGCTAATGTGAAAAAAACAGTGATGTTTGAAATAAACCTTAAATTCTTGATCTGGGTCTGTCTAAGTGAGATCCAATAGTACAAAATAAAATTTAAATCTTCAAGTGTAAGAGTCAAAAACAAATTCTAGGTAAGTGGCGGTATGTGCAATAAATGTGTAGATAGAATATATCAATATAAACAAATGTGAAGATACAAAAATTCGGTATAAATGTATATATCAGTGTCCAAATCAAATATAAGTCAAAAATAAAATAAAATAAAATGTTCAAATTTGACCAAATTGTCCAAATTTGAAGATAAAAGGATATATCAATTTTGATAAATTCAAAGGTAAGGCTTGCTCTACTTGTATCCACGGTGTGGTGGGTCAGAAAATCTAAAAAGAGGAGAAGACAAGGGGCGCCTACATAGTGTAAATCGTATAAAAATAGAAAAAAAAACAAAATGAATGCAATATATCTACTCACAAACAGAGTGGCACCTGGAATGAACTAGGTGTATGCAGGCAGGCTGACATTCAGTATCCAGCAGTCAGTACGCTGGGGGTCTCACCCGGGAGACCTGTAGAGGTAGAGGTGAAGGTACACGGCTGTGAGATGGAAAATGCCGGATCACCAACAGAGGACTTCAATCAGCAGTGGTATTTGTCAGGAACGCTGCTCACACGATCGAGCCCTGTCCCAAATGAACTGACAGCATCAGTGTAAATGTAAAGCAAGTGTAAAGCATGTAAAGCAAATAAAAGTTTTGAAGCCGAGACCCGGTATTTTGCATCTCCTTTTAGCAGCTTGCAGTTCCTCCTTACCTAGTGGGACACAGACACTTGCTTTACATTTACACTGACGCTGCCGACCGGACCTCGCCGCTACTATAATAAATGTATTAACCCCTAAAGCTAAGTCTAACCCTAACACCCCCCTAAGTTAAATATAATTTTATTCTAACAAAATAAATTAACTCTTATTAAATAAAGTATTCCTCTTTAAAGCTAAATACCTGTAAAATAAACTCTAATATAGCTACAATATAAAGAATAATTATATTGTAGCTATTTTAGGATTTATATTTATTTTACAGGCAACTTTGTATTTATTTTAACTAGGTACAATAGCTATTAAATAGTTATTTACTATTTAATAGCTACCTAGTTAAAATAATTACAAAATTATCTGTAAAATAAATCCTAACCTAAGTTACAATTAAACCTAACACTACACTATCAATAAATTAATTAAATAAATTAACTACAATTACATACAATTAAATAAACTAAACTAAATTACAAAAACAAACACTAAATTACAAAAAATAAAAAAAGAATACAAGAATTTTAAGCTAATTACACCTACTCTAAGCCCCCTAATAAAATAACAAAGCCCCCCAAAATAAAAAAAATTCCCTACCCTAATCTAAATTAAAAAAGTTAACAGCTCTATTACCTTACCAGCCCTTAAAAGGGCTTTTTTGCTGGGCATGCCCCAAAGAAATCAGCTCTTTTGCCTGTAAAAACCCCCACAATACCACCCCCCAACATTACAATCACCACCCACCACCACCATTCTATCAGCCAATCGGAATTAAGGTAGGAAAAATCTGATTGGCTGATTGAATCAGCCAATCAGATTCAAGTTCAATCGGATTGGCTGATCCAATCAGCCAATCAGATTGAACTCGCATTCTATTTACTGATCGGAATTCGAGGGACGCCGTCTTGGATGACGTCACTTAAAGGAACCTTCATTTGTCGAGTAGTCGTCGTTGAAGAAAGATGTTCCGCGCCTGAGGTCTTGAAGATGGAGCCGCTCCTCATCGAATGGATGAAGATAGAAGATGCCGCTTGGATGAAGATGTCTGCCGGTCCCGATGTCCTCTTCTGCCCGGATAGGATGAAGACTTCTGCCGACTCCGGATGTCTTCTTTTGGCCCATCGGTGCCCGGCTGGGTGAACACGGCTCAAGGTAGGGAGATCTTTCGGGGGGGTAGTGTTAGGTCTATTTAAGGGGGGTTTGGGTTAGAGTAGGGGTATGTGGGTGGTGGGTTGTAATGTTGGGGGGTGGTATTGTGGTTTTTTTACAGGCAAAAGAGCTGCCCGCAAAAAGCCCTTTTAAGGGCTGGTAAGGTAATAGAGCTGTTAACTTTTTGAATTTAGATTAGGGTAGGGAATTTTTTTTATTTTGGGGGGCTTTGTTATTTTATTAGGGGGCTTCGAGTGGGTGTAATTAGCTTAAAATTCTTGTATTCTTTTTTTATTTTTTGTAATTTAGTGGGGGTTTTTTGTAATTTAGTTTAGTTTATTTAATTGTATGTAATTGTAGTTAATTTATTTAATTAATTTATTGATAGTGTAGTGTTAGGTTTAATTGTAACTTAGGTTAGGATTTATTTTACAGGGAATTTTGTAATTATTTTAACTAGGTAGCTATTAAATAGTAAATAACTATTTAATAGCTATTGTACCTAGTTAAAATAAATGCAAAGTTGCCTGTAAAATAAATATAAATCCTAAAATAGCTACAATATAATTATTCATTATATTGTAGCTATATTAGGCTTTATTTTACAGGTAAATATTTAGCTTTAAATAGGAATACTTTATTTAATAAGAGTTAATTTATTTTGTTAGAATAAAATTATATTTAACTTAGGGGGGTGTTAGGGTTAGGGTTAGACTTAGCTTTAGGGGTTAATACATTTATTAGAGTAGAGTGGATAGGTCCGGTCGGCAGATTAGGGGTTAATAAGTGTAGGTAAGGTAGCGGCGACATTGGGGGGGGGGGCAGATTAGGGGTTAATAAATATTATGTAGGTGTCGGCGATGTTAGGGTCAGTATATTAGGGGTACATAGGTATAATGTAGGTGACAGCGATGTGCGGTCGGCAGATTAGGGGTTATAAAAATTTGTTATAGTGGCGGCGATGTGGGGGGACTCAGTTTAGGGGTACATAGGTAGTTTATGGGTGTTAGTGTACTTTAGAGCACAGTAGTTAAGAGCTTTATGAACCGGCGTTAGCCCAGAAAGCTCTTAACTACTGACTTTTTTCTGCGGATGGAGTCTTGTCGGTAGAGGGTCTAATGCTCACTTCAGCCAAGACTCTAAATACCAGCGTTAGGAAGATCCCATTGAAAAAATAGGATACGCAATTGGCGTAAGGGGATCTGCGGTATGGAAAAGTTGCGGCTTGGAAGTGAGCGTTAGACCCTTTCCTGGCTGACTCTAAATACCAGCAGGTGGTAATAAGCAGCGTTAGGAGCCCTTAACGCTGCTTTTGACGGCTACCGCAGAACTCTAAATCTAGGCGATTGTTTCCAATGCAGCAAAGGATTCTGGGTAAGATACGCAAATGAGGTTCACAATGACAAACTTTTCTCTCTCTCTCTCTCTCTCTCTCTCTCCCTCCTCCTCCCCCATTTCTCTCTCTCCCCCCTCTATCTCTCCTCCTCCCCCACCCCCCCTGCCGGATAACGAGAAATACACACTTCAAAAATAATACAGACAGAAAAACAACAACCTGCAGCCAATACCTAAATAGTAAAGTGCTTAGTGTCCATAAACAATAAGCTCCAGCACTTAGTAAAAAATAGGAATAAAGGTTAAGGGAAGCGCTAGGGGTTAAATACTATAGATCTGAGATAGAGTCAATCTCTTGCAAGGAGCAATTCAAAATTGAAAAAAAACAGTATACAAATGTAATAATATTTCAACAACCATTCATCTCTGGTGTAATGTAGTAATAACAGTATCCCACATCCGCGGCATTCGATAATAAAAATACAAGTCTTATAAGTCCATATAAATTATGGGTGTAGAAAGTGCGCTTCCAGAAGTAATATATAATTCAGACATAAATTGCAGTGCGAAGAAAAAGTGCCGAAGTAACCAAGTCCCCGTCAGGGTTCCTACTTACACTCCTTACCCCTCCTCCCTCCCCCCTTACACTCCTTACCCCTGATCATATGAGGTAAGTGCCGCTCAGTCAAGAGGAAAACCCTCAATTCTTACTCCAAGGTGTATATACATATATATAAAACAATCCAGTCCTATTTCCATGCCTCCACTGCTGGCCCGCATCCTTTAACAGTCACCACCGTCTTATTTATGCAAAGTGCTTAGCACCCTGTACACTGTTGCATACAGACCACATTGTCTGTAACTCCTACAAAGAGGTTAAATTAATAGTTAAAATCAGCACTGGAACAGCAATGCATTACTGGGAGTACTTGCTGACCCAACTCACATATGTGTATATACGCCTTGGAGTGAGAATTGTCAGGGGTCGACGCAGGTTTTCCTCTTGACTGAACGGCACTTACTTCATATGATTGGGGGTATGATTGGGGGTAAGAAGTGTAAGTAGGAACCCTGACGGGGACTTGGTTATTTCGGCACTTTTTCTTCGCACTGCAATTTATGTCTGAATTATATTTCACTTCTGGAAGCGCACTTTCTATACCCATAATTGATATGTACTTATAGAACTTTTATTTTTGTTATCGGATGCAGCGGATGTGAGATACTGTTATTACTACATTACACCAGAGATGAATGGTTGTTGAAATATTATCACATTCGTATACTGTCTTTTTTCCTTAACTATTTGGAATTGCTCATTGTACTTTGAATAGTTTATTTCATGCTTACTGATTTTATTGCGAGAGACATATACATATATATATATATATATATATATATATATATATATATACATACATACATACATACATACATACATGCATATATATATATATATATATATATATATATATATATACAGTATACCACAAAAGTGAGTACACCGCTCACATTTTTGTAAATATTTGATTATATCTTTTCATGTGACAACACTGAAGAAATTACATTTTGCTACAAGTAGTGAGTGTACAAGTAGTGAGTGTACAGCCTGTATAACAGTGTAAATTTGCTGTCCCCTCAAAATAACTCAACACACAGCCATTAATGTTTAAACCGTTGGCAACAAAAGTGAGTACAACCCGAAAGGAAATGTCCAAATTAGGCCAAAAGTGTCAATATTTTGTGTGGCCAGCATTATTTTCCAGCATTGCCTTAACCTTCTTGGGCATGGAGTTCACTAGAGCTTCACAGGTTGCCACTAGAGTCATATTCCACTCCTCCATAACGATATCATGGAGCTGGTGGATGTTAGAGACCTTGCGCTCCCTCACCTTCCATTTGAAGATGCCCCACAGATGTTCAATAGGTTTAGGTCTGAAGACATGCTTGGCCAGTCCATCACCTTTATCCTCAGCTTCTTTAGCAAGACAGTGGTCATATTGGAGGTGTGTTTGGGGTCGTTATCATGATGTAATACTGACCTTTGGCCACATTCTGCGAAGGGAGGGGATCATGCTCTGCTTCAGTATGTTACAGTACATGTTGGCATTCATGGTTCCCTCAATGAACTGTAGCTCCCCAGTGCCGACAGCTCTCATGCAGGCCCAGACCATGAAAAACCCACTACCATGCTTGACTGTAGGCAAGACACACTTGTCTTTGTACTCCTCCCCTGGTTGCCGTCACACACGCTTGAAACCATCTGAACCAAATAAGTTTATCTTGGTCTCATTAGACCACAGGACATGGTTCCAGTAATCCATGTCCTTAGTCTGCTTGTCTTCAGCAAACTGTTTGTGGGCTTTCTTGTGCATCATATTTAGAATAGGCTTCCTTTTGGGACGACAGCCATGCAGACTAATTTGTTGCAGTTTGTGGAATATGATCTGAGCACTGACAGGCTGACCCCCCCCCCCACTTCAACCTCTGCAGCAATGCTGGCAGCACTCATACGTATATTTCCCAAAGACAACCTCTGGATATGACGCTGAGTACGTGCACCCACCTTCTTTGGCCGACCTTGGCAAGGCCTGTTCTGAGTGTAACCTGTCCTGTGAAACCGCTGTATGGTCTTGCTCACCATGCTGCAGCTCAGTTTCAGGGTCTTGGCAATCTTCTTATAGCCTAGGCCATCCTTATGTAGAGCAACATTTCTTTTTTTCAGATCCTCAGAGAGTTTTTTGCTATGAGGTGCCATGCCAGGTTTCCAGTGACCAGTATGAGAGAGTGTGAGAGCGATAACGCCAAATTTAACACACATGCTCCCCATTCACACCTAAGACCTTGTAACACTAAAGAGTCACATGACACCGGGGAGGGAAAATGGCTAATTGGGCCCAATTTGGACATTTCCACTTAGGGGTGTACTCACTTTTGTTGCCAGTGGTTTAGACATTAATGGCTGTTTGTTGAGTTATTTTGAGGGGACAGCACATTTACACTGTTATAAAGGCTTTACACTCACTATTTCACTTTGTAGACAAGTGTCATTTCTTCAGTGTTGTCACATGAAAAGAAATAATAAAATATTTACAAAAATGTGAAGGGTGTACTCACTTTTGTGGGATACTGTAAATAAAGGTTCATCTTGCCAAGCACTCCATCCTATGGAATTCTTCTTATAACCTAAAATTTATATAAGTATGATAGTAGTAGAAGGGCATTGACAGGATTTAAAAATGTATAAACTTTATTTTAATGAAGATAAAAAGTCAGAAGTCGACGTTTTGGGGTCAATTTATTAAAGTCTGTAGCGTATCATGTCTGCCAGACATCGCTGAATCTGGACAGCATACGCTGTCCGTATTCAGCATTGCCCAAGCAGTTCTAGTGAACTGCTTGTGCAATACCGCCCCCTGCAGATTCATGGCTAATCGACCGCTAGCAGGGGGTGTCAATCAGCCCGATTGTATAAGATCCGGCGGATTATGAGGCGGCGTATAGACCGCTGCTTCTTAACTCCTGTTTATGGAGAGTCTAAAGGCTCGCGTGGAAACAGGGTGAATTGGCCCAATTCGGCAAATAATAAATTGTCCCCTTCAGCTCCACATTGAGCCTTTTTCAAGACAAAATTTTCAAGAAAAAACACAACAATCAGAATATTGTGTATACCAAAACCCCATACATAGTACTAAAAGCAAAAAAGAAAAACAATACATCACATGACAAGCATATAAAGAAGAAACATAAAACACATGTTCACATCAACAATACAATCAATGCAAACAATGCTTGTGTTCAAGCATAAGTAAAACTCCACTGTAACACTCATAGAGAGAACAATGAGATGCCATTTATAATCATATGTCCGATAGGCCAACCGGCTGTGTTTCTCGTGGAGGTAACATATGTTGAAATACCTTTTCAGAGCGTGTTTAAAAATCAAGTTAAGTTGCAAACAACCCGGTTGGGGAATATGGCTAACCACAGACTACATGTTTTCAAAGGTCAAGTCATTTAAATACGGGTGAATCCAGTTCTTTACATTCATATTATAAATTATATTTTATCAAGAGTTGGCTATGGGAACAAATACACATTATACACACAAATAGAAGAATATAGTATATATGTCCCCACCATTGGCAGAAACAACCTCAGTTTCTGCAACAAGTGGTGTGGGATATTGAACAAATGTTCATTGGACCTCATGTTACACAAATGTTCATTGGACCTCATGTTACTTGTCATTGAGGAGACAAAGGTATTACTTAGACAATGTGAACTTGAGCTAACACAGTTTGAACAAACTCACCTACAGTTCATAATCCTACCTACATAATCATGATAAAGACGAACAAGTTTAAGACACAATTAGCAGAATATGATAAGGAGTAAGTAGCGTTCAAGGAACGCAAATGGGAGGTAGTTATCTCTGATTATCATGAAAAAAGAGTATACAAGTGGACTCTTGGACCTCAGGAGAGCTTTAAGACCTAGAAGACAGCACTACATCAAACCTAAATCACTACAAAAGGTTGACAGTTCTGGAAACAGTTCAGAGGGTGAGAACCCACAACCAAATCCAGAATCCACGGTCACCCCACAAGGAATAACAACACAATCAAAAAACTATACGAACAACGGATACGGCCTGGGCAACACGGGCGCAAGAAACAGGAGGGGCAGACCTCCACACCCATGGAAATGGCTGAACAGAGAGATGACAATATTATTAACCTCAGTAATCACGTTCTAACTACAGCTGAGAGGTCTGTTTTACAGAAAAGTTTTTCCTTTGTGCCCACTACCATGACTGATGAGTTCGATCTTGACCTGGATATGTATAAGTTCCAGAGGTCCTTGAAATTAAAGAATAATTTTCAAAAATCAACTGATTCTGATTCCATCAGCCAATCAGAATATTCCTACCTTAATTCCGATTGGCTGATAGAATCCTATCAGCCAATCAGAATTCGAGGGACGCCATCTTGGATGACGTCATTTAAAGGAACCGTCATTCGTCGTTCAGTCGTCGGCCAGGATGGATGTTCCGCGTCGGAGGTCTTCAGGATGCTGCCGCTCCAGATGGATGTCGATAGAAGATGCCGCCTGGATGAAGACTTCAATCGGATGGAAGACCTCTTCTGCCCCGCTTGGATGAAGACTTCAATCGGATGGAAGACCTCTTCTGCCCCGCTTGGATGAAGACTTCTACCGGATCATGGACATCTTCAGCCCCCCGCTTGGGCTTGGATCAGGACATTGGAGGAGCTCTTCAGGACGGATCGTGAACCTGGTATGGTGAAGATAAGGTAGGAAGATCTTCAGGGGCTTAGTGTTAGGTTTATTTAAGGGGGGTTTGGGTTAGATTAGGGGTATGTGGGTGGTGGGTTGTAATGTTGGGGGGGGGGTATTGTATGTTTTTTTTACAGGCAAAAAAGCTGAACTTCTTGGGGCATGCCCCGCAAAGGGTCCTGTTCAGGGCTGGTAAGGTAAAAGAGCTTTTAACTTTAGCTTTTAATTTAGAATAGGGTAGGGCATTTTTTATTTTGGGGGGCTTTGTTGTTTTATTAGGGGGCTTAGAGTAGGTGTAATTAGTTTAAAATTGTTGTAATATTTTTCTTATGTTTGTAGATATTTTTTTATTTTTTGTAACTTAGTTCTTTTTTATTTTTTGTACTTTAGTTAGTTTATTTCATTGTAGTTATTTGTAGATATTGTATTTAATTAATTTATTGATAGTGTAGTGTTAGGTTTAATTGTAGGTAATTGTAGTTATTTTATTTAATTAATTTAATGATAGTATAGTGTTAGGTTTAATTGTAACTTAGGTTAGGATTTATTTTACAGGTAATGTTGTAATTATTTTAACTAGGTAACTATTAAATAGTTCTTAAATATTTAATAGCTATTGTACCTGGTTAAAATAATTACAAAGTTGCCTGTAAAATAAATATTAATCCTAAAATAGCTACAATGTAATTATAATTTATATTGTAGCTATATTAGGATTTTTTTTACAGGTAAGTATTTAGCTTTAAATAGGATTAATTTATTTAATAAGAGTTAATTAATTTCGTTAGATTAAAATTATATTTAATTTAGGGGGGTGTTAGTGTTAGGGTTAGACTTAGCTTTAGGGGTTAATACATTTATTAGAATAGCGGTGAGCTCCAGTCGGCAGATTAGGGGTTAATAATTGAAGTTAGGTGTCGGCGATGTTAGGGAGGGCAGATTAGGGGTTAATACTATTTATTATAGGGTTAGTGAGGCGGATTAGGGGTTAATAACTTTATTATAGTAGCGGTGCGGTCCGCTCGGCAGATTAGGCGTTAATAAGTGTAGGTAGCTGGCGGCGACGTTGTGGGGGGCAGGTTACGGGTTAATAAATATAATATAGGGGTCGGCGGTGTTAGGGGCAGCAGATTAGGGGTACATAAGTATAACGTAGGTGGCGGTCGGCAGATTAGGGGTTAAAAAAATGTAATCGAGTGGCGGTGATGTGGGTGGACCTCGGTTTAGGGGTACATAGGTAGTTTATGGGTGTTAGTGTACTTTAGAGTACAGTAGTTAAGAGCTTTATAAACCGGCGTTAGCCCAGAAAGCTCTTAACTACTGACTTTTTTCCTGCGGCTGGAGTTTTGTCGTTAGATTTCTAATGCTCACTTCAGACACGACTCTAAATACCGGAGTTAGAAAAATCCCATTGAAAATATAGGATACGCAATTTACGTAAGGGGATCTGCGGTATGGAAAAGTCGCGGCTGAAAAGTGAGCGTTAGACCCTTTTTTGAGTGACTCCAAATACCAGAGTTAGCCTAAAACCAGCGTTAGGAGCCTCTAACGCTGGTTTTCACGGCTAACGCCAAACTCCAAATCTAGGCCTTAGTAAATATATGGCTTTATATGTGTACATTTGTATTTATGTGTTTATATGTGTATATATGTCTGTAAATAAATATATATACAGTACATATGAATACATAAATACATAGGTACACACACACATATATTTATTTATTTATATATTACACATAAATATACATCTTTAGACATGTACATGTATGTATCTCAATGTTAAAGCCCTTTGCCTGCCTTTTTTTCCCCTAACATCTGAGACCTCATATCTTTGAGCCCTTATAACTTTTTTTTGCAATATTTTTGTGAATAATTGTATTAGATGGAGTTATTATGAGTATAAATGTACTTTGTAAAGTATTTTTATGTGTTTTGTGAGACCATTTTGTTTTGCAAAAAAGTTAACCAGAGCTCTTTGGTTGCGCTTCGCCTATTGCTTTGGAACATTTACATTGGTTAGATGAAAATAAAAGTAAATGTTCTATAAATATTAAACAAAGCAAATACTCAATAGTTCAGCCAGTGACTATTTGGGGAACCAAATATTTTGGCGCTGCACAAGTCTATTGTCCATCATTTTAAGTTAAGCACATCTTAAACACAACATATGGATACAGATGGATTTGAGGGTCCTACTCATATGGTCACTTATAGTTCTAGTGACAGTGCTTCTGTTAATTGAAACACATTTAAAAGAAAAATGAACAGTGTTTTATAAACTGTCCAAAAATACATGTCAAGAAAAAAATGACTACAAACAGAAAGAGAAGCAGTCTGCCAGGAACAAACAAACAGCTCAGTGGCTTGTTCTATGGTTAACAACTGGGAGTCGCTTCTTTTAGCCAAATTGTGCTTTTTACAGAGGAAAACTTTCTTGAAGTATTTCGGTCTGTTCCTGCCTAGCAAGGTCAGTCCATCCCAAAATACCAGTCAATTCTCCTCTGAACATGTATGTTTAGGATTGAACCATTGTGTTCTATTGTACTGCTATCTCCATATATGAATTACGCAAAATAATGACATATTACACATTTTTTTAAAACAATAAAAGTTACTTTAAAATACAACTGATCCCAAATGATTATGTGAAGAGCTTCTATGTCCATCACCATGCATTGTCTATGTAAAAAGCAGCAAATGCTGTTACAGAGCCGCTGCTTATTGCCCTCTCCGCACACAGCTGAGTTGGCATAGATACATCACCCTGAGCACATGCTTGTGCAATAACCCGGTGCTTAGTACATTGGGTCCTATATATGCACTTGCCATGGTAATTTACCAAACACAGTAGGTATTGCAAATTATGTTTATTATTGTGGATTTATTTTTATCTTAATCTAGTCTGGCAAATGTCTTTTCTTGGGGGGGGGGGGGGGTGGCTATTTTTTTTTAAATTCAACTTATCTTCAGGAGAATATTCTTTTTAGTGTATTTTATAATAGGATATCATCACTGAATACCATGAGCAAAATAATTCTCTTCCAGCTTTGTTTGTGTGGTATAGAAAATATTTTATTATCATTTATTCCTTCTATTTCACATGTTCTCTGGATGAATAGTTAAACAAGTACAACCAAAGCATCCATATAATGTGTCTGCTCTACATACAAATGTTACAGTGGATTTGCCAAATACTGCAATAAAGTCCACATTTTAGGTTTTCTGTAGTTTTGGCTTATATTTAGATTTGAGCATACTTGCTCTCAGCAATAGAGTTGGCTTGTGCTATGGTATTTATAAGCCATGGTAATTCCATGTATTGGAACTTCAATAGTCCATTTGTTTTAACTTGTTTTGACATTCTTAAGCAAATGTTTTTCACAATTTGTTGCTCATCTGTTGGACCAGAAATGTTTTGAGGGTGATTAATCTTTTCACATTTTATGCAGTTACACCAAAATTTAGGGAGTTATTCTGGACAAAGCTGTTTTTTTTTCCTGGGCTGTTCTTTTGTTGTTTGTTAATTTAAACTTTTTTGCTTTTTAAATTTTATTTATTTAATGTAATATTTGGGAATCACTGTTACTTTGCAGACTTTTCAGATGTCATTGTGTTGCTTCTGAACACTGACAATTTTGTATTGCCTCTTTATTGTATAACTTTATAATTTGTACCTCAGTCATGGCTGACTGAACTTTATTAATGAGGTACAACTGCTTTATAATTACAGATTTACTTTTCAGGTTTAAGTCTGTCGCACACTACTGGTCAATAGTCTGCATCCTTCATTTATTCAGATATCTTTACTACATCTCATTGCAGTACTGTTTATATTTGTTGAAAAATATTTAACATTTATGTTTTTATCCTCAGGGAATGTGAAAATTCTATACACATTTGAGGTTGTGGTTGATCCTGCTACTTTCAGCAATAGTGCACTATATTCTTCCTTATTTCTGTTTGAGCACCAAAAGCTTTCAGAAACAGTTAAACTAAGCCAGACATCTGTCAAATTACCAGTCATTTTTAGATTGATGGATTATTTTATTTCAATATGATTAAGGGCTCTGAAGGCAGAAAACACCCCCATTTTTATGGTGATATAATAAAGGACATTTTATATTTAAATGTGGTGTGGTGGCATTTGTGTGTTGTTCTTATATTTTGAAGTTTGCAGATACTCTAAGTGATGTACATACTACATCATATGACATAAGCAAAAGTGGTATTAGGGCTCTATAGTATATTGCTAACTAATCTAATGGAAGTATTTTATAAACCAGCAAGCAAGCACATAAGCACATTTGATCAAGTTATATTTTACTTTATAATTTTCTGAAAGAGAGATGACCATAAAAATAATGAAAAAAATAGCAAGTGTGAAAGAGTGCAATGATCTCCATGTACTAATCAGCAGATGCTGCTTTGGAGCCCTTGCTAGGCTTACCACAATATAACCACTGCTTCTTACCTTCTCAACCAACTCTGAGGTGGTGGAGATAAATCACCCCAACCAAACACATGAGAGCAGAGGGCAGCATTGCACAAGGAAGTCCTGAAGGTGGGTGGACAGGTTCCCAAGTTGGGAACTTCATCTAAATATAATTTATGGAGTCCAATATGGTGACCAGTAGAAAGCTAATGAGAGATGGCGAGATGATAAGAAAGTGACAACACGAACATATAGGCTCCATTGCTACTTATACAGAAGAGCACAGACAAATATTAGGCACATATTTTGTAAGCCAGACATAAGCTTGACATAAACAAGTCTTATTTCTTTATGGCTTTGAGAAGAAAAAAAAGTGGGAATGCAAAGCTACTTTCAAATGTAGATATGAAAAGTCACACATTAAAGTAAGACAATTGTATAAACGTCCTAACCTTTAGTAGCTTTTAAACCTTAAAAAGTATAGAGTTGATCAAAATCCTGCTCTTGTTTTCATCAGATGATGATTTCAGAAAATCTGATGATTTAGTGTGTGTTTCCAGTGATTTAAACATAAGCCTTATCAGTATAGTGGGTATGTGTGCTTATTGGATTATAGATTTCAATAATTTTAAGTAGTGTAAAAGTGTTTGTTTTTATTATTTATTTGTTTCATTTAATTGTCAAAACAGTATCTGTATCTTTTTGGTGATATTGCCCCATCCAATATGATTGGAGTAATTTCAGTGTGGTTTGCCCATGCACAAAGCCAGTGTTACATTTTCAAACTTTTTGGGTACTCAGTAATAATTTAAACAGCATTGTCCTAGGTTTGTAAAGCAGTTTTAGCTGTGGAATTATATAAGTAAGAAATGACCTTGTAGATGTGTTGTTAAGTAAATTAAGGATTTGGATTGTGATCAGCCAAACAGGACAGGCACATATTAAGTATGGGCCCATTTTTCAGCAAACCAATAATGAAAGAGGTCATTTCAATAAACAAAAATGGAATATTAAGATAACCTGAAAATCGAAAAAAAGGCTCATCCGCATCTGTTTTCATGCAGATAATTATCTAACAATAGACTGTAATCAGCCTCATAGTGAAATAAATCAACCAATCAACCTTACCTTTGGTCCATTTCCCTGAGGACTCACTCCCAGATATTTATTTCTATTTATTGTTATATTTATTTGTTCAGGGAGGAATTTCAAATGTCCAAGGAGCCATGGAGTGTACCAATTTGCCTCTTAGGACCCACAAGTATATTGACTTCTGAGCTAGTGCAATATAATCAATATTCCAATAATCAATAGTAAGTCACTAAGAAATGTATGAGAAAAACAATGTGTTTCAAGTCTTCCTTAAATGCATTTTTATTGTCACTGTTTCATCTCACGCACTCTAATGTTGCATCTGACTGCACAGTGTTTCAAATAAAGACTAGATAGTCTTAACAATGCTTATATTTCGCCAAAAAGATTGGCAGCATGGTCTTCAGAAAGCTTGGGAATATGCCACAAATGCTCAATGCCTAGGGCTGATCTGATGCATTGTTTCTGGTTATGCCCCAAAATAAGGCAATTTTGGCAGAAGGTTAACTTTTGGCTAAATAAATTTTGCCCTGAACATTTAGTCCTGGAACCTATAAACATTTTTTTTCTAAACATAACAGCCCAGAACTATGATTTGGTTAATACTATTATACTTATAGGTCGGAATTTAATTCTAAGAAATTGGAAGCAGACCGGAACAATACCTTTTAAGATTTTCCTAGAAGCAGTGAGACAACAGATCATATTCGAACAATATAATGTGTCAAACCTACACAATAAACCAACCCAACGCTTTTTCAATAAATGGCAAAATATTATCCAGACATATCCGCTTCCCATGCAATATATACTTACTAAGGCATTCCACAAAACAGACTACTTTGAAGGTCTGATATTAAGAGAACTATTTCCAGTATCCTGGCTTTGAAAAATTGGGGGACCCTTAGATTATAAGACACCTCTACGTGGTGTGGTGGAGGAGGAGGTGGCTTTTTTTCTTTTTATTCTGTTCCCTTCTTTTTTTCTTTTTTTTGTTTTTTTTTTTGTTTTTTTTTTGTTTTTCTTTCTCTCTTTCTCCTTTTTTCCGATCTGGTTAATGAGAACAAAATGTAATAACTGTATTTAGACGCAACACAGCATTTTGTTTTTTTTTTCTTCCCTTTTTTTTTTTTAGCCTACGTATAATGTTTATTTACTGTGTGATGTCCATAAGGTAATGGGCACGGAACCTGGTTATTATGTAGGCATAATTGCTAGATATTTATCTTTTTATTTCTGTATACATGATTGGAAAAAAATTTCTTTCTTACCCTGCGTGGTGCAAAATATGAGCAAATGAGCTCTGTTACAGTTATATTGATACTGATGAAAAAATAAATAAACATATTAAAAAAAAAGACTAGATAGTCCTAAAGAAAGAACAAAGTCACAATCATGTAGGATTCTAAATGAACTATGTAGGTTTCAAAACTATAGACCACTCATTATAAAAGCACTTCTACTTCTGGTTATGCTCAAGATCATGATCTTTGTCTTTTGTTTAAGTTTATTAATATAAGGTTAATCTGTGATGTATATGTTGAAAATTTATAAATAATGGATATTATTATTATTATTATTTTTATTATTATATAACCTCTTCCAATAGAAAAAGGCAGACACTAACATACTGAAAAAACTCATCACATTCAAGGGCATGATACCCAAATGTTGAAACACTTGAAAGTGATGCAGCATAACTGTAAAAAGCTGACTAGGAAATATCACCTGAACATCTCTATGTAAAAAAGAAAGCTATTTTACCTCAAAAATTCCTCAGTAGCAACATCCCATTGTAAAGGACTTCTAAGGAGCAAATCAGTATCTCTGTCCCGGGACAGCTAAGTTAGTGAGCTTACGTGCACACTCATGTTATTTCCCTATTCAGTTTAAGGAAGTTTAATATGAAATCTCATGAGAGTTAAGTGGAATCTCATAAGATCAAGGTAAAAGAGTTCATGACCTTAGCACTGCTGATGCTGATTGGCTGCTGTTCATTTCTTTCTTTATTTATTTTTTACCTGCAGCTGAGCAGCAGCTGAAGTATATTGTTTTACACAGAACTTACTCTGCTGAGCTGCGGAGATTGTGAGGTAAAATATCTTCTTTTTTTACATAGAGATGCTCATGTGATATTTTCCTGTCAGCTTTTTACAGTTATACTGCATCAATTTTAAGTGATTTAGCATATGAGTATTATGTCCCTTTAAGATAATAAGACAGTGTCCATGACTTTAATCATTTTACGTAACTGCATTTATTTAACTTTCAATGTTAAAATTAAAGGGACAGTTCACTGTAAAATTGTTTTCCCCTGAATGTGTTCCCCATGACTTGTTTGACCAGAGAAACTTATAAAATGTATAAAAAATAGCTTATTTATGCTTCTTGTTGCAAAAGAAATAGCTGGATTTACTTTTTGAAACCACAGCCCATCCAAATTGGCTTGCCTTGCTGACAGATGAAATCTCGTTATCGTATCACTCGAATGTTTCCCATTCTAATCTCTGTACAAAACTTAGAAAGAACAATTGAACATTAATTAGTTTATCAATAGCCTATACCTAGGTATGGAAACTTTCAGTATAGATAGGGATACTACAGGCTACATCAGCTATTTCAAATGCCAATATAAAGTCTATGGAGCTATTTGTAAACAATTTCATACACTCCAGCAGGTAAAATGGATCATTGGGAACAAACTATCCCTTTAATGCAATTATGTAAAACTATAAAGTCACGGTATCGCTGAAAATAAATTTTCATCCTAAAAAAAACCTCAATATTTTTTTTTTTTTAAAATCACGATAATACTTAAAATTCATATGATGGTCATATACAATAAAATACATATAAGTAAATCATTGTATATACATGTATTCCCACAGCTACTACAGGTTTAATAGTAAGTTGATTTTTTGTCTTTTTTAGAAAGGTAGATTGCAGACATAACATAGATGTTCCGTGGGAGTTTGATGGGCATTCCATGGAAATAACCTATATTATAATGGTGAAACATCATCATGAATTTGAATTATTTAAAGCACTGCTCATGTTAGATATACCTTTTCAGCCATATCAGTCGTGTCAGCTTTTCAGTGGCAAGAGTTTCCAATGTGTGTAATCTATAAAATGTACAGTGAAATTAAGTTTATACAGCATTATTTGAAGTGTTCCTAAAGAGAAACCATTTTTTCCCCAGCAAAAGCAAAATCTATGCTGTGTAATAAAACTTCAAATACAGCCCCCGTCCCACACACACACACACCAAGATTGCAGATGATTGGTGATGTAGATTCAGCCTACTTTTTTAAAATATATCACTAGACCTACAGATTGCAAGACTGGCAATGCTAAAAAGGCAATTTCTCATGGGTCTGACAATGTATTGCTCATCAAGGCCTTAAAGGGACAGTGCACACCAATTTTCATGACTACATGTAATAGACACTACTATATTGAATATGCTCAGATACTTATGTAAAAATCCTTTTAAAAACTTACTTAGAAGCTACCAGTTTAACACTGCTGATAAGTTTAGGCTTGGACACCCACTTAAAGGGGCTGGGAAAGCATTAAGAGCAGACACTACCTCCTCCTCTCTTCCCTGCAAATGAAAAGACAGATTATACAAACAACCTGTAGACATCAGTAGACATCTAAAACTTTGAGGCTTGGTTAGAGTCTGAAAATCAGAACAATGATATTAAAAAATAACCAAAACTATATATTTTTACAAAAACACTCCTAGATGGGCTATGCAAATGGATCATCTGCAAAACATTTATACAAAGACAAATCTAGTGTACAATTTCACTTTAAAGACAGCATGCCATTTTAAAGAACTTTCCAATTTACTTCTAATGTATTTCATTTTCTTTGTATACTTTGCTGAAAAACATACCTAGATAGGCTCATGAGCTGATTGGTCGCTGCACATATATGCCTCATGTAATTGGCTCACATACCTGAATTGCTGTTTCTTCAACAAAGAATACTAAAAGAATGATGCAAAATAAATAATAGAAGTAAAATGGAAAGTTGTTTAAAATTGTATTCTCTATCAGAATTCTGAAATAAAAAACTGGGTTTCATGTCCATTTAAGGGAGCTATATATACTCTGAAATTGAAAGACTTTTAACCAAAAACTAATATGTAACTATACAAACAGAAACTGAAACGAACAGTGCACAATTTTCTGCTGTTTTCCTGTATGCTTAAATATCAGCAGAGTCTAAGGGGTACCCCGGGCAGAGATGATACAATATAGCGAATCATGTCCGCCCTGCATCGCTAAATGATTACAGCATATGCTGTCGGCATTTAACATTGCACAAGCAGTTCTTGTGAACTGCTTGTGCAATGCCGCCCCCTGCAGATTCGCTAGAAGGGGGTGTCAATCAACCCAATCGTATTTGATTAGGCAGATTGATGTCTGCAGCTTCAGAGACAGCGGACGAGGTAAGGAGCAGCGGTCTTAAGACAGCTGCTTCTTAACTCCTGTTTTCGGTGAGCCTGAAGGCTCGCGTGGAAACAAAGGCATTGGGGCCGATATGAACATTGTTAAATCGGCCCATAAATATTTATTAAAACATATTAACTCTTTGCTTGCTGATTTCTAAGCCCTTGAAGACTGCTTTTTATCTAGATGAATTTTACAGTCTTTCACAGTTAGACACTGCTAGTTCATGTGTGCTCACTCCAGTGGAGATATGCAGGAGTCAGCACTGATTGGCTAAAATGCAAGTCTGTAAAAAGAACTGAAATAAGGGGGTAGTCTGCAAACACTTAAATACAAGGTGATCACAGAGGTAAAAAGCATATTAATATAATAGTGTTGGTTATGTAAAACTGTGGAATGGGTAGTAAAGGTATTATTTATCTTTTTAAACAATAACAATTTACAAGTAGACTGTCCCTATAATTATTTTTCTATTACAATCTTGAAGTTAAGTGTCCCTGTAAATAATTAAAATCCAATGTCTGTATGACTTTTGATACAAAAAAAAGTGGTTTTTATGACGTTTGTTCTAAATATGATGCTTTAAAATGAAAGACAGTGCTAACTGGGTTTCTTTATCAGTCAGTTCTGAATCTACTCGTTTTCAATATCTTGATTAGAGACTTTGTGAAAACTTGAGGAACAAAATGTAACCAAATGATTAATTGTTTAATTAAGGAGAAAAGAACAATTATTTTTACTGTCTGATAACGCTGTCCATAAAAACGTAGCACAATCTACAGAATCATTTGCATTTTTAGGGAATGCCAGAAACAGTTTAATAGTACATCCTTTAAAGTCAGTGACTACCCAAAGGCAATAACAATTTAATCAAAGGACAAACAGAATCCCAGCTTAAGGGGACATATTAGGACACCCTGCAGCTAAGCTAAATTAGTATACTATAGTATAATAAGTATACTTTAAGAAATGATCCCTTTTGCAAAGAGACAATGTCATAAAAACACTCCTGGAATATGTTCTTGTTAAAAGTAAAAATAAAAATGATCCCATTAGAAATTCTCTTCTTTTTTTCAGATTATTCTGATAATTACGTAGATTTGCCTGTAAATATATTTGACAAGAAGAATGACAGGATGGATCTGGTCAAATATTCAAACCCCACTCCCAAATAAAATGTAATGTTCTCATCTTATATTATTGTTCTTGCCTGATGTATATTACACACAAACCTTAAATGGATATAAAAGTGTAAAATGTTCTCTAAAGTGTATTTTATTATTGAACTATCTTGTTTGTGTTTAATTGTGTGTTCAACCCTTGCAGGAGAGTTAAACACATTTTTAAAGGGACAGACTACTCCAGAAATTTTACAGTTTTTTCATAAGATAGACTGGTCCTAAAGCCCGTTCACACGGGCCATTTTTTTGCAGTACAGCGGTCCCACCCTTTGCTCTCTCTCCCCCATCTATTTTGTGCTCTCTCTCCCCCTCTCCTTTGAGTTCTCTCTCTTCCCCATCTCTTTTGCGCTCTCTCTCCCCCCTCTCTTTTGAGCTCTCTCCCCCATCTCTTTTGCACTTTCTCTCCCTCTCGTTTGAGCTTTCTCTCTCCCCCCCTTTCTCTCTCCCCCCTCTCCTCTCTCTCTCCCCTCCTCTCTCTCTCCCATCCTCTCTCTCTCCCCTCCTCTCTCTCTCTCCCCTCCTCTCTCTCCCCCTCTTTCTCTCCCCCCCTCTCTCTCTCCCCCCTCTCTTTTGTGCTCTCTCTCTCCCCCTCTTTTGCTCTCTATGCCCCTCTCTTTTGTGCTCTCTCTCTCCCCCTCTCTTTTACACTCTCTCTGTCCCTCTCTCTTTTGCGCTCTCTCCCCCCCCCCTCTCTTTTGTGCTCTCTCTCTCTCCCCCCTCTTTTGCTCTCTCTCCCCTCTCTTTTGTGCTCTCTCTCTCCCCCTCTTTTGCTCTCTCTCTCCCCCTCTCTTATGCGCACTCTCTCTCCCCCCTCTCTTTTGCGCTCTCCCCCTCTCTTTTGCACTCTCTCTCTCCCCCTCTCTTTTGCGCTCTCTCCCCCTCTCTTCACGCTCTCTCTCCCCTCTCTTTTGCTCTCTCTCTCCCCCATCTCTTTTGCGCTCTCTCTCCCCCTCTCTTTTGAGCTCTCTTTCTCTCTCCCCCCTCTTTTGCTCTCTCTCCCTCTCTCTTTTGTGCTCTCTCTATCCCCCCTCTTTTGCTCTCTCTCTCTCCCCCCTCTCTTTTGCGCTCTCTCCCACCTCTCTTCTGCGCTCTCTCTCCCCCTCTCTTTTGTGCTCTCTCTCTCTCCCCTCTCTTTGCGCTCTCTCTCCCCCTCTCTTTTTAGCTCTCTCTCCCCCATCTCTTTTGTGTTCTCTCTCCCCCTCTCTTTTGAGCTCTCTCTCCCCCTCTCTTTTGAGCTCTATCTCTCCCCCTCTCTCTCTCCCCCCTCTCTCTCTCTCCCTCCCCTCTCTCTCTCCCCCTCCTTTCTCTCTCTTCCCTTCCCTCCTCTCTCTCTCCCCCCCCACCTCTCTCTCTCCCCCCACCTCTCTCTCTCCCTCCCCTCTCTCTCTCCCCCCTCCTTTCTCTCTCTTCCCTTCCCTCCTCTCTCTCTCCCCCCACCTCTCTCTCTCCCCCCACCTCTCTCTCTCCCTCCCCTCTCTCTCCCCCCTCCTATCTCTCCCCCTCCTCTCTCTCTCTCTCTCTCCCCCCTCCTCTCTCTCTCTCTCCCCCCCTCCTCTCTCTCTCTTCCCCTCCTCTCTCTCCCCCCTCCTCTCTCTCTCTTCCCCTCCTCTCTCTCCCCCTCCTCTCTCTCTCTCCCCCCTCCTCTCTCTCTCTCCCCCTCCTCTCTCTCTCTCCCCCTCCTCTCTCTCCCCCCTCCTCTCTCCCTCTCCCCCTCCTCTCTCTCTCTCCCCTCTCCTCTCTCTCTCCCTGCCCTCTCTCCCTCCCCCCTCCTCTCTCTCTCTCCCCTCTCCTCTCTCTCTCCCCTCTCCTCTCTCTCTCCCCCTCCCCTCTCTATCTCTCTCTCTCTCTCTCTCTCTCTCTCTCTCCCCTCTCCTCTCTCTCTCCCACTCTCCTCTCTCTCTCCCTCCCCTCTCTCTCTCCCCCCTCCTCTCTCTCTCCCCTCTCCTCTCTCTCTCCCCTCTCCTCTCTCTCTCCCCCTCTCTCTCCCCCCTCTCTCTCCCTCCCCTCTCTGTCTCCCCCTCCTCTCTCTCTCTCCCCCCTCCTCTCTCTCCCTCTCCTCTCTCTCCCCCCTTCTCTCTCTCTCTCTCTCTCTCTCTCTCTCTCTCCCTCCCCCCTCTCTCTCCCCCTCCTCTCTCTCTCCCCCCTCCTCTCTCTCTCTCTCTCCCCCCTCTCTCCCACTCCTCTCTCTCTCCCCTCTCCTCTCTCTCTCTCCCCTCTCCTCTCTCTCCCCCCTCTCTCTCTCCCCCCACTCTCTCTCTCCCTCCCCCCTCTCTCTCCCTCTCCTCTCTCTCTCCCCCCTTCTCTCTCTCTCTCTCTCCCCCCACTCTCTCTCTCCCTCCCCCCTCTCTCTCCCCCTCCTCTCTCTCTCCCCCCTTCTCTCTCTCTCTCCCTCCCCATCCTCTATCTCTCCCCCCCTCCTCTCTCTCGCCCCCCCTCATCTCTCTTTCCCCCTCCTCTCTCCCCCTCTTCTCTATCTCCCCCTCCTCTCTCTCTCCCCCTCCTATTTCTCTCTCCCCCCCTCTCTCTCTCTCCCCCTCCTCTCTCTCTCCCCCCTCCTCTCTCCCCCCCCCTCCTCTCTCTCTCTCCCCCCTCCTCTCTCTCTCTCTCTCCCCCTCTTCTCTGTCTCCCCCCTCCTCTCTCTCTCCCCCTCCTCTCTCTCCCCCCTCCTCTCTCTCTCTCCCCCCTCCTCTCTCTCTCTCCCCCCTCCTCTCTCTCCCCTCCTCTCTCTCTCTCCCCCCTCTCTCCCCCCTCTCTCTCCCCCTCCTCTCTCTCTCTCCCCCCCTCCACTCTCTCTCCCCGTCCTCTCTCTCCCCCCTCTCCTCTATCCCCTCCTCTTTCTCCCCTCCTCTCTCTCTCCCCTCCTCTCTCTCCCCTCCTTTCTCTCAACTCCTCTCTCTCTATCTCTCCCCCCACTCTATCTCTCCTCCCTCTCTATCTCTCTCCCCTCTCTATCTCCCGACCATGCCCCTTCATGCTCGGCCACGCCCCCTTAAGACCATTCCCGCTGGCCACGCCCCTTCATATTGGCCACTCCCCTGCTCACGTCCGGTCACGCCCCCTGTTAACGTCCGGTCACACCCACTTTTGCCGCAGATGGCAGATCAGCTAGGGACTGGAGCAGGACACAAAGGCCAGGTGTGTTTGTCCTCGTGCTGTCTCTACTGCGCATGACAGCTTCGGACAAACACACTTGGCCTTTTATATAATAGGATAATTCCTTTATAACCTATTTCCCAGGGAAATGAAGAAAAAGGAGTAACACAAGGTGTAGAGGGGCCTAAGGTTATAGTAAAAAGAGCAACTGTCTTAAAATAAAGGGTGGGGCCGTGGACTCACCATATCCGGAAATAAATAAATTTATCAGGTAAGCATAAATTTTGTTTTTCTTTCCTAAGATATGGTGAGTCCATGGCTTGAGTAATTACTGTTGTAAACCAATAGCCAAGCCAGAGGACACAAGATAGGGAGGGACAAGACAGGCAGTCCTAAACAGAAGGCACCACCGCTTAAAGAACCTTTCTCCCAAAAGAAGCCTCAGCCGAGGCAAAAATATGAAATTTGTAAAATTTTGGAAAAAAGTATGTAGAGAAGACCAAGTTGCAGCCTTGCAAATCTGTTCCACAGAAGCTTAATTTTTGAAAGCCCAAGAAGAGAAAACAACTCTTGTGGAATAAGCCGTAATTCTCTCAGGAGGCTGCTATCCGGCAGTCTCATAAGCCAAACGAATTATACTTCGTAGCCCAAAAGAAAGAGTAGTAGCAGTAGCTTTCTGACCTTTACGTTTCCCAGAGAAACAGACAAAGAGGACAGAGGACTGGCGAAAATCCGTAGTCGTCTGTAAGTAGAATTTAAGAGCACATACAACATCCAAATTGTGTAACAAACGTTCTTTTGAAGAAGGATTAGGACACAGAGAGGGAACAACAATTTCCTGATTGATATTTCTATTAGAAACAACCTTAGGAAGGAAACCTAACTTAGTACGAAGAACCGCCTTATTGGCATGAAAAATAAGATAAGGGGAATCACACTGCAGAGCTGAGAGTTCCAAGACTCTTTGAGCAGAAGAGATAGCAACAAGAAACAAAAACCTTCCAAGATAACAACTTAATGTCTATGAATGCAAAGGCTCAAACAGAGTCAGATGTAAAACTTTAAGAACCAGGTTAAGGCTCCAAGGAGGAACAACAGACTTAAAGACAGGCCTGATTTTGACCAAGACATGACAAAAAGATTGCACATCTGGCACTTCCGCCAAAAGTTTTTGTAGTAACATTGATAAAGCAGAAATTTGACCCTTCAGGGTAATGACTGACAATCCCTTTTCCAGGCCTTCCTGAAGAAAAGATAACATTTTAGTAATTCTAATTCTACTCCAAGAGTAGCCCTTGGATTCACACCAATAAATATATTTAGGTCATATCTTATGGTAAATCTTTCTAGTAACAGGCTTGCAAGCCTGAATCATGGTCTCAATAACCACGCTTAGACAGAATTAAGCATTCAATCTCCAAGCAGTCAGCTTCAGAGAAACTAATTTTGGATGAAGGAAGGGACCCTGAATCAGGAGGTCCTTCCTCAGAGGTATTCTTCAAGGTGGGAGAGATGACATCCCAACTAGGTCTGCAAACCAGATCCTGTGAGGCCACGCAGGGGCTATTAGAATCTCCCTCCTGTTTGATACGAGCATTGACTCGTGGAAGGAAAGCAAATGGAGGAAACAGGTATGCCAACCTGAAAACCCAAGGAACCACTAGAGCATCTATCAGAACGGCCTGCGGATCTCTTGACCTTGAACTGTACCTTGGAAGCTTGGTGTTCTGATGGGAGGCCATCAGATCTAACTCTGGCAACCCCCATTTGAGGACTAAGCTGGAAAACACCTCAGGATGGAGTTCCCACCGCCCAGGATGAAAAGTCTGTCTGCTTCCCAGTTGTCTACTCCTGGAATGTGGATGGCAGATAGACAGCAATTCTGGGTCTCTGGCCACTGAAGAATCTGAGTAACCTCCTTCATGGCTAAGGAACTACGAGTTCCTCCCTGGTGATTGATGTAAGCCACAGAGGTTATGTTATCTCACTGGAACCTGATAAACTGGGCTAAGGACAACTGAGGCCAAGCCAATAGTGCATTGTAAATCGCCCTCAACTCCAAGATGTTGCTGGGAAGAGCAGACTACTCCCGAGTCCAAAGGCCCTGAGTTTTTAATGAGTTCCAGACTGCTCCCCAGCCCAGCAGGCTGGTGTCCGTGGTCACGATCACCCAGGAAGGTCTCCGAAAGCATGTGCCCTGAGACAGATGTTCCTGAGAAATCCACCATGGGAGAGAGCCCCTTGATGACTGATCTAACTCTATTCTCTGAGATAGATCCGGGTGGTCGCTATTCCATTGTCTGAGCATACACAACTGGAGAGCTCTCAAATGGAATTGAGCAAAAGCAATGATGTCCATGGAAGCCCCCATCAGACCGATTACCTCCATACATTGAGCCACTGAAGGATAAGCAGTAACCTGAAGAGAGAGGCAAGAGGAAATCTTCATCAATAGAGAATCTATTATGGTCCCTAAGAACACTACTCTTGTAACAGGGGAAAGGGAACTTTTTTTCCAGATTCACATTCCATCTGTGGGAACGAAGAAGAAAAGACAACAATATTTCTTTGTGAGATTTTGCTTGTTGAAAAGATGGCGCCTGAACCAATATGTCATCCAGGTAGGGTGCCACAGCAATTCCACGAGAATGGATCACTGCCAAAAGAGCCCCAAGAACCTTTGAAAAAATTCTGGGAGCTGTGGCTAGACCAAATGGAAGGGCCATGAACTGGAAATGTTTGCACAGAAATGCAAATCTCAGGAATCTGTGATGGTCCCTGTTAATAGAAACATGAAGATATGCATCCTTTAGTTCTATGGTTGTCATGACTGACCCTCTTGTACTAAAGGAAGAATGGAGTGTATAATCTCCATCTTGAAGGATGGAACTTTGAAAAACTTGTTTTGACACTTCAAGTCTAGAATGGGATGGAAAGTTCCCTCTTTTTAGGGAACTGCAAATAGGTTGGAGTAGAACCCGAGACCCTGTTCCTGCACTGAGCAGGCGGACACACAACGCTGGAATTCAACCTGATTGAGTACTATCGGGTTGATTGACACCTCCCTGCTGGCGGCCGATTAGCCACGAGTCTGCAGGGGGTGGCGTTGCACAAGCAGTTCTTGTGAGCTGCATATTGCTCTCCGCATTCAGCAAGGTCTTGCGGACCTGATCCGCGCTGTCTGATCAGGTCCGCAAGACCTTTGTTAAATAGAGACCTCAAGCTCTAAAGCTGTGATCTTTCTAACTAAGCAAACTTAAGTCATTTACATACAAGAAATAAGGAATCTTTCACAAATATCATCACCAAAATAGAATTGGATATCTGAGCATCATTAAAAGGATGTGTCTCCCTCTTAATATCTGCAAAATTATAGATAATGTAAGTTTAAATTTAAAAACCCCATAAAACTTTAAAAAATAATAATGAAAGAGTTCTATTTGAAGATAATAAAAATATATTTTGTATAAGAAAAACATTTATGTTAAAGCTATTTAGATGGATTTGGAAGCACAAGTTCCTGACAGCAAAATCTTTTACCATTTGCAGTCAAATGCAAACTGGGTAAAAGAAAGGAAACTATTTGACTTAGGACATGTCTAAATGTAATATTCTGCTCTCTTTGTCATTGCCCGATTATGCACTGTATTATTTAGCATTGAATTTGAGTTAAAAATTACAGAACATAAAAAATTAAGTTTAAAACAGTACAACATACTATATACATATATTTAATAATAACTATTATTATTATTATTATTATTATTTCTACAATCATTATAAAGTATGCTGTATTGGTTATGAGTAACTGTAAAATTTTATTTTTAAAACAATCTAATATGTAAGTATACTGTTTATATGCTGAATACTTGCAATGCATTTTACCCACCAAAGAAAGGACATTTTAGGTTACCTGCTGCCAATTTTTATTGTGTTATGACTGAAAATTTGTTGTTGCTATTTGCTTTCAACAGAGGGGGGTGGCTTTTATGATGAATAAATATTTCCGCTGAAGAACTGGAGTATAATAATTTGTCAGAGACAGAAAATAAAAAGCATTAAATGCACTGTTATGAGAAAATAATATACATACTATTGCAAGAATTAAACATACCATTGTAAAGGTATTTATATGCTATATTATGTAATACTATTATGAAATAATATTTTAAAAATAGTACAGGGGATGATTTTACCATTACAGGGTAATTAATTAATAATTAGTAAATAAATAAAGTAGTTTAATGATTACATGCACCATTATTAGGTACTAATTGATATTATAATGAAAAAAAAGAGATGAGAAAATATATTATTAAAAGGCAAAGCCTATATGAAAACAATACTGCTTTTTTCTGTTAATATGTTTGTGGAACATATTTTGTCCCACATTATAATAGACAACATAGCAAGTGCAGAAAAATCTGGAGAAGCTGGGGTAGCAGTTGAACCAGTTGGTTCAACATCACTGTTTATGGTTGGTGGTTCAGGTTGTGGATCAACAAGGTGGGCAAGTGGTGGGATAAAAAGAGGGGAAAAAAAACAGTTGGTGTAGCTGATGGGCAAAACTAATTATCCAGCAGATTGGAGACCCTTCTCTGAATATTAGAAGTAAGTCAGTGTCCACGTCAAGGGAGTGTGATATTTTTGTATTCAGTAGAAATTTTACTTTGGTTTGCTCATGCTCAAAATAGTTTTTTAATCAATATTCTTCCCTCCTCCCCAGGAAAGTACCTCCTCTCCATATCTTTCTAGCAGTGTCTTGTTTGTATGACAATATTTTTAGCATAAATGTTAAGATTTATTTTAAAATCTAATATGTAACATATTTTGTTTAAGATATTACATTTACCCAACATATTTATCAAAATATTGCTGGTTTCTTGCTCAAGTAGGAGATCCAAGCAGAATTTCTAAAAAAATCAATGATGGAACACTGCTTTGTAATCACTCCCTCTTTTTACTAAAAAAACAGCATCCAGCCACTATTTTTAATAGAAAGAATCCATGAATTCTAAGAAAATGTAAACATAACATTCTCCATCTACTTTCATAGTTGTAAAATAATATAAATAATTATCAGTATTCAAAGAGGACCTTTTTAGGTTATTTGCTTGTCAGTTTTTTCCACCTTATTTTATTACCATGGTTGGTCTTTATGTTAACATAAGATTCTTAAAAGGGACATTCCAGACAAAATTTAAATCCACATGGGTGCATTTCAGTTGTAAATGGAAACATTTTTGTAATATACATGTATTAGAAAAAATGCTTCTAATAAAATTTATAGCTGTTTCAAAAGTGTATTTAAGTATACATCATGCACCAGCATTTTAAATGCAGCACTTGCTCAGAGAGCCTAAGGTGCTTGTACCATCTGGTAATGACTCAGTTTGTTAATTGCTGACTTGATACAAGCCCCACTGGTTCTCTAAGCAGCTGCAGTATTTAAAATGCTGGTGCACTGACAATATCTAGCTATGCTTCGCATGCACATGCAGAGAAAAGTTTTTAACACTAAAACAGAGATAACTTTAACTAGAAGCATTTTGCTAATACATGTATGATGCCAATGTGCGTCTATTCAAAGATGTAATTCATCTATGTGCATTTAAAGTTTGAATGGGATTTCCATTGGGTGGAGTTAGAGAGAAGACGTACCATTGTGTCTCACAAGGCAGCGTGACCTATAGGCCCTAGGCTAAGCCTGTACTCGCTTAGCCAGGCGGACTTCGTAGAAGGAAGGAGGGCAATAATATTGGTTCAAGCAGCAACACGGCCAAGTAGCTAAGCAGCCAAGAAGTTAGAAGTATTAAGTAACCAAGAAGCTGTAGGAGGAGATTGAGGTTTAAGGAGTCTGCTTGAGGAATCTGGCAAAACCACCGGATGGTGCGTGGGAAGCATAAAGGAGCTTTGTTTGCCGTCTGTTGCAGGAAAGATATATTGGTTGTATTTGCCGCCACTCTCCCAAGCGGAGGCCTATTTGGTTCTGTCTTTAATCGCAGCACCGTGAGTCAACAGCAGCACACCAACCCTGGACAGCCATAAAAGGATAGAGTTGTACTGCAAGGGACAGCAAAGTCTCGAGGAGAACCAAAGGCACGGATCCAAACTGCATACACTGGGGAAACCGTGAGCACAGTGCTAGCTTGCTGAAAAATCATCGGGTAGGCATTGAACACACTGTAATAAGCAATATTTCCTGAAAAGGTGTATAAGAGGTTATCTCCTCAAGTGAAGAAGTCAATAGCTGTGTAGAAGCTGTGAAGAAAGCCATAGAAGTCCCCTATTGGATTTACTAGAATATTTGGGTTGATACCTGCTGGTATAACTAAAGGAAACATTGTTAAAATGATCATAGTATAAGTGATATTACAAACAACTTTCTTGTTATATTTATACAAGTCCATTTGACTATGTGCTTACTTGCCTATCTGCACCATTTTATACCAGGCTTGTTATGACATTTGTCAGTATATTTATGAAAATCTTAGCAGTATTCTCTAAACAATGTGTAAGTATATGGCAGGGAATATATTTAACAATCTTCCTTTAAACTAAACCTGCAATCAAACATACATTTGCTAAGACAATAAAATTAATCTAAATATCTGAATTCATTATTATTAGTAAATAACTATGAACATGTTGATACATAAATATTTGTAATGATTAGAATATGAGTCAATATTATATGCGTTAAAACAAAACTATTTAAAATATGCTATGCAAAGCTCATGCCAATTTACTTTAAAACCAATCTTTCATTCAGAGCTGCATTTAAAATATTACAATAAGACCTAAAATAGCAGTTACAAACATTCAGCAATATGATTTACAGTGCTAATTTAAGCAATAGTACAATATACACTTCTATTAAAAACTTCAGAAATTGTATATATTATTTATGTAAAGACCCAATTCTGAGTTATAACTCTACAGTTATATAGATAAAACAATTTAGCATCAAGGATATGTATTTAACAATATATATTTATATATAAACTACAGCTATTATGCATATATCTGTGTTAAAATATTAATTGCAACCCTCTTTCTTTTTATATATATATATATATATATATACGTTACCAAAATAGATAGTTCAGTTACCAAGGATTCCTTGTTTCATCTCAGAAAATATATAAGTAAATTTTTGCAATCACTGAGAAAAAGGTGGATCAGCTTGTTTAGAATGAATGTATTTAGGACGCCCAATAGTATATCATTCAAGTCAGCAAAAATCTGTCCTCTTTTCCTTCATGCATTCACTTAAATAACTTTTTCATTCATTGATGAAACCATGGGAGTGGCCCTATGAGATCTGACCATCCCATTGGTTAGGTGAGATGTCTATTTGGATTGGCCCTTGGTCACCACGGAAACGCATACTTTAAGCAGTTAAATCTCAACTGCTATACCGGTATCGGCCCTTAGGTGGCATCATTACAATCAGACATAGCAACATTTGAAACAACTTAAATCACTATTTCTATGAAATGGTTATTCATTTTATCATAATTTACTGCAACAACTATTCACAATATTTGTTTTGGATAAGTTATATCTTAATCAATTTTCTGATCATTTTGATATGAAACATCACATATATCTAACATTATATTAAAATAATTTATATTTCATTTAGCCTAACAAAAAAAATGTATATTTCATAGTCATATCACATCAAAGTAACTTCCATATCTTCATCTCACTATATTTTACAAGATGTATGTAAAACTTTATAAACATTTATTTCACATTCATATGATATGATTTATTTCATTTCATGCAGGCATTCCATCTCTTTCTAAGTGCATAGATTGATGCCCATGACCAATGGTTGTCTGCAATAAAAATAGAAATAATTATTAGAAGTGATCCAAGCGTTCATATGTCTAGGGTCCATCTGAAATAAGATTCAGTATCATCAATTATTTCTTTTTAGGTTCACAAGTATTTATTTATATTCTTAAAAACACAGAGGCTAAGTAAGATCTTCAATGCTTTCAAAATATACATATATATATTCATATATACATATCTATCTATCTATCTATCTATCTATCTATCTATCTATCTATCTATCTATCTATATATATATATATATATATCATATCCACTAAAATATATACAGTTGTTTTAAAATCAAACATTCTTCAGACGGATCGGCATTTCCCTTGGAGGAAACCCATATATGGGCCTGTATCCTGTTCTCTTTCAAAATTACTTCCCCAACATTCCTCTAAGTGACTGTATTAAATTGGGCAGGCCAAATGTCATAGAGTCATAAAACTCTGCATATAGTCAAATGAGCATGGTCACTGAGTCAGTTCCTTTTGGAAAATGTCTGTGTGCTCACACCGCAGGGGTCGTGCTTCAAAAGGCTATGCTGATTTACAATCCTGATAAATGTGTATTCACCCAGCTCTCATCTTGTAGGGGTTTTTGAGTTAAATCCTGATATCAGAATTTCTATTCTACAGCACATCTGATAAAATAGATGGCTTCATATATATACACACATCCTTTTTATATTATTTCATTTACGTATATATATTAGTATATATATATATATATATATATATATATATATATATATTATGTCATTTACCTTTACCCTGACATAATTCCCCCTTTCAAATTCAAATATATGTAGGACACATGTTTTTGAATTGGATCAAAGTCAGTGGTACTTGGTGAGGATGTTGGCCATATACAACATAGATAGTCTCTTATGTAGAAAGTTTGTTATTTTGAGCCTTCATGTTTATCAGTTAGGCATCTTTAAACTATAGTATGTCTTTAGTGTAGTTGGGGATATGATACTTCATTCTCCCTCTATAACTTGTAGTTGGGATCTGGGATGACATGCCCGCAATTGATTCATATGGACCCATTTATCTATGAAACTTTCATTTTTGGGGATCCGTATTTTATAGGCCACTGGAGATATTTTGTCAGTAATGACAAAAGGACCTTTCCATGAGGGAAGAAATTTCTTCTCCCTAACCTGATCTCTTCCAAAGTTATAAAGATAAACTTTATCATTTATTTCATATTCCTTTTTGGATGTTTTGAGATCATAATAGGTTTTAGTGGCAGTTGTGGCTCTTTCTAAATTCCTTTGAGCAAATGCAAAGGCATATTGCAGGTGCTTTCTTAGGTTTTCCACATATTGATGTGTATTGGCAGCGTTTATTAAGTTTTGGTCTGATGTACGGTATAGCAGATGTTGAGGTAGAACCATTCTTCTACCAGTCATCAGCTCAAAAGGTGACATTTTGGTAGCACTACTTGGAGTTGCTCTTAATGCCATTAAGACTAGAGGTAGTTTTACATCCCAGTCTTTACCTGTTTCACTCACAAACTTTTTGAGGATTTTAACAATGGACTGGTTGTAACACTCTACACCACCACTTGAGGCAGCTCTATAAGCAATATGGAGCTTTCTTTTAACCCCTAGTATTTTCCACATTTTGGTCATCACTTCGCTAGTGAAGTGGGTCCCCCGATCTGATTCGATTCTTTGGGGCAAACCAAATCTGGAAAATACATGGTTGATGAGCAATGCTGCACATGTTTCAGCACTATTGTTAGGTGCACCAATGCACTCTACCCATTTAGTGAACAGGCATGTCACTGTTAACATGTACTTGTTACCTCTTGATGACCTTGTTACCGGACCAATAAAATCAATTTGTATATCTGACCATGGCATTACCATCCCCCTTTTCTGCAATGGCGCTCTATGCATTGGTGCAGTGGGTTGGAACTGTGGGCAGATTAAACACCCTTGACAGTAGGTTTGAACATCTTTCAACATGTGTGGCCAAAAAGCGTAATCACGCAATATTTCATACGTGAGTTTGGCACCACGATGACCAGATGTGGGAGCATCATGGGCATTTTGAAGCATTAGACCCCTGAACTTGGTGGGTACTACCCACTGCTGGATGCCAGTTTTGGAGGTTCTAATTAACAAACCATCCTGTAACTTGAATTGTGATTTAGATTTTATTAAGATTCTAAGATCTTCTTTGCCAATGCAATCATCTTTTGAGATGGGGTTGCTTTCAGGATCTTCTATGTGTTTATAGAAGATGCCTACAATGGGGTCTTCTTTTTGACTAGTGCTCAGGTCCTCACTAGGAGAATCCTAACTCCATTGTACAAAGTTAGGCTCACTCTGTTGTTTTGCCTGGGCTTCTCCTTGAATTGCACCCATTAAGTGGTCAATATTAAGGAGTTCTCCAGTTATGGCTCCTTGTTTGGCTAATGAATCCACAAGGTCATTGCCTTCCTTATCAGGACCTAGAACTCTGGAATGACCCTTGGTCTTTTTCCAGTGTATGGTTAAATCATTGGATACCACCAGATTATCAATCTCGCAGAAAAACTTGCCATGCTTGACTGGTTTGTTATTGCTTTTCTGCATGCCATTTCTTTTCCAAGTTGGCAGGTATTCAACAAAACTGTCACGCACATAATTTGAGTCAGTTATGATCACAAATTCATGAATACCATGCTCAATAGCCATTTCAATGGTTTTGAAAACAGCAGTTAGTTCTGCAACCTGACTTGATCTTGGTCCAATGTTGAAACCTATAGATATATTTGGGAATCCATTTGCCCCAGTTATACCAATGCCAGCGACTAATCTGCGCTCATTATCAATAGTGGCATGGTAAGAACAACCATCAACATACACCCAAGGTAATGTTTGGCAATTTTCCTCATTGTACATTTTATATGGGGAAAGCAATTGTTCTTCCAGAAAATCATCTTCCCCAGGATCTCTAGCAGTACAGTCGTGGAGCTCAGCAAGCCCTTGTGCGACTCGATTCTTTTTATTCTGCTTGTAGCGAATTTCTAAGGGCCAGCCTTGTAAGGAAAGAGTCCACGCGGTTATGCGGCTATTCGACAAATTCCCATCTCTTATTCTCTCACTTTGCAAATATAGCAAAGGCTGGTGAGCCGTTTCTACAATAATTTTCTCACCCTGTATATAGCTGCGGAAATTTTGTAGAGCCCATACAGTAGATAAGAGGGCTTTTTCGCAATCGTTAAACTTTATTTCTACTGGGGATAGATTTTTGCTCGCATAAGCAATGGCTTTGTTCAAATTATCATGCTTTTGGTATAAAACAGCACTCATGCTTATATCTGTGTAACCTGTCTCTAAGAAGAAAGGTTTACCACCTTCAGGGTACGCTAAGCAAGGTGCTTGAGTGAGTTTTCTCTTCAGCTCTCTGATGGCTGTCTCTTGAGACTCACTCCAGTGACATTTTACATTTTTCTTTAGAAGAAGTAGTAGTGGTTTAGCTAATTCCGCATAATTATCAATGAATTTGCGAGAATAATTTGTCATACCCAGGAATGATCTCAATTCCTTTAAGTTAGTTGGGTTTTTAGAATTCACTATAGCTTCAACCTTTTTCTTCTGGGGATTTAATCCTTCAGAGGTAACTTCATGTCCCAAGAAGTTTACACGAGTGCGGCACCATTGAGCTTTTTGCAGGGATAATTTGACACCTGCCCTTTTAAGTTGGCTGAGGACGTGTTTAAGCTCTGCGATGTGTTTTTCAAAGTCTGTGCTTTTGATTAAAACATCATCAACATAAGATAAGGTCCCCCTTTCCAGTGCATCAGGCATAGCCTTATGCATGAATACAGCAAATTCATGTCCAGAATTTATGTATCCAAATGGAAGTCTCTGGAATGCATATTGGACCTTTTGGAAAGAGAACGCTAGCTTATATTGGTCCTGTACCTTTATGGTCCAGTATCCCTGTGCACAATCAATGGCAGTGAATATTTTGGATCCCTGCATTTGTGCAAGGCACTGGTCAATGTATGGTACAGGCCAACCAGACAAGTACACTCGTTTGTTTAGCTGTCTTAAATCAGCACACAAACGCCATTGTCCATTGGGCTTAAGGACACCTACAATAGGATTATTATAAGCGCTGTGCACCTGTCGTATAATACCTCTTTCTTCCAAATTCCTTATGATCTCTGCCAGAGAATCATATGAGGCTAAGGGAAGTCTGTATTGTTTGACAAATACAGGTGGCACATCGGGATCTGTTTGTATTCTTGCAATGTGCAAGTCTGTAGTACCACAGTCATAAGAATCCTTAGCGAAAATATCCTTGTATTCCATTAGGAGTTCTCGCAGCTGTTGGCGTTCGTCATCGCTGGAACAGCCATTAGCTAAGCATATTTGCTCTTCGACTATTTGTTGAAATCCTGGAAAGATTTCAGGCTGTCCTATTTCATAGGCTTCTTCCAACCTGGAGGTGAGATCCCCGTTGATTTTAGTTTACATTGTTCCCATGACTCTTGGTATTGGGGTAATCTTGCTGTTTGATTGGCTGATCAAACACTAGAGAGGCTTCTTCAATTTTACAGATGCCTTCCTCTGAGCTGAAGGGATAAATAGACTGAACGTTAAATAGACCCTCTGGCATAGATGCAAAGGATTGTTCTATTAATTGTTCTTCAGTTAGGTATCCTTCAGGTATTAGCCCAATTACATTATTCTGGAATCCAAAAGTGTAATAACTTGATTCCAGTGCATATCCTATGGTAGTTCCCTTGGATAATGTTATATCCTGTGGGGTCATGTTATGCACAACAATATGTATTGGAACAGCTCCAATATTCACCATAGGAGTGTAGGTTACTGTGACACCCAGATTTTGTATTCTATGGGAGAGGCAAATTAGTGTTTCAGAAGTTTTTAATTTCTGACCTCTCTTTACCTGTAAGGGTAAAAGAAATTTATCAGCCCCAGCAGGAATTATAACATCGCTAGATACCTTCAGGGTCCCCCTTTAACCTGCTCCAGAGGCAAGAATTAATCAAATCTATTTGTATAGCATATCTATGTAAGATATCATTGCCAATGTATATTTGATTATGGGGAGTATTTAAAACTAAAAACAGGTTCTTCACTGACTTATTGCCAATAGAGATAGATAATAAGCACTTAGCTGTGATGTTATAGCTTTCAGACCTGTGATCCAGGCCGTTGACACAGTGGTCTTGGGGAGAAAGATATTTAATCACTTTAGGTTCAGCTATTTGCACTAATAAAGCTTCACTTATATAGCTAGCTTCCTGTTTTAAGTTTATTTTAGCATACTTGGTTTTACCAAGGTCATGTACTTGTATAGGGATAAATAGATCCTCTTTAACTCTCTCAATCCCAGTGAGGTATTGAGTGTGGCCTCCCCCCTTAGGGATTTTATGATCCCCCTTGTGGAGTGATATGGTTAATACATCGCCATCTAGGGAAATATTCGCTATTTTTCCAGGCGAAATTTTAAAAAGTATTACCATCAGAGCCACTAAAAGGAGTCTGATCATCTATTTGTAGAATAGTGATTTCAGGTATAGAGTTATTTCTGAAATGAATCTCCACAGCATCTGGTTTCTCTTCCACCACGTGACAGCTATTTCGGGTGCGAGATATATCGGATTTTTCATAATTGATAGGCCGTTTAACTTGCGACCAAATTACATTATTTATGCAATCAATTATGGTGATTAATCGCTTCAGGAGATCACTACCAATAATTAAACGATCAGTTGGCAGATCCACTATAATGACAGGGTGTCTTATGACCCTGTTTCCCAATTTAAATTTTAACCAGGCAGTACCGTAAACTTTTAGGGAGTCACCCCCAACACCTATTAGAGAACCGTCAAATTCTTTTTTTTAGGTTTGTGGGGTGTTAGCTCATTTAGCTGTGTGTAGTACCTGTGGGATAAGATAGTTGCCTGTGATCCAGTGTCGACTAATCCCATGATAGGGTTGGAGACTGAATCTTGCAGCTCAACTAATACATAATATCTTCCTGCATTTTCTACCATTTCACACATAAAATTGGCGTTAGCATACATTTGTGGGCTTCGCCACATGTTACCTGAATTCGCTGTGTCATTCGATGCAGAGGAACCTTCATACCTACCTGTTTCCTCTATGACAGGGTCGGCTGGATTCTTTTGTACTGCATCTGTGGAGATAAGGTTAGGAGAGAGCTGCAAGGGAAGAGGTTTGTTAGTTTTTTCCGGATGAGGTCGCTCATCGTCACAGCTAATTTGTCCGTTTCCGGTCTGTGGGGAGATAACATGATTAGTATCATTGATATTTATTATTACATTTTGTATATCTCTCCCCTTCAGGTGATACTGCAGTATTTATGACTGTGCCTGTGGTCCACTGCTGACCACTGGCTGTACCCCTAAAAAAGTATTGTTCGGTTGCTGAGCCGCAGATTTTTGACTCATATTAGCGATTTGTTCGCTAAACCGATTTAACTGGGTAAACAGCATATCTACCTGACTGTACAAGTTACCTCTACCCCTGGGCCTATCTCCTGGTGCCCCATTGTAATGATTCCTGGACCATTGGGTTCCCTCAGAATCAGGGACGCTATTTCTATTCTGGCGTGGTTGTTCCTGGGGTGCAATTCAGCATTATTATTTTGGGGAGCATTATTTACTTGGGGTGTCTGGTTATCCTGAGAATACCTTCGCCATCTATTGTATCTACCTTTGCGGGGGTACCCATTATTCTGTGGGTATTCTCTTTGGGCGTAATTATTCGCCTGAGTATGTCCCCGCTTTGGCTATAGTCTCTCAGCGTCTCATCCCGTGTTGGGGGAGGGGTAGAGTCAAACCTCTGTGGAGATGGCCCGTTTTCTCTGGCCACTTCCGCATAGGTTTTCTTTTTAGACTCCAAATTTAGGGGTTCAGGTGACACCCTAGTTTCGGCCACTATTTTAGGATTGGGCTTTTTCTCCCTTTTATCCCCCTGTTCACTGGACTGCTGAATAGAGTATAACTTTGTACTCTCTTTGATCAGCCATTCCAATGAACAGTTCTCCTCAAAATCTCTAGCTAAGTTGATTTTGATGGGTGTGGGGAGCGCTTCAAAAAATATATTCACAAACTCTGAACCTTCAAATATGGGATCATCTTCAGCCATGCTGTACGCATTCTTCAATACAGAAAGGAACTCGATTGGACTTTGATTCGCACTACATTTTAAACCATATACAGCTATTCTCGCTGCCGTTTTAGTGCGATGTTGTCCGAATTCTTTTCTGCATTGTCATTTTGTTTCACTCCAGGAACGAATATTCATATCCTTTAGTGAAGCAAAGAATTTGTGATGCTTACTTTCAAATACCCAGGGTAGAAATTCAATTTTTAATTGCTCACTTGTAACACTCATTATAGATAATGCGTTTTCAAAGGCCTCTAAGTGGTCAATTATGGAAGTGGCCCCCCCTTTAGAAAATGGGCGTACTGTATTCCTTAGGAATTTAATTATTGTGGGGGTGTCATACACTTTATTTGGTATATCACTGGACCTTACTGGGGACTTATTGTTTGAGCTAGAGTGCCTTTCATCTGAAACGTAAGTTTTTTCTGGTCCACCAGAGTTATGTAGTTGCCTAGGGGAAAAAGTTATCTCTGGGCCTGAATTAGGGCTATAGTTTGGGTATCTTTGTCTATCCTCCCGCCTGGGATCTTGACTATCATTTCTGTCCCAGTCCTTATAGTTGCTAATTTGTCTCTGTAATTTATTTATTGCATGCTCGTATGCTTTTTCAGCCTCATGATATCTAGCTCTTAAAGTTTTATTTTCATCTTGGCACTTTTGATATTCTTCTTCGAAAGTTTTCAAATCAGCCATTAGTTCCTGATTATATTTATCTAAAATCAGAAGCCTTTTGGCTAATATGGAAAACCTCTGTCTTTGTCTGAATAAAGGCATCTTGAAATTCTCGTAATGAATTATTTTCATCCCTTAGCCGCCCTAATTGTCTGTTCTGTCCTGCCATTTGGTTAGACATTTCACAGATCAAATACATTAGGATCGGCCAAGTTTCGAAAATTAATTCATCACGCCCCCTAAGTTCCGTGCATCTATTAAGTTGCAGTAACATTTGGTATAATTCCCCATCTTCAAACCACATATCTTTAACTAAATCTTTGGCCTTATCTTTACACTCATTAATATACCTGGAGACATTGTCCCAAACATCAAGTCTAGTCATGATGTGATTCATGGCGTCTAATTTGAGCGTTTTTTTCTGAATCACTTCATTGACGGAGGACATTGGGGAGGACATAATTTCATCTTGCACAGAAACGCTAGCATTACTTTTTGCTGAAGACATCGTTATTTTAGGGTTGTACTTAATAAGATAAAACGCTAATACAATTTTGACCAATAAGAGAGAGAGAAAAATATAAAAATTATATCTTCAAAATATCAATATCAATTTTGAAATATGACAAAATTAATATTTTTATGAATTTTGAAATATGAAAAATTAATATTTTTGATTAATTTCGAAATATGAAAAATTAATATTTTTATGAATTTTGAAATATGAAAAATTAATATTTTTATGAATTTTGAAATATGAAAAATTTATACTTTTATGAATTTTGAAATATGAAAATTAATATTTTTATAAATTTTTCAAAAATTAATTTTTAATAATATTTCAAAATATTAATATCAATCTTGAACACGAAAATCAATATTTCAATTTTCAAAAAAAATTTTTTTTTTTTATATTTTCAAAATATCAATTTGAAATATGAAATTTCTTCTCTCTTCTATAATAATTTCTATTTACCACAAATATACTATATCAATATGATAATTATTTATAATATCTCACGCAAGTGCCTCCATATAATATGTCAGTATATTTATGAAAATCTTAGCAGTATTCTCTAAACAATGTGTAAGTATATGGCAGGGAATATATTTAACAATCTTCCTTTAAACTAAACCTGCAATCAAACATACATTTGCTAAGACAATAAAATTAATCTAAATATCTGAATTCTTTATTATTATTAAATAACTATGAACATGTTGATACGTAAATATTTGTAATGATTAGAATATGAGTCAATATTATATGCGTTAAAACAAAACTATTTAAAATATGCTATGCAAAGCTCATGCCAATTTACTTTAAAACCAATCTTTCATTCAGAGCTGCATTTAAAATATTACAATAAGACCTAAAATAGCAGTTACAAACATTCAGCAATATAATTTACAGTGCTAATTTAAACAATAGTACAATATACACTTCTATTAAAATCTTCAGAAATTGTATATATTATTTATGTAAAGACCCAATTCTGAGTTATAACTCTACAGTTATATAGATAAAACAATTTAGCATCAAGGATATGTATTTAACAATATATATTTATATATAAACTACAGCTATTATGCATATATCTGTGTTAAAATATTAATTGCAACCCTCTTTCTTTTTATATATATATATATATATATATATATATATATATACGTTACCAAAATAGATAGTTCAGTTACCAAGGATTCCTTGTTTCATCTCAGAAAATATATAAGTACATTTTTGCAATCACTGAGAAAAAGGTAGATCAGCTTGTTTAGAATGAATGTATTTTGGACGCCCAATAGTATATCATTCAAGTCAGCAAAAATCTGTCCTCTTTTCCTTTATGCATTCACTTAAATAACTTTTTCATTCATTGATGAAACCATGGGAGTGGCCCTACGAGATCTGACCATCCCATTGGTTAGGTGAGATGTCTATTTGGATTGGCCCTTGGTCACCACGGAAACGCATACTTTAAGCAGTTAAATCTCAACTGCTATACCGGTATCGGCCCTTAGGTGGCATCATTACAATCAGACATAGCAACATTTGAAACAACTTAAAACACTATTTCTATGAAATGGTTATTCATTTTATCATAATTTAATGCAACAACTATTCACAATATTTGTTTTGGATAAGTTATATCTTAATGAATTTTCTGATCATTTTGATATGAAACATCACATATATCTAACATTATATTAAAATAATTTATATTTAATTTAGCCTTACAAAAAAAATGTATATTTCATAGTCATATCACATCAAAGTAACTTCCATATCTTCATCTCACTATATTTTACAAGATGTATTTAAAACTTTATAAACATTTATTTCACATTCATATGATATGATTTATTTCATTTCATGCAGGCATTCCATCTCTTTCTAAGTGCATAGATTGATGCCCATGACCAATGGTTGTCTGCAATAAAAATAGAAATAATTATTAGAAGTGATCCAAGCGTTCATATGTCTAGGGTCCATCTGAAATAAGATTCAGTATCATCAATTATTTCTTTCCAGGTTCACAAGTATTTATTTATATTCTTAAAAACACAGAGGCTAAGTAAGATGTTCAATGCATTCAAAATATACATATATATATTCATATATACATATCTATCTATCTATCTATCTATCTATCTATATATATATATATATATATATATATATATATATCATATCCACTAAAATATATACAGTTGTTTTGAAATCATAATGTAAGCCATGTGTCTTCACTGTGTGCTGTATGTTCAGAGTCATACCTTAGCATTTGTCTGTGTTTTCTCTGTGTTATCAACCACACAGCATGAGCCATTCAAGCAAAATCTGTGCTAATTATCAGTCCTTTGAAAAGATGTGAGAGATACAAACATTCTTCAGACGGATCAGCATTTCCCTTGGAGGAAACCCATATATGGGCCTGTATCCTGTTCTCTTTCAAAATTACTTCCCCAACATTCCTCTAAGTGACTGTATTAAATTGGGCAGGCCAAATGTCATAGAGTCATAAAACTCTGCATATAGTCAAATGAGCATGGTCACTGAGTCAGTTCCTTTTGGAAAATGTCTGTGTGCTCACACCGCAGGGGTCGTGCTTCAAAAGGCTATGCTGATTTACAATCCTGATAAATGTGTATTCACCCAGCTCTCATCTTGTAGGGGTTTTTGAGTTAAATCCTGATATCAGAATTTCTATTCTACAGCACATCTGATAAAATAGATGGCTTCATATATATACACACATCCTTTTTATATTATTTCATTTACGTATATATATATATTAGTATATATATATATATATTATGTCATTTACCTTTACCCTGACACATTTATTTCTAAAGAAGAATAACCGTATACATCAAGATGAATAACAACATCAACTAAATCCCCCTAAGGAGTAAAATATATACACAAAGGGACAATTAGACTTAAATTAAGGAACCTTTTCTTATTTTCTGAACCTATGGTGGTGGATTGGATGATACATACAAATATATAGTCTGGATCCAATATAAGAAGGCTATTTTTTTTTTTTTACACCTGGGACTATTAATAACTGTCTGAAGGTTCAATATAAGAAGGCTTGTTTTCTACAGGGATAGGCATGGACCGAGGCTATGGCGGACATTTTCCAAAGTACAGACATTAGTGAAGGACAACAAGGTACATTTCAAATTAAAAACATCAAAAAACACTCTCTTTACATAGAGGGTAGTGGATACATGGTGGAATAGCCATCCAATAGAAGTGGTAGAGACAGTGAAGTAGTTTAAACATGCACGGGATAGGCATAAGGTTATGCTAGATAAAAGATAAGACCAGGAACTAATGAAAGTATTCAGAAAATTGGGCAGACTAGATAGACCGAATGGTTCCTATCTGCCGACATATTCTATGTTTCTATAAGTCAGGAGAGCAACACTTTGCTGTCAAATGGGTTGCACATTGGACGTCCCTGGTCTAGTTCCACAAGTACAAATTAGTCATCTAATCAAACAAGTTTAAAATAACATTTATATAAAGACTGCTTGTGGTATTACCTTTTATTTTGTTTTGGTTATATTGAGAGTCTGCAACGCCTGACCAAACCCACCTACCTTGATGTTAATTACATGATCATCATGGTTGGTTACTTACTTGGTTACGTAAGGTTTGTCAGAGGTCTTCTACACAAAGACACCAGCATCACGCTGCCGCACAGATCAAGGAATTGGAATGGGTCACGACTCACGGTTAGTTGACTGCAGGCAGCTGCTTCTTCCCTCACTTTCCCACTACAAAGCGTGGATCCGCTTGGGTCAAGGAGGAGTGAGGACCAGCATTCATCTGTCCTACTCCTCCCTCCCCTCTGCAAAACAGATGGCAGACACTGCAAGGGTCAGTCACGGACACCAGTGTCTATGTACAGACACCTTGCCTATCCCTGGTTTTCTACATCTCAAAATGGATATATTTATGTGTAAATTGGTTAAATTGGGTAGATTTGTATCCTGTCATAATTTATAACAATAGGCTCGGAGTTATTTCATCTGAAATTGGGGATAACTTTACAATTACGCTACAGAGACTAGTAAGAAAGGTCTCAATTGTTGGGAGAATATTATTTATAATGTGAACACTGCAATGCTGGGGATAAAGTTAATAGTTTCTGGTAACTGAAAAGTTGGGCCTTTACGATTTTATTGATCAAACTAGACACTTTTGATCATTTAGATGTCTTCTTATTTTTATGTTTTCAGCCCTTAATGGGGAATCTAGACTGAACAGCTTTCTGGGAAGGTATTAATGTATAATTATGTGAAGTTCATTACAAATTCTGGCCTAGAAGATGTAGGTACACCTACTAATGACATGGTTAATATTGCTATTTGTTAATACTGCTATTTAAAAATGACTAGATGAGAGGATATTAGGCCTTGACGAAAAGTGGGAGTATGTGCTGGGGTATATCTGATGGTTAGATGGTATTAACAAGTTTTAATTCATAGGTATTGAACATAGCTTTATTGTAAGTTAGAGATATAATAACATAGAAGTAGGCTTGAAAATCTCTACTCTACAAGGGAACAATATAAATTATTTTTACTCACATTGCATTCTATTGTTATGAGGTAATGGTATAATACCACGATACTACCAACATTATTAACTAAATAAGGGGAGGAGAATATAATATTCTGTCATTGTACAAAGTCTATTATACATGTTAGATATTGACAGAAGGTACAGCTTGATTATTCAAGGTATTTAGTAAGAGAGGCTAAATGTGGTTTGAGTAAATAATTCCTATTGGAGTTAGTAGATTCTTATTTCTTGATAGTCTCTGATTAAAAACACCTGTGTGATATTGCTATTTGTCATTATATTGTTTACTGCTGTTGTTGACAAAATAGGAAGGACTGGAAGTAAATTGTTAGTATATGGAAAACTTCTTGACAAATACCAATATGCCTCCCAAAAAACAAGGGGAAAAACAAGAAAGACTATCATTAAATAACAACGACACTTATGGAGAACACGATAGACAGAGAGGGCTCTTCCCTAATTACCCCCAATAGATTGGGTACAAAAAGAAATTCAAAGAGATAAACAGACACTAATGCAAGAGATTAAGGATTTTCAATCCAGGCTGGGGGAAACAGATCAAAGAATATCTGATATTGAAGATGTATATACAAATTTAAATGATATAATTCTGGAATTAGAGAAGCAGAATAAATCATTAATGCTGAGACTATAAAATTTAGATAATCACTCCAGACAGAAAAACCTTAGAATTTGGAGTATTTCAGAAACGGTTAAGATTCATGAATTTATAGAAATTCAACTTCCAGGATTATTAGGAATCCCAAAAGAAAAGGGTCCAATTATGGTGGAAAAAGTTCAAATAATAAATTCAATGAGTTACTCTAGAGACTCGCCTAGACCGTTAATAGTGGAGTTTGTGAATTTTTTATTTATTTATTTGATTTTTATTGACCAAGGAATACAAATAAAAGTTGTGTGATACAATCCAACAGTAAACAAGTAAGTATACATCTACATAAGTATGCATATAAAATGATCTTGGTCATTACTTTTTTTGTGTTACATAGGTATCAATTTTAAATAATAAAATTCAAACAATGATATTTGAAGAAACATAACTAAATAAAAAATGACAAAACAAAGCAAAAATAAAAAAATCAGGTATCGATGGTCATCCCGTAACTATCCAAGGGTATGTATGTGTTCCACCTCTAGGTTATCAATAAGACCCAGCTGATGTCACTCATCATCCCAACAAAGTTCAATTTATAGTTTTAGCTCATCTGGTTGGAGTCTGCCTTAAGGCAGACTTATGTGCTTAAATACTAGTGCTTATGAAATTTCAAAGCGATATAAGATTCCCAATAGAATGTAATATTATGATAGACATCCCCCTGTCTGGTTTTGAGATAATGGTATTCCTCTAAACTTAGTATATTATTACATGGAGTTTGTGAATTTTTACACTAAAATTTTATTCTTTAATGCATACAAACAGAATACCTCAGTAACATATCTAGATAGGAAAATTTCAATCTATCAAGACTATGGAGCAGATACAGCTAGAAGGGAAATGATCCCCCTATATAATGAACTTAACAATAAGGGCTTTAGAGCTTTAGTAATTTTCACAGCCAAGATTAAGATCCTATTGCAGGATGAGATTAAGTTTTTGAATAATAGAGAGAAAGTAACAAACTTTTAAGATACAAATAAAATATAAGATTTTATAGAGGTGGGGGGAATGGGACTTGTAAGTTATTTATTTTGTTTATTTATTTTTAAAATATTTTTTTTTCTCTCCCACAAAATTTAAGAAACACTGTATAGAGACAGGAATATAAGTTTTCATCAGATATTTTTACACTAGTTGTTTATATTAACAGTACACAAGTTACAAATTGTAAAAATATGCAATATTTTTTTTTTTTAAATTCTTTTTTTTTTTTTTTTAATCAAAATTTTTTATTGAGGCAATACAAGAAAAAAAAGAACATAAACATAATATACTTTTTACATTACTTTGGTAAATTTTGCATACAAAACATTGTTTATCCATTGGACAATAAAACCTTTTCATATAAGAGAGTGAAGAAATCTTAATTCAGATATCAAATATGTATCTCATCAAGCGAACATTTTGAAAATAAAGGACATTGTATGCGAGTACAAAATCAAATACATATAATCAAGCATTGCCTCTTTTTTCCTTTTGTTTCCTGTATAAACCCAAGAGAAAGTGATAGAATTTGAACAACCAGAGAAACTTATACTTCTTATAGAGTGATATGTTAATTATAAAATAGATGTATTTATTATATGAAAATTTACAAATTATAGGGAGTCATAACTAGTTGCTCCTACTAAATGCACGTAATTGGAGGGCAAGTTGCCTCATTTTCTTTGTAGACAGAAGGATAAGAGCAACTTATAACAGTACAATATCAATAGCGGGTAAATACCGCTTGTTTGCACACCTAAAGAAGGGGTGTACGATGGCAAGATAAACAGTAGGGGGTAGGGGGCAAACAATGTGTTGTGTGACGTATAAGGGGGGAAGGGGGGGAGTGGGGGAGGGGAAGGGAAAATGCTAGAATTAGAATAGGGGAGCTTATAGGCAGTAAATACGTGTACTGGACATGTGCTGTATCTCCCCTCAGGGGTTAATGTCACCACTGGACGGAGACGGAAAAGGGATATTGGATATGACCCACTCTGATTCACAGAGTGGGAAAGGGTGAGGGGAGATACCTTATGTAAATCTACAGGTATATTATAAATTGACACCAAACTTTGAGAGGGTGCCAGGCGTTATAGTGATAACAGCAGTTGTCAGATTGGGGTTTGAAAAGCAGCTCTAATAATAAGTAGGGGAGAAAGGGGGGGGAAAGGGGAAGGGCGAGTCCAGGACGTCTAATAAGTTCGCATTAGGGAACGAGTCTCTTTTGGGCTTATTATATGTCATATGGATAGGGCTAACCATTAATTCAGCACGTAGGACCTTGAGGTTATAAGGAATATACAGAACCATTGTCTATTATCTCATATGTTGCTGGTATAACAGGATAAGTATTATGCACATAAACTTAATAGTTCATCCTCTATTAACGATATTATCGATCTCTCTTAATCATATCACAATATAAAAAGCTAGAGATCAACATTTTACTGCACTTATGTCTCCTGTAAGTACAGAGACAGTGCAGATACTCCACATGTCCCACCCATAGACACAGTAGAGCTCTGAACTGCCAAATAGGGACAACCTTCAAGCTAATGCAATTTACACCTCCTAATATATAACACTCAGGATGATAGTTTTGGAGCTATCTATAGGTTATGAAATATAAGCTGTAAAAACACGCTGTTGAAGCCAGACAAAGCATGTATCAACAGTATGTCTGGATTTTTGTGTTTATAGACTACTGGTATGCAATTCACATAAACTCAGCCTCAAATATATATCCACTATATTCGACTAATAAAGTGGGGTACAAGTTAACAGAGTGGGGTGTAAGTGCCTCCCTAAGGGGATGACTCTAAGACTCATACTTATGCCATATGGAACATAAATAACACTAGACAGTAGGGGAATAGCAAATGTGGATGCTGGCCACCTCAGACATTATATATTACTACAGCTCATAATTGTGGCGGGTTTGTGTATCTCTAAGAATGCGGTTCTTATGAAGCCACATAATCAGGAACCTTAAGAAAATTAGCGTGATAACAATTTATTACATCCAAGCTGGGTGTTTGGGGAAAGCCTTGAACTAGTTACATATGCCTCATATACCTAAGTGTGAGACTTGCACAGGGTTAATTTCGGTTAGAAGAGGTATCAGATTACAGAGAAGTGAATTCGCGGCCTAGACCGCGCTGCACCGGCCGCATGCAGCCCGGCCCCGGCAACAAACATGGTGCGAGAAATTTCTTCTGATGTGTGTAGCGCCATTTTGATTGAGTGAGTGCGGATCTGAATAGTAAAATACATATCATGTAAAATAAAAGATACTAGCCACAAATAAACCCCCTTTTAACAAAACAATATTTGCGATAACAGGACACAGCTAAAAAAAGAAAGTTAGAAACATAACATTGCACGCATTAACCTCTTGTCCAAGATAGTCTCGTCTGCATCTCTCTATTACAGAATCATGTTAACAGCTGTATTAGCCGATGCCCCTCCTAACGCTACTTGAAGAAAAGAATGAGTCCTGGGTAGGCTGTATTAGCCACAGGAGCATCTGGTGACTTGAGCGGGTAGGTGACTGGAAGATGTTATATCGGGTCTGGAAATTATTCTCCCTTTTGAAAGGTGTCACTCTGCAGAGGGGTTTAGTAGGGGGTCCGTAGTACCATCCCACATGAAAAGAACCTGTCTCCAGAGCCATCATAAAACAATCTACCCGCTGGATCCTGGAAGGTTTCTCCACTGAAATCAATGCATTGCTGACATCACTCTGAGAAGGGGACATCACTCTGAGAAGGCGCTCTGTCAGACCTCTTGCCGCTTGAGTCCTGCATAACCCAGATGAGGTTATCGAATTGGTCCTCCATTCTTTTCTCGAGACCCGCCAGCATGGCCACAATGGTAGCAATAGGTATCTGTGTATCCATGATGGGGAGGTAGGGGATATTGGTGTGCTATCTATAATGGTAATGTGTTGAGAAGCGATATGTTCAGCGTACAGCCAGCCGCCCTCAGTTAGCAAATGAAAGGGTGCCCAGGGCTTGTGTTAGGCCTTCGTCGTCTATTTTAGTAAAGCATTCTTAGGCCCCGCAGTCATAAGTACCTCCTTCCTGGTATTGATTTGCTCAGTAGAGTATGTAGGGCTCATTTATATAAGTTTTATCAATGGATGGGGCAGTAGACAAAGTCTAATCAACAGAATAGTTATTCCGTGGCAGGAGCTCCATGCTTTGGCGACTGATCTTGCAGGCTGCCCGGACACGCCCCCTGAGCGGGTAGGTGACTGGAAGATGTTATATCGGGTCTGGAAATTATTAAATTCTTTTTATTCAAGGAACACAGGTATAATACAAAATCAAATATATTCACAATACATAAATTAATGGAGAGCATAGAACAGCAGATAGGTCAAATGCACATTTTGGTAAGTAGATAACCGTACAGGATGAGCTATTGCAACATGTAGAGTGGTGGATCCATTAAATGTACATATTATTAAAACATAGGAGACATATACAGATCAACTTAATTTAAAGTTGGCATAGTTATGGGACGCACTTTTTCAATGTATGGTAACAAATACTTTATGAGTGGAAGTGATGCTTTTAACAGATAAAGAAAATTAACATATAGGGACATCCCACAATGAGGTCACCCGAGTTCCTTATTTTCCCATTAAACAAACACACAAACTAACAAACAAACAAACAAACAAACCAATTTAAAACCAAAAAAAGAAGCCCCCCCAGTGTGACACTAGAGGTGTGGTAGAGAATTAGAATGGATTAAGTTTAAGATTCTGTCTTGCGGTAAATACTGAAAGATAAAAGGAGATCATGGCCGTCTAGTAGCAAAGTGAGTTCTAACATAGCTCTTACCACTTCATTTTATAATTACCAGTAGGGATCATTAGGGTGCTGCTATATATTATCAACAGTTGACATGAGTGTAGGTATAAAATTGAAACCATAGCTATCAAATTAGATTTTTAAGATGTTCTAGAAAAAACCTAGAAGTGGATGGACACCAGGGCTATAAATGCACAAAAATGATAAGACTCTTTTGACATGACAAACTAAGTATGATGTAAAGTGTGTAGGTCATACGATAAGGTATACTGCCCTGGGAGTGACTAAAGATACTAGAACCTATCAATTTATACTAATTGCAGAGTATTATTAAAGCTATGGTGTAAATCAAAATTGTCCTGTAGTATGAAGGGTATTATAGCCAAGGGAAAACAGGCACAAGAAACAAATCAAAGGCCTGTTTATGTACTTCATATTAAGTTGCTTTCAATATGCATTATGAGACTTTGAGTCAAAGCATGAGGCAATAGCCAAGGTTCAAGTAACATGTAAGAGTGACAAGAGTTAATGAGAGGGTTAAGATCCTGCAGTAAAGAGCTAGGGTAAGTCCATTAATTTACATTTGCATTGATGTTTTCCACAAATGAGCAGTATAACAACAATCCCGTTCAGGAAGTCCATAGCAGCTACGCAGCTAATTTCTAATGTCTAAAAGCTATGAGGCCAGGGGGTAAATATGAGAAACAGGCAAAAATAACAACATCGACCAGCCAACCTATATGCATGTGTACTAGCACTGAGAGCGTGACACTTCACGAGAAGGGCTATACTAATTTTAATTAGTTTCCCTTCCTGCCATATACTATCATCCCACTCCAGCCCTTGGCAGAACCAGTCTGTTTATTAGTCCATGGTGGACATCGTGTTTGGAGTGTTGTCTGGTTGTAGAATTGGGGCACAGCAAGGTGCTAGTTACAGATATATAGGGTCATAATTCATCTGAGCCGCAGCTTGTGGAGCTATAGAGTTGGGACTTCCTGATGCGTATAAAGCCTCTTGAGGTATGAGCTGCTGCCTCTAGACCAGTGGTTCTCAACCTAAGTGACCTCAAGGCCCGGTAAGTTTTAGCCGGACCGGTCCAGGGCCCGGTAAGCATCGGGAGTGGGTTGCAGTAGGTTTGGAAGAAATATATATATATATATATATATATACACACACACACAGTCTCTTTCTCTCTCCTCCCCTCTCTCTCTTTCGCTCTCCTCCCCTCTCTTTCGCTCTCCTCCCCTCTCTCCTCCCCTCTCTCTCTTTTTCTCTCTCTCCTCCCCTCTCTCTTTCTCTCTCTCCTCCCCCCTCTCTTTCTCTCTCTCTCTGTCTCTATCTATATCCTCCCTCTCTCTCTCTCTCTCTCTCTCTCCTCCCTCTCTTTCTCTCTCTCCTCCCTCTCTTTCTTTCTTTCTTTCTTTCTCTCTCCTCCCTCACCCACTGACACCAATGAATTATAAAATTAACCCACTATAAACCATTTATATATATATTATATATGGATCCCACGCCACTGAATTATCATATAATTATAATATATATATATATATATATATATATATATATAAAACAGTGGGTTAATTATATGATAATTCATTGGTGTCAGTGGGATCCATATATATATATATATATATATATATATATAATAGTTTACAGTGGGTTAATATTTTATAATTCATTGGTGTCAGTAGGATATATATATATATATATATATATATGTACACTCACAGTTTTACAAATACACATTGGTGTCCAGTGGCCACCCTAAATATATACATTGGTGTCAGTGGCCGTAATTATGTAATTGGTGTCAGTGGGCTTACTTACTTGTGAGCCTATGCTTCACCTCTGCACGCCGCCAGCCGCTTCTACCCGGTCACTCACAGTGCGCCCGCCCGCCGCTACATGCTCACAGTGACACAGTGCGCAAACTGACATGCGCAGTGGCACTCTGACAGGCTCGTCCAAAATTTAGGAGATGTGTAAAGGCGAGCCTGTCAGAGCGAGTGTCTGGAGGCAATGTCGGGTCGCAGCCCACCAGCAGGGCCGTCGCGGCCCGGTAGTGGGCCGCGGCCCGGCTGTTGAGAAACACGGCTCTAGACCGTGAATGATGTGGTTAGTTTTGTGCAACACCTTTGCTCTACCATCCATCCAGGGTCCCACAATGGTCTGACAACTTAGCTGCGTTAGGGCAGCAGCCAGGCAACGGTCCGTCACTGAAGCTGCATTACCGGAATCCAAAATGGCCGATGTCAAGAGAGCCCCATCCGTATTCAGGTTGGTTGGTGAGATCTGTCGCGGCTCTATCAGGCAGGCAGGGGGGGGGGGGTTCTAGGAAGATCGTTATCTGGAGCACTTTCACTTCTAGCAAAAGTTCCCACATAGATGTTACCAGGGAGTCAAACAGTGGTGTAAAAACTTCAATGAGGGAAGAGGAACTGTGCTCCATCTTGCTTGTCATCGCAATGAGCACAGTAGAAAAGCCTGCTGGTTTAATTTTACTTTCTTGCCTTCTCAGTAGCCAGGAGTTGAAACATCCTGATCCTGGTAGTTTCCTGGGCACATTTATTGCCAAAGGAGGTCTGGATGGCTTAAGATTCAGCCACAAATCTTTTAGATGCAGAGATTTTTCACAGAGCAATGTGAATCAGTGGCCATCTTGGTGAGCCGCCCACCGGAAGTCTCTATATGCAATATTTAATAATTTCACAATGCAGTAGGAATGCAACTTGAAGGGAAGGGAATATTAGCTCCTATTAGTTAATTTTAACTAGGGGTGTATATTAATGTTTTTTTATTGTTTTATCTTCTAGCTCTACTAGTACATCATATTTAGGTACAGGTATAATAGTAAAATACCTCTAGAAAGATGTAAGTTTAATTTCAATAAAAAATAGAGCAATATATAAGAATGGGAATTATGGAGACATAACTTGTCCAAATGCTATATTTTGTTTGAATTAGGCATAAGATAATTTGTGTTTTAATATGACATCCCCTGAACGATATAGAAAACTTAAATTGTGATATAATGAACTGATTTAAATAATGTTATATATCTGTATAATGTCAGTTTAACATCTGGTATTTCTTATGTGTTTTCTCTTCCAGATCCCAATTTTAATTTTAGAGGTAAACCTATTCTAATAACGTCATCCTTTAAAAAAGTAACTAACTTTATATTGAGTTATATATTATGATCATACTCATTATGATGTCCTAGAATTACTTTTTAGCTCCGCCCCTTAAAATACCACATTTATTTCTCTTCTATGTATTTAGTGGTCCATTAGAGACCACTACTCCTCATTTGGGTAAACTATTTTATTAATATCCTCTTCTATTTTTGGGGTTAATTAAATACAAAATTATTGAAAAATTTTAGGTTCTTATCTCTTAAATAAACAAGAATTTTTCTATTATATTTTGATATATATTTTTCTGTATATGAATGCTATGTTCTATATTGTCGGCATATTATCTATTACAATTGTATTGATAATTATCGTATCACACTCTGTATTCTTGATATGCACATTTCTATATGTGAATGTTATGTTTTATATTGAAAATCTCAATAAAAATTATTGTAAAAAAAAAAAAAAAGTTTGAACTGAATGTCCTTTTCAAAGCATTGCACATATGATTACAGTTACCTTAAAGATCAAAAAGTGTTGGTTCTACAGTTGTTTTATCAAACCACCCATTTTAAACTCAAGGGACAGCCAATGGTCCATAACATTAGCACATACAAATAAACTCTGGCATCAATGTATTTTACAGATACATAATTCATAAATACTTACTTGACTTGTTCTTAATGCATACAAATGTCCTTTTGTAAAATAATAATGTTGACCAAGTTCATTAAACAAGATATTTTTAAAATGTTTTTTAGAGTATTACTGACACCTCAATAATTTAACAGCTTTTAGTAGAACCATACTGTGCTTTTCCAATATTTCAGAGATTCTGAAATGTATTCTCTGCAAGACAGATGCATATTTGCTGAATATGTGTATTTTATTCTGCTAGGTAAAGAATAAATCATGCAATCACAGTTTCATCATGTAAAACAGTGCATTATAATGTCTCAATAAGAAAAAAATATTGCATCCGAAGTCCTATAAGATGTCATTTATTTAAATAGCGCTCTACCATCTACCGAGTATTCTAAATAAACAATAAAATGCTATTGAAAAAGAAAAAAATACACATATAAACAACATACATTAGTTTCTAACTATCTAATGTTAAGACATGAAGACAAATGTGTGGATTTTTCAGAATGTTTTGTGGCTCAGCAAATGTTCAGTAAATAAAGAAAAACAATGAAAACAACTTGTTATGTTTTCCTTCCTCCATATTTAGTTTGTCTTTTTATTAAGCTATAAAATGTCCTAGAAGTTTAACATTTTTCCAAGTCTATACATCATCCTTTTGAGTTATGACATTCACTGTGAGTTTCTGGATTGCAATACATTGTCAAGCAATTCTGGCTGCAGGAAAACACAAATATGATTTATTAACATATTACTTTAAAATGGACAAAGTAGTTATACTTCAGTTATGAAATAACAATTTACAGTCTATTGATGTTTTACCACTTGAAAATCAGAAGTCAGTGAAATCTATTATGTCAAGTACTTGAGAAATCCAGTCATTAATATCTTTTTATGATTTTTTTTTTAAGTACTCATATGTTATGTTGCTATGAAATGCTAATTAACACTTGTGTAAGATAATTGCAAATAATGAGACTACAAATTGGCAATTAGATTGAAGGATACATTGACATGAGTAGAGATAAAGGCCTAGATCACATGTGGAGCATAAAAATGGTATCGCTATGGTGCGCTAACATTGCAAGAGCACAATCCATAGGACTCCCATTTTTTCTAACAAGTTGAAAGAACTCAAGACAAAGCCTCGGGTGCACTAACATTTGGAGGTCGGATAAAAACAGGTTAATGGTGATATTAAGGGATATAGTGTACGACAATGTGTTTTGTTGGGAAGGGCTCTAATATATATATACACACACTGTTGAGTGCTTTGTAAGTTAGGGTTATTACTTTAAATTGTATTTTGGAGTGTATGGGGAGAAGCTGGTGTAGAGCGGTGACTTAGTTGGATGAGTTTAGCAGAAGCATTCATAATAGATTGGAGGGAGGAGAAGCATTGTTTTGGAAGGCCATTTAGAAGTAAATTGCAATAATTAATGTGTGACAAAATGAGGGAATGAACTATTATTTTTGTAGTTTTTTGAGTAAGGAAGGAAGGAATTCTGGAAATGTTGCGTAGGTGTGAACGGTGGGATTTAGTAAGTGCTTGTATGTGTGGGTTGAATGTGAGTTCTGAGTCAAGTGTGACCCCAAGACAGCAGACCTGGGGTGAGGTGTTGAGAATAGAGTCTCTAACCGTCAGAGAAATGTCAGGTGTTAGATGACAAAATGGGGGGAATAAGAAGCATCTCAGTTTTGGAAAAAAAGAGTTGGAGGTAGTGTTAAGACATCCAAGAGTAAATTGCAGAGAGGCAGTTGGATATCTAGTTGAGTAAAGAGGGAGAGATATCAGGAGAGGAAAGCTAGATTTGGGTATCATCAGCATAAAAGTGGTAATGGAATCCAAAGGAGGCTATAAGTTTTCCAAGGGAGGATGTATAGAGAGAGAAAAGCAAGGGACCCAAGACAAAGCCTTGCTGTACTCCATCCAACTGAGAGAGGCATAGAGCAGAAGATATGTTGTTAAAGAAAACTGTAAACTAGAAGTTTGAGAGATATGAGGCAAACCATGATAGGGTTGTGTCTCGGATGCCAAATGAATATAGTATTTTTAGGAGGAGAGGATGGTTAACTGTGTCAAAAGCGTCAGACAGGGCAAGAAGAATTAGTAAGGAGTAGTGTCCTTTTGCTTTAGCTGATAACAGGTCATTTGCTACTTTAGTAAGAGCAGTTTCTGTTGAGTGTTTAGGGCGGAAACCAGATTATAGTGGATTAAGTAAGGAGTTAGTTGTGAGAAATTGAGTTAGCCGATTATAGACCAGTAAAGAGACCGGTCGATAGTTAGAAGGGATGGAGGGGTTAATCGAGGAATTATTTAGGATTGGTATGATTGACGTATGTTTCAATGTATCAGGAAATGTGCCAGCAGTGAGAGATTGGTTAAAGAGATGAGTTAGGGTAGGGGTTAGTAAAGCAGAGAGAGAGGGAAGACGTTGTGAAGGAATAGGGTCAAGTGGGCAGGTTGTGAGATGAGCCAAAGATAGGAGCACAGAGACGTCTTCCTCTGTTATAGGAGATATGTCGCATAGAGTTTTGTTAATAGAAGCGGTGGGTAGGAGTGCTGGGTTTGAGGGGTGTGAGGTGCAGATATCTTTTCTAATGGTGTCAATTTTATTTTTGAAGTGGTCAGCAATAATCTGAGCAATGAGAAAGGTAGTGGGCGGGGGCACAGGTGGACGTAGAACAGAGTTAAAGGTTGAGAACAGCTTTCTGGGGTTGGAGGCGTAAGATGACACAAGGGAGGAGAAATAGACTTGTATGGCCAGGTTGAGCGCTGAGTTGTAGGACTTAAGAATTAATTTATAATGCCGGAAATCAGCACAGGTGCATGATTTCCTCTACTGCCAATAAGCAGACTGTGAACATCACTACAGATGTCTGGTCTGTTTGGTGTGCCACCGTTGCCGTCGAGTGATTGATGTACGGCGAAGAGTGGAGGGTGCAGCTTTGTCAAGTATTGATTATAGTGCCGAATTATAGTGTAAAGACATGAGGTTTGGGTAAGAGAGGGATGAAATGACAGAGAGCAGAGAATTCAGTTGAGTGGAAAAGTCTGTGAGATCCAAGTCATTTAAATTCCTGTAAGGTAGCAGTTTTTTGGGGGCTTGGAAAGATGTAGCAGGTAGAATAAGAGAGAAAGTTTGTAGATGATGGTCAGAGAGAGGATAAAGGAAAGTTAAAAAAGTTGGAAACGGCACAGAGATTAGTGAAGACCAGGTCTATGCAGTTGCCTTCACAGTGGGTTGGAGATGTTGTCCACTGGGACAGGCCAAAAGAGGTGGTAAGGGATAGAAGTTTAAAGGCAGCAGGCATGTTAGGTTTATCAACGGGTATGTTGAAGCCCCCTAAGATGAGAGAAGGGACATTACAAAAGAGAAAATGTGGAAGCCAGGCTTCAAAGTAGTCCAGAAATTGTGATGCTGGGCCAGGAGGCCGATAGATAACTTCAACTTGGGATTGACTTCGGTGGGAGGAGCCATCAAGGAGGAGTGTTTGGCTCACAGGCTCTCTCACATCAAAGCGATACCATCGAACCCCACCACGCTGTAATGCTTGGCCGACCACTGCGGTCTGGCCTGGATAGTTAGAGGAGCCAGAGGGACCGGCGCGTGAGCAGAAGTCTCCTATACAAAGATAGGCTGTATCATAATGGCCAGTGCCTGCCCTGGAGGGCACACACACACTGGTTGGCTGGGCACCTTCTGTGGCGGTAGGACAGAAAACCGTAAAGAAGCAACAGTAAGCACGGAGCGCAAAGCATCAAGCAAACAGCCACATATTCCCTGCTCTCTTGTGAGAATTTCGAGCGGCAATCCTAAATACGGGTCTGCTATAAGGAACTCCTAAGACCACGAGTGGTGTATTGCAGCAGTGGGACTGCAGATACAACAGGATATGGCAAGAGCTCGTGTGCAATGCTGAACGCTGCTACATTGGTAGACCCTGTATAGTCAGGGCAAAGAACAACCGCAAGTATCATTGTGTGTGTGTGGTGTGGGGCATAGAATTGTGTTGGCTCTACATAAAAGGAAATTGCTGATTGTGTTCAGTTTCTATTGAGAATCATATATTATCCCCCAAAGACAGTCTAGAAAATGTATAAGCTCACTATGAGGGGCTGGTAGATTGCATGTTACGTTTTTGGGGCACAGACCCAGCACATTCTGGAAAATCTGTTGGTAACAGAGGATTGTCCTTAACAGGGCCTATAATAATTGTTATTGCAGCGGGCTGGGGTTACTAAGTCTGTGACTCTCAAAATAACGAGACTTTCAATACAAGTAATCTAGATGGCAGCCAACTGACACCTTGGGTAGCAAATATTTTAACAGCTGACGTGGAAGTATGGAGTATACAGCTCTGAGCTTTTTGGTCCCATCCTTGGGCAGAACAATTCTAACAGCATTCAATATAAGTGTATATTTCCCTGAGACTGACTGGCATATAAATTTCTCCTGAATCAAGAAATTGGTTATAGTCCTGTTGATTCTTTTTTCTTTTCTTTTTTTTTTTCTTTCTCCTCCTGGATATAAGAGTCATTATTCATCTTACTGCAAAGTTGTTTTGTCTAAACCTATATTTTATTTTGGCTAAAGTACATATGTTTGTAGGCCTTAGGTTCTTTGTAGTATTCTTGTTATATTTGTTAAGACCCTCAACCATATTTGTACTAAAATTGTTGTGGTAATACTGCATTTTAAGGTATATGCAGTATATTATTTTTGAACAGACTGTGGAACAATAACTGTGTAGCCATCTAATTGTTAATTATTCCCAGATTTTCAAATAGTTCACAGAGGTATTAATTCTTTGTCTGTTGAATTATCCTTGGCTTGCTTCTTGTCATAATATTATTGTACTTATTGTACTACTATATTGGCTAGCTCTCTTCACTTTCGCTACACTTGATTGCACACATACCTCCCTGCTTGTCTTTTGGGGGCAATTTAAACCCTGCATCTGTTTTAGATATTACACAATTGTGTTTCTGAGTTGTTTTATCTTGTTGTTATTTTGCACCTTTGTACTTTCCCATCACCGCACGTTACTTACGTATTGACGCCTCCATACTTCTTTAAACTACTTAAAACACATATGCCATTCTTTTTTTTTCCCTTTGTCTCAGCCCCACTACCCCCTGACTTGGTCACCTACGCACATTCCCAATTCTTTTGTATAAGAATTAATGAAAACATTTATTAAAACTACTTCACCTGCTATGCCACCCAAAATAAAAGACAAGAAAGCCTTAAACAAAGGTGCAGACAGTAGTGTCAAATTACATGTAGATAAGGTGCATACCTCCCAACTTGATTCCCAGCACCTTTTATGAAAAATTGCCGCATTTATCTTACCACAAATGGAAAGTATTAAACAGGAGATTAAACAGGAGATTAATGGGCTCTCCATTGAGGTAAGACAATTCGCCAATAGACTTGCTGAGGCAGAAATGAGAATCTCAAATCTGGAAGACCAAGTAAATACACTCGATCACACAGATTCAACACATAACAAACAACTAGCATCACTACAGATCAGATTAGAGAAGGCTGAAGATAGAGGAAGACGCAACAATATAAAGATTATAGGCTTTCCCAAATCTAAAGACTATAAAGACCTAGTAAATTTTGCTTCAATTCGATTACCTCAGGTTTTAGGAATCCCCTCTGAGAGCATTCCAATTATTATTAAAGAGCTCATAGGATAGTACCAAGTAGGAATGAGTCAGAGAGTTCTAAAAGAATCGGACCAGTTATGATTAAAATACTGAACTTTCAAGATAAAAATTAATTTTTTTGCTACTATCGTAAAATGAGTGAGTGTATTGTTGACCAACACAGAATACAGCTATTACAATATTTTTCATCTGAAACCATAGCCAAAAGAAGACACACTCCAGGTACTTCACAACCCACAGGAAGCACAAAACTTTTTTTTAAAGAACATAGCATCAAGTTTTAATAATCATAAGGTTAAAATCTCCTTAAGCCTGTTATGGCTCCTTCATGCAATGAGATAAGATGGAAGACAGGCATTCCCTTCTATTTTTATTTTTAATTTTCTTTCTATGTTCCTCTTTCACCTCGCCTTCCTTTTACTTTTCCCTAAAGGAACCTTAGGATGTTTGAACACATGTTATTAAGCTCAATTCAAGATAATTAATGCTTGTGGAACAGTTTTGGGCATTATTTGCTATTTGATTTCGGCCCAGAAGACCAGAATCTATGAGGTACGCAGCGGTGGCCTGTTGACAGTTTGGAACCTCATCCACCCCTCCATAGTTCTGACACTATCAGATACTACCAGCCAGTTGTGCTGCAGAATTAATAGCTAATAAAGCTGCAATCAAACTACAAGGAACAAGTTATATTTTCATCATGGAATCTTTCCAAATACGTTTGTTGGAGACTTTAGATCACCTTCTTTGTGATCACTTCACGCGCCTCTCTGAAGCATTGACGAAGGCGTGGGGGAAAGATAGTGAACCGGAGCCACTGGAAGTCCAGTTCCCTGCTACAGTGGGCATGCAGCCTTTACTTGTTATCATCAGCCTAGAACCTGTAAAAATGGGGACATCAGCGATGTCAGGATTAATGGGGCAGCTGCTTCCTGAAAGTCCTGCAATAATAAATACAGCAGAGAGTGAACCTGCAGTGAAGGAAAACCGAGTGAATACTGAGAGGAGAGAGAGATTTTGGGCTCTGATCCCTACGACTACTTGGATTGTGCCTTCCTACACGATAACGGATGAAGCTAACAGTGAGCAACCGTTCAACTTACCACAGAGTCATGGCGGAGTAGAGATCCACCAGAGGACGGTGCGGTCTGGCAGAGTCCCCGACACCAAGCTACATCATGATGGTTCAGATGAATTGAAGCAATCCCCATTGAGACACTCTCCCCACTCCAATGCTGTGGGCGGGCAGCAAGGTATGCTTTGGCATTGGAGGGCAATTGCTCAAGAGAAAATCTTTATTACAGAATGTGGACTGTGCTACAAAGCTGCTCTTACCGTGCCTATCAGCGGTTTGAGAAGCTCCATCATACCACACTTGTTTCCTAGGTTTGGAGTGGGCTAGCACCTCAATTCAGAGTTAAGGCTTGGGTAATCACCAACCGCTCTGCACATCTAACTGTACAGACCAGGATATGGGACCTTTTATATTTAGATAACCCTTGAGTTATTAGTCTCACTGCTTATGCAGTCAAAAATATTTCAAGAGTATGTAACATGTTTACTTCTATGTATGTGCATCAAATTGTCTTCATTTACTCGACTTTCTGCTCAATGCTGTTCCAGTTTATGTTGCGAAGGTTATTGGCTAGCTTTCAGCCTGCTACTTGCCCTATACATATGAATGAAAATGTTTGTTTGTTTTTTATATTGCATACCTCAATATAGAGTTATGATACACTATATTATATATTTGAATTATACAGATGTTCCTCTGAAGAGTTAAAGAGTGAAGTTCCTATTTCTAAGAGTAACCCCTTATTACAATCCCATACAGCTATCCACTGCATGCCTTGCTGTATTATTCCTATAAGCATATAGTATTTTAATTTAGACTCTGAAGGCAATACTTGTTGTTTAGGAGTCTATATTCTATTAGAACAGCTCACATAGTTGTGTGGGAACTGAGACCCCCATGATGTATTTCCTCACTATTCACTATAAGGGAAATCCCAAAGAATTCCACCTAATTTACAGTATGGCGCCTGTATAAATAATACTCACTGGTAACTCTTAAACCGAGAGTAAAACATTTATATTAAGAGTTAAATGTTACCCACTACTCTGAGCATACCCAATATGTTACTTAATCTATAGCACCATCCCTCTCAATACTCTGTCCACCTTTGTGAGATGTAGCACTGAGTAATCCTGATATGAGACGCTAGATTATTTTCAACTCTACTATCACTCAATCGCTCTCAGCGGTTAACTGACGGAACGCTTTTTCCATACCCTAAATATATATATGGTGTTGAGGCTTAGGTTTTCTGATCAGATTCCTACCCTCATTGTTGGTTGATCAGTTTGTTCACCCTGCTTAGTGCTATATCTGCATATGTACCAGTGCTTTATTCTAAACATAGTGATTTAGGATTTCCAGGGCTCCTATTTCAGATAATTACTATACAAATAGTTCCTATCGTTTGAATCCCCAGTATATATTATATCGGTTTTGGGTCATAAACAGTGTTATACAGTTGCATTGGTTGCCTGCGGCCGGGGCAACTTGGTAACTCTAATATTAAAATCTCTCTCATATAATCCGCTGACAGTGGAATGGCTCATATGGTTTCAGATGTTAGCTGAGCTCTACCTAGGGGAAATAATTTCTAAAACAGCATACTTATGCCTGATAGTACACACACTGCCCTGATGCTTTGTAAGTATATTATTTTATGTTTATTGCAGAGTCATAAACCCTAATTATACACATAATTATCTAGGGGAAGACTGATATGGTTGACAGTACTCTAGTAAGTACAGGGCTTATTTCCTACTGCTCTCACCTACCATCTTTATAGCTGATTATCTCTTATACGGCTAGATTTGGAGTTTTGTCGGTAACGACCCGAAAAACTAACGCCGGCTTTTTTCTGGCCGCACCATAAAAATAACTCTGGTATTGAGAGTCCACAGAATGGCTGTGTTAGGCTCCAAAAAAGGAGCGTAGAGCATTTTTAACGCAGCTTCAACTCTCGATACCAGAGTTGCTTACGCAAGCGGCCAGCCTAAAAAACGTGCTCGTGCACGATTCCCCCATAGGAAACAATGGAGCTGTTTGAGCTGAAAAAAAACCAAACACCTGCAAAAAAGCCGCGTTCAGCTCCTAACGCAGCCCCATTGTTTGCTATGCGGTAACCCTTCCTACGTCTGCACTTAACACTCTAACATGTACCCCGAGTCTAAACACCCCTAACCTTACACTTATTAACCCCTAATCTGCTGCCCACGCTATCGCTGACCCCTGCATATTATTATTAACCCCTAATCTGCCGCTCCGTAAACCGCCGCTACTTACATTATCCCTATGTACCCCTAATCTGCTTCCCTAACATCGCCGACCCCTATATTATATTTATTAACCCCTAATCTGCCCCCCACAACGTCGCCTCCACCTGCCTACACTTATTAACCCCTAATCTGCCGAGCGGACCTGAGCGCTACTATAATAAAGTTATTAACCCCTAATCCGCCTCACTAACCCTATAATAAATAGTATTAACCCCTAATCTGCCCTCCCTAACATCGCCGACACCTAACTTCAATTATTAACCCCTAATCTGCCGACTGGAGCTCACCGCTACTCTAATAAATGTATTAACCCCTAAAGCTAAGTCTAACCCTAACACTAACACCCCCTAAGTTAAATATAATTTACATCTAACGAAATTAATTAACTCTTATTAAATAAATTATTCCTATTTAAAGATAAACACTTACCTGTAAAATAAATCCTAATATAGCTACAATATAAATTATAATTATATTATAGCTATTTTAGGATTTATATTTATTTTACAGGTAACTTTGTATTTATTTTAACCAGGTACAATAGCTATTAAATAGTTAAGAACTATTTAATAGCTAAAATAGTTAAAATAATTACAAAATTACCTGTAAAATAAATACTAACCTAAGTTACAATTAAACCTAACACTACACTATCAATAAATTAATTAAATAAACTACCTACAATTACCTACAATTAACCTAACACTATACTATCAATAAATTAATTAAATACAATTCCTACAAATAAATACAATTAAATAAACTAGCTAAAGTACAAAAAATAAAAAAGAACTAAGTTACAAAAAATAAAAAAAATATTTACAAACATAAGAAAAATATTACAATTTTAAACTAAATACACCTACTCTAAGCCCTCTAATAAAATAACAAAGCCCCCCAAAATAAAAAAATGCCCTACCCTATTCTAAATTACTAAAGTTCAAAGCTCTTTAACCTTACCAGCCCTGAACAGGGCCCTTTGCGGGGCATGCCCCAAGAAGTTCAGCTCTTTTGCCTGTAAAAAAAAAACATACAATACCCCCCCCAACATTACAACCCACCACACACATACCCCTAATCTAACCCAAACCCCCCTTAAATAAACCTAACACTAAGCCCCTGAAGATCTTCCTACCTTATCTTCACCCTGCCAGGTTCACCGATCCGTCCTGAAGAGCTCCTCCGATGTCCTGATCCAAGCCCAAGCGGGGGGCTGAAGAGGTCCATGATCCGGCTGAAGTCTTCATCCAAGCGGGAGCTGAAGAGGTCCATGATCCGGATGAAGTCTTCATCCAAGCGGGAGCTGAAGAGGTCCATGATCCGGATGAAGTCTTCTATCAACTGCATCTTCAATCTTCTTTCTTCCGGATCCATCTTGCAGACCTCCGACGCGGAACATCCTCTTCTCCCGACGCCTACTAGCCGAATGACGGTTCCTTTAAGGGACGTCATCCAAGATGGCGTCCCTCGAATTCCGATTGGCTGATAGGATTCTATCAGCCAATCGGAATTAAGGTAGGAATATTCTGATTGGCTGATGGAATCAGCCAATCAGAATCAAGTTCAATCCGATTGGCTGATCCAATCAGCCAATCAGATTGAGCTCGCATTCTATTGGCTGTTCCAATCAGCCAATAGAATGCGAGCTCAATCTGATTGGCTGATTGGATCAGCCAATCGGATTGAACTTGATTCTGATTGGCTGATTCCAGCAGCCAATCAGAATATTCCTACCTTAATTCCGATTGGCTGATAGAATCCTATCAGCCAATCGGAATTCGAGGGACGCCATCTTGGATGATGTCCCTTAAAGGAACCGTCATTCTTCAGTTGGACGTCGCCGGAAGAAGATGGGTCCGCGGTGGAGGTCTTCAGGATGGAGCCGGTCGTCATCGGATGAAGATAGAAGATGCCGCTTGGATCAAGATGGTTGCCGGTCCGGATCGCCTCTTCTTCCCGGATAGGATGAAGACTTTGGAGCCTCTTCTGGACCTATTCAGACACCGGATGATGGATCGCCAACCCCCGCTTGGGTTGGATGAAGATTTTGGAGCCAGGACGGATCGGTGATACCTGGTGAGGTGAAGACAAGGTAGGATGATCTTCAGGGGCTTAGTGTTAGGTTTAGTTAAGGGGGGTTTGGGTTAGATTAGGGGTATGTGGGTGGTGGGTTGTAATGTTGGGGTGGGGGGGTATTGTATGTTTTTTTTTACAGGCAAAAGAGCTGAACTTCTTGGGGCATGCCCCGCAAAGGGCCCTGTTCAGGGCTGGTAAGGTAAAAGAGCTTTTAACTTTAGTAATTTAGAATAGGGTAGGGCATTTTTTATTTTGGGGGGGCTTTGTTGTTTTATTAGGGGGCTTAGAGTAGGTGTAATTAGTTTAAAATTGTTGTAATATTTTTCTTATGTTTGTAGATATTTTTTTATTTTTTGTAGCTTAGTTCTTTTTTATTTTTTGTACTTTAGTTAGTTTATTTCATTGTAGTTATTTGTAGATATTGTATTTAATTAATGTATTGATAGTGTAGTGTTAGGTTTAATTGTAGGTAATTGTAGGTATTTTATTTAATTAATTTAATGATAGTATAGTGTTAGGTTTAATTGTAACTTAGGTTAGGATTTATTTTACAGGTAATTTTGTAATTATTTTAACTAGGTAACTATTAAATAGTTCTTAACTATTTAATAGCTATTGTACCTGGTTAAAATAATTACAAAGTTGCCTTTAAAAAAAATATTAATCCTAAAATAGCTACAATGTAATTATAATTCATATTGTAGCTATATTAGGGTTTATTTTACAGGTAAGTATTTAGCTTTAAATAGGAATAATTTATTTAATAAGAGTTAATTAATTTTGTTAGATTAAAATTATATTTAATTTAGGGGGGTGTTAGTGTTAGGGTTAGACTTAGCTTTAGGGGTTAATCCATTTATTAGAATAGCGGTGAGCTCCGGTCGGCAGATTAGGGGTTAATAAGTGTAGGCAGGTGGAGGCGACGTTGTGGGGGGCAGATTAGAGGTTAATAAATATAATATAGGGGTCGGCGGTGTTAGGGGCAGCAGATTAGGGGTACATAAGGATAACGTAGGTGGCGGCGCTTTGCGGTCAGCAGATTAGGGGTTAATTATTGTAGGTAGCTGGCTGCAACGTTGTGGGGGGCAGATTAGGGGTTAATAAATATAATATAGGGGTTGGCGATGTTAGGGGCAGCAGATTAGGGGTACATAAGGATAACGTAGGTTGCGGTCGGCAGATTAGGGGTTAAAAAAAATTATTCGAGTGTCGGCGATGTGGGGGGACCTCGGTTTAGGGGTACATAGGTAGTTTATGGGTGTTAGTGTACTTTAGAGCACAGTAGTTAAGAGCTTTATAAACCGGCGTTAGCCCAGAAAGCTCTTAACTACTGACTTTTTTCCTGCGGCTGGAGTTTTGTTGTTAGATGTCTAACGCTCACTTCAAACACGACTCTAAATACCGGAGTTAGAAAGATCCCATTGAAAAGATAGGATACGCAATTTACGTAAGGGGATCTGCGGTATGGAAAAGTCGCGGCTGAAAAGTGAGCGTTAGACCCTATTTTGAGTGACTCCAAATACCGGCGGTAGCCTAAAACCAGCGTTAGGAGCCTCTAACGCTGGTTTTCACGGCTAACGCCAAACTCCAAATCTAGGTCATAGTGTTTTAATGCTAGGATGAAGTATAATGTTTAGTTTTTCACATATAGTTTTAAAAGGTTTTCAGTTTTATTTATTTCAGAAAAAGTGCTATTTGAGATGTCCTCATATATAAACAGAGAGCGTGTGAACAGAGTATGTACCATTCATATTGTAACTTTGGGAGCATTATGAGTATTTCTTCCTTGACTATAGTCTGCCTACGTTTAGCATGATACTGTCTTCATGCTACTGTTCATTGTACATTCCTTAAAATGTTATTATCATTAAAGTCCTTAGGGGTGTCCCTATATGTTCCACCTTTACCATATGCCCCTTACTGTATTCCCCTATTAGCACTCCTCCAAGGTCAGGGTCCAAGTGAGGCCATTGATTTCTTTACGGGGATTTCTTATTTGTAAGACATGAGGATTGAAATCAGGGGTTAACCGCACTTTATCACCTGGTGTTTTTACATGTTTAATGTTGATGTGTTCCAATAGCATCCTGGAGATCCAAAAGTGGTCTCATATCCCTATAATCTCCCTAATGGCCAATTTATTTGTCCTAGAGGTCCGAAAGTGGCCTCAACTGTTTGAAGGGAGCTGGAAAATTATGAGGGTTGATATATAATACTTTAGACTATGTGCAGCAACTATCTATAGATAGCCTATTATTCCAAGGTTTATCATTCTCTCAGATGTGGTACTTATAATTACTAACTCCTTTGACAATCCATTGCTATTTAGGATACATGATTGTATTTATTCTACTGTAAGATACCTGTATGTATATCGTTTTTCAACCCTCAATAAAAAAATTATTAAAAAAATAAATAAAAAATAGTGGTGATGAATAAAATTACTTTTCTTGGGGTGCGGAGCTAACCGCTGAGCTGAGTGGACGTGCAGGTAGAGAGCTCCTGTCTCACATCCTATATAACACATTTAAAAGTCACTTATTTATAATAGTTTGGGCATTCTGACCTGTTCTCTGAGGTAATATTAAATTAAGAAAAAGAGGTATCATATGGCACACTTATTTTGGGAGCCTAAATAACTATATCATAGGTTAGCACGAAGAGTATTTGGTGATTAAAATATAACTTTTATTGTAACAAAACTAAAAAACCAAGACAATTTTTTTTTTACCTAATATAAGAGCATAAATGTAGCTAAGTATGTATGAATGACCGTTTGAATTAAAGTGTAATTTCCCTATACAATCATACCATACTATTAGACTTAGGGGACACCCTGTGTCCTAGGATATTATAAACAAAAAATTTTATTGGGGTATTTGCACTTAGACACCTATTGGGGTGACATAATTGGGTCTGAACAGTTACAGTGATGCATGTATACAGTGTGGTATATCCAGCTAAAAAATCAGGGTTAGTTCCAAAAGAAACTACCCTGTGGTGGAGATAATTGTGGACTTGCTTCTTTTGTGCACAAAGAACATGGGAATGATATTTCCCACAAATAGAAATAGTGTTGTTCACAATTATGTAAATGCAGTAACCCTGGTGTGCAGTAAATATATGTCAAAGTAATATAAATCATGTTGTCAGTGCACTTTTTTGACTGTGTTAAATAATAGCAGTCATTTTCCTTCACACGTGTGCGTTTCAGTGCCTGCCTGCCAGGGCACAGTGTCAACCCAGTGCAACTCATATCTGGTGTAACAGTAGTGTAGATTTAAAAAAAACAACACTTTTTTGACTGTGTTAAATAATAGCAGTCAGTTTCCTTCACACATGTGCGTTTAAGTGCCTGCCTGCCAGGGCACAGTGTCACCCCAGTGCAACTCATATCTGGTGTAACAGTAGTGTAGATTTAAAAAAAACAACACTTTTTTGACTGTGTTAAATAATAGCAGTCAGTTTCCTTCACACATGTGTGTTTCAGGGCCTGCCTGCCAGGGCACAGTGTCACCCCAGTGCAACTCATATCTGGTGTAACAGTAGTGTAGATTTAAAAAAAACAACACTTTTTTGACTGTGTTAAATAATAGCAGTCAGTTTCCTTCATACGTGTGCGTTTCAGGGCCTGCCTGCCAGGGCACAGTGTCACCCCAGTGCAACTCATATCTGGTGTAACAGTAGTGTAGATTTAAAAAAACAACACTTTTTTGACTGTGTTAAATAATAGCAGTCATTTTCCTTCACACGTGTGCGTTTCAGTGCCTGCCTGCCAGGGCACAGTGTCACCCCAGTGCAACTCATATCTGGTGTAACAGTAGTGTAGATTTAAAAAAAAACGACACTTTTTTGACTGTGTTAAATAATAGCAGCCAGTTTCCTTCACACGTGTGCGTTTCAGGGCCTGCCTGCCAGGGCACAGTGTCACCCCAGTGCAACTCATATCTGGTGTAACAGTAGTGTAGATTTAAAAAAAACAACACTTTTTTGACTGTGTTAAATAATAGCAGTCAGTTTCCTTCACACGTGTGCGTTTCAGGGCCTGCCTGCCAGGGCACAGTGTCACCTCAGTGCAACTCATATCTGGTGTAACAGTAGTGTAGATTTAAAAAAAAACAACTTCTTTTGACTGTGTTAAATAATAGCAGTCAGTTTCCTTCACACGTGTGCGTTTCAGTGCCTGCCAGGGCACAGTGTCACAACAGTGCAACTCATATCTGGTGTAACAGTAGTGTACATTTAAAAAAAAAATACAATTTTGACTGTATAGATTGAATAGCAGTTAGTTGTCTGCAAGCGTGTGTGTCAGGCCTACAGCGTACTCTGCCAACTTCTGCCAGTGCACAGTGCTACTCATATCTGTTGTCACAGTAGCTTGCACACATAGTACCACCAATCGAAAAAAAAAATGACAGGCAGAGGCAGGCCACCCCGCAGGGGCCGTCATGTTCGTGGTGTTGTGATTCCCTTTGACCCTAGAATAATGCCCAGTGTTCAGAGGCCACGTACCCCGAACTCGAACATTTCTGAGGACATAGTTGACTGGCTAACACAGGACACCCAAACTTCTACAGCTTCCGCTTGGAACTTTGACGCACCATCCTCCTCCAGCTTAGCTTCGGGCACCTCTCAAGTTACCACTCGCCTGCCTGCCACCACCATCAACACTAGCACCACAGCCGCTTCACTTGATCTGTCAGAGGAGTTATTTACACATCAGTTGTAAGAAATTAGTGATGCGCAACCATTATTGCCAGAGGATGTAGATAACAGGGATATGTCTCAGTCAGGCAGCATTACACACATGGACGTATGGTGTGATGATGATGATGTTGTACCCACTGCGGGAGTTTGGTCTGTCACTGTGAAGTGGGCGTAACCCTTACACTACCTGATCGATACAACATCATACCTGATGTTTTAAAGCACGTTATTCCAAACAATTTAGGAATGTTAGGTGATTTATGCCCTTTATGGCTTAAAACCAGACTCTGCATCAACTATGTAATTTTCCATGGGAGTTTTGCCATGGATCCCCCTCCGGCATGCCACAGTCCAGGTGTTAGTCCCCTTGAAACAACTTTTCCATCACTATTGTGGCCAGAAATGGTCCCTGTGGGTTTAAAAATTCGCCTGCCCATTGAAGTCAATGGTGGTTCGCCCAGTTTGCCGGTTCGCAAACTTTTGGGGAAGATCGCTTTCGATGTTTGCGAACCCAAATGTTTAGGTTCGCGACATCACTAATGAACATAACTAAATGTCAACTATTACAAATATCGGGAAAAATATAATATTAAAATAAATTTCAATCAGATACAATGCATTTGTGTACAAGAAAATGGAATAAACTAGACATTTGCTAAAAGAGAAATAAATGGTTAAATTGCATCCTAGAGCTGCACATTTAAGCTAGGACATGCTATATATCTGTTTGGAGCTAAAACTAGACATTTGCAGAAAGACAACTACATGGTTAAAACTCATCCTATAGCTGCACATTTAAGGTAGGACATGATACATATGCGTTTTTGCATAAACTAGACATTTTCTAAAAGAGAAAGAAATAGTTAAATTGCATCCTAGTGCTGCAAATTTAAGCTAGGACATGCTACATATCTGTTTGGAGCTAAAACTAGACATTTGCAGAAAGACAACTACATGGTTAAAACTCATCCTATAGCTGCACATTTAAGGTAGAACATGCTACATATGTGTTTTTGCATAAACTAGATATTTGCTAAAAGAGAAAGAAATAGTTAAATTGCATCCTAGAGCTGCAAATTTAAGCTAGGACATGCTACATATGCATTTTTTCGCATAAACTAGACATTTTTTAAAAGAGAAAGAATTGGCTAAAACTAGACATTTGCTGAGACAATTAAATGGTTAAAGTGCATCCTATAGTTGCAAATTTTGCACATTACACAAACACAACTGTTTTTTTAACATTACAGTGGCAATTGTCTAAATTCTGAACTGTGCTGTGCACAAATTCTCACCAACGAGCCACCCATGGGGAAACTGTCTGCCCTCAAACTGCTGCCACAGGGACGACTGCCTGAGGATACGGCATCATGACAAGCCCCGCCGAAATTCGCACACACATTCATAACCCACATCCGTGAGTCACAAATGAACTGCATGTTGATATTATGAAAGTGTTTGTGATATAGGAAGGGCTCATTTGCTGGAGCACGCAACGCAATGTGGGTGCAATCTATTGCTTCCAAGACATTGGGCATTTGAGCTATTGCATAGAATTCCCTCTTCAGGCTCCTCCAGTCGCCATCATTTTGAGGGAATCCTATGTAATGCTTACAAACTTGTACCATGGTGTCCAGAAAATTGTCAAAACCCACAGAGAAGGTACCCTGAGACAGCCCATGCATGTACCCCTTTCTGGATTTAAAACATCCGGAGGCCCGGAATGTGTATGCAACTTAGCATATTGGTTATGCCAGGGATAGCGGGACTAATGGAAGAATGAATGAATTAGTGCCCCAATTGTAAAGCTGGTAAAAAAATAATTGTGCGTTAGGTAAATCTGCCGGTCGCATGTACGAGCACGTATTCACCATAGAAGTCAATGGAGGAGAGAAATTTCAAGAGAAATAGAATCCATCACTTGTGTTGAGCATAAAGTGTTCATGTTCTTGTGTGAAAAAGTAGCTAAATCGTGTTAATTTCATAATAAAAATATGTTTTGTGTAGGTAATGTGCTGTATATTGTTTATATGTATCTAATTCTGTATGTATGTGATAATATTTGTAGTTAGATATAGCTAGATGAGTGTATGTTCCCGTATCTCTATGTAAGTCAATGTAATATGGGTTTGTGTGCATTTTTTTCAAATACCCGAGATCTCGTAACTTTTATCTGTTATTTTTTTACATGGAAATTTTTAAAATAAAAAAAAAATATTGTAGCGTGTTTGTATGAGTGTAAGTGTACTTTGTGTAATGTTTTTGAAGTGATTTGTGGATGTTTTTGTTAGCGGTATGTATTTGAGCGCAGATGGTGATATTTGTGGCGCTATGGAAACTTGTAATAGCAGCAGTAGGGAAAATGAAGCGTTATGGCCCATAACGATGATATTTGAGTTATAACGCAAAACTGGTAATCTAGCTGTAAGTTCATTATGGACAGGAGAAATTTAAATAGTATCTCTTCAATTAAAATTGGTAATAAAAGAGTAACAGCATAAATATTAAACAAGTATTTTTTGACTACTTTTCCAAATTATATATATCAAACCAGGTAGACTTTCAAAGTAAAGCTGAATTTTGGAAAATAATATCTTTACCCAAATTAGACGACCATAAGATTGCCATGTTAAATCAACCCATATCTAGAGATAAGATAAATAAAATTATAGATTCTCTTAAATGTAATAAAGCACCAGGACCCGATTTTCTCCCAGCTGAATTTTATAAGTTTCATAAATAAAAAGACAGAAGCGCTCAACCTGGGAACAAACAATAGCATTGTCATGGTTCAGCCTGGAATTGAACCTTAGACCTGTCTATATTTCTGCTGCTGTTCTTTCCCAGCCTGTTGTTTTACCATTATGCCACCAGATGGCTTGATCATAGGAAAAGAAGATTGTGTTTTTCTCTTTGCAGCAACTTTGGCTCTCTGGCTCCACCTGCTTGCCAGCTGAAACAAATCAGGTAATCAGCAGCCTGCTTTATCTGGGAGGTTTGTTTGCAATTCTGTGCCTTGACATTGAGAGTTATACTCTGAAACACTCTCTGCTCCTGTATCCTGTGTGAAATACAGATTTGTTGGATTTCCTGATTTCTGCTACAATTACTGACTACTCTTCTGGATAATTCCTTGGCACTCTGTTTCATTTTTTTGGACTGATTTCCTGGCAATTGATTTTGCCTAAAACTTTCTTTCCTAAGGACTGACTCAGGTACTTTTGCTTGCTTGTTTCCTGATACTACAAAGTTCCAAATTGCAGTCTATGCAAGTATCTTGTTTGTTTCTACAAAGTTCCAAATTGCAGTTTATGCAAGTTTTCTTTTCTGTTTGTTTCTACAAAGTTCCAATTTGCAGTTTATGCAAGTATCCTGTTTGTTTCTACAAAGTACCAGTTTGCAGTTTATGCAAGTTTCCTTAAAGTACCAGTTTGCAGTTTATGCAAGTTTCCAGTTTGTTACAACTGTGTCCTGTCTACAGCATATGCAAGTATCCTGCTTGTTGTTACAAGGTACTGCATTCCTGCGTGTTATTACACAGTTCCAGTCTTCCACATATGCAAATATCCTGTCTGTTACACAAAGCCCTGCATTCCTGCCTGTTATTATACAGTTCTACAGCATATGCAAGTATCCTGCTTGTTATTACAAAGCTCTGCTTTCCTGCCTGATACTACACAGTTCCAGTTCTACAGCATATGCAAGTATCCTGCTTGTTATTACAAACCTCTGCTTTCCTGTGTGTTATTACACAGTTCCAGTCTTCAGCATTTGCAAATATCCTGTCTGTTACACAAAGTCCTGCATTCCTGGCTGTTATTATACAGTTCTACAGCATTTGCAAGTATCCTGCTTGTTATTACAAAGCTCTGCATTCCTGCCTGTTATTTAACTGTTCCAGTCTACAGCATATGCAAGTATCCTGCCTGTTATCACAAAGAACTGTATTCCTGCCTAATACAACAACCTATAGACTTTGTCTTATCTAATGGCATATCTCTACATTGCTTTATCCTATAAATAAAACCATCTCCTTTATTTCCTAAAACCTTGTACCTGTTTGATTATGCCTAAAAGGAAAGACTCACGCAGACAAAACACAACATTAACCCCAAAACCTGACACCTCTGCACAACAGCTCCTTACTCCTGAACCTGCTCCCTTGCAGAGTATGACAGAATGTCAAGGCCATAAATTGGAGCTTGCAGCGGTGATTCACTGTTTGACTGAAGTGTCAGAGAGAATTTTGTCTGTGGACTCTCATCTACTACAACTTAACCAACTTCTAAAATCTCTTCCTGATGCATTGAAGTCACTTATCCAATATTTCACTGCAGGTTTCCAGACTTTACAGGATGGCCTGAAAGACTTTTTCAATAAAAAAAAGTTTGGGTTTGGCACTCCTACTCCTGTGCCCACTACCCCTAAGGCTGTATCCTTATCAATCAAAAGGAGGATTTGAACCCCTCTTACCACTGATGAAATGGCCAGAAGGAGAAATAATGGATTATGTTTCTATTGTGGAGCTACTGGGCATGTAATATCCTATTGTCCAGTGAGACCCCCTAAGAAGTCTGTTCCATGGTCTCCACCTCTAAATCCTGAGTCATCAAATGGACAGCCTACAGAGAGGAAGTCAAACTGTGATCCCACTTCAGATTCCTCTGGAGATGAGCGCTGCATAGGTTCTATTTTACATCCCCAATTTGATCAGCCTAGGACTGCACCTTTCAAAGACTCTGATTCCTGTGAAGTACTAACATGTCATCCACAGAATCCTAGTACTATGAATCCAGAGATTTTCCTACCAGATCCAGCTACATTCTTATCTTTGTACTTTCCAGAGGAAATGTCTAACTATTCAACCATTGAAGATGATACTGATTCTGACACTGGAGGGACAGTGCTTCAAAATGCTGTGCGGTCAAAAGGTCCTTTACCACCTCTACCTCAGACCCACCTCTCCAGACCCTACAAGCCTAGAACTGCCCAGAAACCAAAGACCAGTCCTGTTGGGGCCCTCTATACTAATTCCAGTCCCCATAATCCTCTCCTGAAGAGCCCTTCAAAAAAGAAAATACCCTCTGATTGTTCATATGCCTCTGATGGCACTTTGGTATGCATCAAAGGTTTGGAGTTATATGAGAATGCCAAGTCCGTCCAGAGGTCGTCCTTGAGGAGGGGGTACTGTCATGGTTCAGCCTGGAATTGAACCTGAGACCTGTATATATTTCTACTGCTGTTCTTTCCCAGCCTGTTGTTTTACCATTATGCAACCAGATGGCTTGATCGCAGGAAAATAATATTGTGGTTTTCTCTTTGCAGCAACTTTGGCTCTCTGGCTCCACCTGCTTGCCAGCTGAAACAAATCAGGTAATCAGCAGCCTGCTTTATCTGGGAGGTTTGTTTGCAATTCTGTGCCTTGACATTGAGAGTTATACTCTGAAACACTCTCTGCTCCTGTATGATTTCTGCTACAATTACTGACTACTCTTCTGGATAATCCCTTGGCACTGTGTTTCATTTTTTGGACTGATTTCCTGGCAATTGATCTTGCCTAAAACTTTCTTTCCCAAGGACTGACTCAGGTACTTTTGCTTGCTTGTTTCCCGATACTACAAAGTTCCAAATTGCAGTCTATGCAAGTATTCTGTTTGTTTCTACAAAGTTCCGAATTGCAGTTTATGCAAGTTTCCTGTTTGCTTCTACAAAGTTTCAATTTGCAGTTTGTGCAAGTTTCCTGTTTGTTTCTACAAAGTACCAGTTTGCAGTTTATGCAAGTTTCCTTAAAGTACCAGTTTGCAGTTTATGCAAGTTTCCAGTTTGTTACAACTGTGTCCAGTCTACAGCATATGCAAGTATCCTGCTTGTTATTACAAACCTCTGCTTTCCTGCCTGATACTACACAGTTCCAGTCTTCAGCATTTGCAACTATCCTGTCTGTTACACAAAGCACTGCATTCCTGCCTGTTATTATACAGTTCTACAGCATATGCAAGTATCCTGCTTGTTATTACAAAGCTCTGCATTCCTGCCTGTTATTTCACTGTTCCAGTCTACAGCATATGCAAGTATCCTGCTTGTTATTACAAAGAACTGTATTCCTGCCTAATACAACAACCTACTCCTGAACCTGCTCCTTGCAGAGTATGACAAGCATAATAGCTTGTTCTATGGTTAGTTACCACCCAAGAAGCAGCCTCTTTTTGCTCAACATGTGCCTTTCACAGGGAAGCACTTTCCTGAAGCATATCAGTCTGATCCTGACTTCACAGTACAGTCCAGCCCCGAAATACCAGGCAATCCCTCTTTGAATGAGAGAAACAGCAAAACCCCAGACGTACATTTCAGCCTATTGTCGGCCTTGTCAGTGAGGTGCAACTATATCCCTCTAGGCACATGGAGAAACGGATCCATGTCTGGATTCCCGCATCACACCTAGGGAGTCTTCCCTAAGTGTCATAATTTGCATAAATAAAAAGAGAGAAGCGCTCAACCTGGGAACGAACAATAGCATTATAGCTTGTTCTATGGCTAGTTACCACCAAAGAAGCAGCCTCTTTTTGCTCAACATGTGCCTTTCACAGAGAAGAACTTTCCTGAAGCATATCAGTCTGATCCTGACTTCACAGTACAGTCCAGCCCCAAAATACCAGGCAATCCCTCTATGAACAAGAGAAACAGCAAAACCCCAGACGTACGTTTCGGCCTATTGTGGGCCTCGTCAGTGAGGTGCAGCCATATCTCTCTAGGCACACTGAGCAACGGGCCCACATCTGGATTCCCACATAACACTTTGGGCGACTTCCCTAAGTGTCATAATTTGCATAAATAAAAAGAGAGGCGCTCAACCTGGGAATGAACAAAAGGATTATAGTTTGTTCTATGGCTAGTTACCACCCAAGAAGCAGCCTCTTTTTGCTCAACATGTGCCTTTCACAGAGAAGAACTTTCCTGAAGCATATCATTCTGAATTGTATAAGTTATTTAAAGAGGAAGTATCTCCCTGTCTTGATAGATTGTATAATTTAATATTCTGTACAGGGATTTTACAGTCTATTTACAGCGTCTTCTATTATCCTTACACTTAAGAAAAATAGAGATCCAGAAAATTTGGCCTCTTATAGGCCCACATTGCTATTTTAAACAGTGACTATAAAATCCTAACCACTATCATAGCAGCAAGATTTAAAAAGGTAATACACTGTCTAATCCATCCTGATCAGACTGGGTTTATACAAGGAAGAAACGTATCCAGTAATATTTTTACTTGAAAAAGCCAAGCTGTAATTGGTGAAAAGATTGTTGGAGTAGTGACGTCACAAAAAGGGCAGAGCATTTATACTTAACGGACTAACAGAGCATTCATTGGACGTTGTGATAATACAGTCTTTTGTTTGGAGTAGTCTATGATTGGGATAGTCTCATTATATGCCTTGTGACTTGTTTTTAATACATTTGTTATACTTTTTAACCACTTCTGATTCATCCTTTGGAGCTGGAACATCCTTCTTTGCCTTGCCTCCTATTAGGAGCTTCCTGTGCCTATATATCTAGAGCTTGATTTTGAAGCTCTAGACAATGTGAGTACCTTTTTTAGGTTCTGCTGTAAATTTCACATAACCACAGAACTTCACTATATGTATTTCTTCTTTTTTTTTCCCTGAGTTTCACCTTCTGAGCATTACCACCGTGATTACCTGGGACTTTTATCCTTTTTTATGCACCATTACATTTGTTTTTGTATTTTATTATTTCTTATATTGTGATTCAAGCAAGTTTAAATATTGTTTTGTATTAACAATACTAGATCACTGCTGGAATAAAATACATGATAAAGAAAAATATTTTGATCTAGATATTGCCCTCTTAACGGTCGACACGGAAAAAGCATTCAACTCTATAACCTGGGGTCACCTCTTCACCACTTTAGAGAAATTTGGAATACCAGACAATATTACCCTACTTATTCGCTCATTATATAGTAACCCTACCTCGAACATAATAGTTAATAACAGTCTTACACTTAATATTATGTTCAAAAAAGGCACACGTCAGGGCTGCCCCCTGTCTCCACTGCTTTTCAATCTATCAATTGAGCACAAGAACTGGCAGGAATCCAGGTAGGCATAACAAATATGACCCTCTCTCTATTTGCAGACAATCTTTTAGTGTTTCTTAGTAACACAAAATATATTATCATGCAATTTTTGGATCTAGCACCAAAATGTAATTCATTTTCTGGATACAAAATAAACTCTGATAAATCAGAGATACTCTGGGGGCGCGATCTGATATACGGCGCAGGTTTCGGCGCAAGCGTGGAAATCTGCGCTGCCCGTAGTTTAAGCTTGCAACTCGAGCTATCTTATATATGGCGCCGTCAGATGCTAAAGTGCCGTAAGTCTGACGAACCAGCAATGTCCAGAAATCTGCGTAAGTACAAATTCCTGGAGTCGCCAGTGACTTACGGCACTTTAGAAACTGCCGCCGCCTAAAAAACCTTACTAAGTTATTAAATTACCCGTACTGTCTAACACGCCTCCCAAACATAGCCCGACATGTATACCCCTCTATCCTCAATCCCACCTCTCACTCCTAACAATAAATATATTAACCCCTAAACCGCCGCTCCTGGACCCCGCCGCCAGCTACATTATCTATATTACCCCCTAATGTGAGCCCCCTACCACGCCACTACCTATTTTAACTATATTACCCCCTAATGTCAGCCGTCTATACCGCCTCTACCTATTTTATCTATATTACCCCCTAATGTAAGCCCCCTACCCCGCCACTACCTATTTTATCTATATTACCCCCTAATGTGAGCCCCCTACCCCGCCGCTACCTATTTTAACTATATTACCCCCTAATGTGAGCCCCCTACCCCGCCACCACCTATTTAAACTATATTAACCCCTAATCTGACCTCCTTACACCGCTGCCACCTATATTAAATTATTAACCCCTAATCTAACCTAGTCTATCCCTACAAATAGCCCTGAAAAGGGCTTTTTGCGTGGAATTGCCCTAAAGTAAACAGCTCTATTGCCAGCCCTTAAAAGGGCTTTTTGCGGGCCATTGCCCTAAAGTAACCAGCTCTTTTATCAGCCCTTAAAAGGGCTTTTTACGGGGCATTGTCACAAAGTAATCAGCTCTTTTGCCTCTAATCTAAATCCCCCTACACCGCCGCCACCTATATTAAATACATTAACCCCTATTCTAATCCCCCTACACTGCCGCCACCTATATTAACTATATTAACCCTAATTATATTAGGGTTAATATAGTTATTATATTATTTATATATATATATATATATATATATATATATATATATATATATTTTTTTTTTTTTTTTTTTAACTATATTAACCCTATCTAACTCTAACACCCCTAACTTAATTATTATTAAAATAAATCTAAATAATATTAATAATATTAACTAAATTATTCCTATTTAAATCTAAATACTTACCTATAAAATAAACCCTAAGATAGCTACAATATAATTAACAATTACATTGTAGCTATTTTACGGTTTATACTTATTTTACAGGTAACTTGGTATTTATTTTAACTAGGTACAATAGCTATTAAATAGTTAATAACTATTTAATAGCTATCAAGTTAAAATAATTACAAATTTACCTGTAAAATAAATCCTAACCTAATTTACAAATACACCTACACTATCAATAAATTAAATAAACTACAAATATCTCAAATAAATACAATTAAATACACTAAACTAAATTACAAAAAAACCAAAAACTAAATTACAAAAAATAAAAAAATATTACAAGAATTTTAAGCTATTTACACCTAATCTAAGCCCCCTAATAAAATAATAAAGCCCCCCAAAATAAAAAATGCCCTACCCTGATCGGAACAGCCAATAGAATGCAAGCTCAATCTGATTGGCTGATTGGATCAGCCAATCGGATTGAACTAGAATCTGATTGGCTGATTGAATCAGCTAATCATATTTTCTTACCTTAATTCCGATTGGCTGATAGAATCCTATCAGCCAATCGGAATTCGAGGGACGCCATCTTGGATGATGTCATTTAAAGGAAACTTCATTCGTCGTTCAGTCGTCGGGCCAGCTGGATGTTCCGCATCGGAGGTCGGAAGAAGCCGGAAGAAAGAAGATTGAAGATGCCGCTTGGAGGAAGACTTCGCCCTGATGGAGGACCTCTTCTTTGCCGCTTGGATGATAACATCACCGGGGTGGAAGACCTCTTCTTTGCCACTTGGATGAAGACATCGCCGGGATGGAGGACCACATCTGGATGAAGAGTTCGGCCCGGCTGAGTGAAGACGACTCAAGGTAGGGAGATCTTCTGGGGGTTAGTGTTAGTTTTTTTTAAGGGGGGTTTTAGTGGGTTTAGAGTAGGGGTATGTGGGTGGTGGGTTGTAATGTTGGGGCGTGGTATTGTGTTTTTTTTTACAGGCAAAAGAGCTGATTACTTTGGGGAAATACCCTGCAAAAAGCCCTGGTAAAAGAGCTGGTTACTTTTTAATTTAGAATAGGGTAGGGCAATTTTTTATTTTGGGGGCTTTATTATTTTATTAGGGGGCTTAGATTAGGTGTAACTAGCTTAAAATTCTTGTAATCTTTTTTTATTTTTTGTAATTTAGTGTTTGTTTGTTTTTTGTAATTTAGTTTAGTATATTTAATTGTATTTTAGTTTAGATATTTGTAGTTTATTTAATTTATTGATAGTGTAGGTGTATTTGTAACTTAGGTTAAGATTTATTTTACAGGTAAATTGGTAATTATTTTAACTAGGTAGCTATTAAATAGTTATTAACTATTTAATAGCTATTGTACCTAGTTAAAATAAATACCAAGTTACCTGTAAAATAAGTATAAACCATAAAATAGCTACAATGTAATTATTAATTATATTGTAGCTATCTTAGGGTTTATTTTATAGGTAAGTATTTAGATTTAAATAGGAATAATTTAGTTAATATTATTAATATTATTTAGATTTATTTTAATAATAATTAAGTTAGGGGTGTTAGAGTTAGATAGGGTTAATAGATATATATATATATATATATATATATATAATAACTATATTAACCCTAATATAATAATATAGTTAATATAGGTGGCGGCGGTGTAGAGGGATTAGATTAGCGGTTAATGTATTTAATATAGGTGGGGGCGGTGTAGGGGGATTAGATTAGGGGTTAATACATTTATTATAGGTGGCGGCGGTGTAGGGGGATTTAGATTAGAGGCAAAAGAGCTGATTACTTTGTGACAATGCTACGCAAAAAGCCCTTTTAAGGGCTGGTAAAAGAGCTGATTACTTTGGGGCAATGGCCCACAAAAGGCCCTTTTAAGGGCTGGTAATAGAGCTGTTTACTTTGGGGTAATGCCACGCAAAAAGCCCTATTCAGGGTAATTTGTAGGGTTAGACTTAGGTTTAGTGGTAGGGATATTTTAGTATTTTAGGGGTTAATTAATTTAATATAGCTGGCGGCGGTGTAGGGGGATTAAATTAGGGGTTAATAATTTTATTATAGCTGGCGGCGGGGTAGGGGGATTAAATTAGGGGTTAATAATTTTAATATAGCTGGCGGCGTTATAGGGGGATTAGATTAGGGGCTAATAATTGTAATATAGCTGGCGGCGGGGTAGGAGCTCACATTAGGGGGTAGGTAATGTAGGTGGCGGCGGTGTAAGGAGATCACATTAGGGGGTAGGTAATGTTGGTGGCGGCGGGGTAATGAGATCACATTAGGGGGTAGGTAATGTAGGTGGTGGCGGAGTAAGGGACTCACATTAGGGATAGTTAATATAGGTGGCGGCGGTGTAAGGGGCTCACATTAGGAGGTAGGTAATGTAGGTGGCGGCGGAGTAAGGGGCTCACATTAGGGGGTAGTTAATGTAGGTGGCGGCGGGGTCTGGGAGCGGCAGTTTAGGGGTTAAATACTTTATTAGGGATTGCGGCGGGGGATTATGGTTGACAGGTAGATAGACATTGCGCATGCGTTAGGTGTTAGGTTTTATTTTGCAGGTAGTTTAGGGAGTTACGGGGCTCCAATACACAGCATAAGGCTTACTACGCCTGCAATTTGTGGCAAGGTGAAAATGGAGTAAGATTTCTCCATTTTCGCCACGTAAGTCCTTACGCTGTATATTGGATACCAAACTGCGCTGGTTTTGTATACCTGTCTATGGGCCAAAAAACTACGGCCGAAGGCAGAAATATACGAGCATAACTTCTATGTTACGCCGTATATGTGATACCAAACCAGCGCAAAATTTGGCGTCGCCGGCTTTTGCGGGCGACGCTGCATATCGGATCGAGGCCTGGATTACTAAACCAACTATTAATGAAATCTAAATGCCCTTTTTAGAATCTAGACCAAATTAAATGCCTAGGTATCAATATTCATATCAACCCTTTCTTATGGTATGAACAAAACATTACATTATGCCTAGATAAATGTAGCAAAGACCTTAAAATCTGGTCACCTCTCCCTATCTCCCTCTCTGCAAGCATAACGCTTATAAAAACTATTATATTCCCTTGGCTATATTATTTGCTACAAAACTTACCCCTATTTTTAATAAAATGTGTACTTAATTTTTATGGCAGGGTAAAAGATTCCGTGACTAAACTTTCTTCACCTTACAGACTGGGAGGAATCCAAGCATTTAAAAAGCATGTATGAGAGTCAAAATAAGAGCAGACCTACTGTGGCAGTCCAGGGGTTACATTTATCAGATCTCTGGCTATGCAGGAGTTAGATTTGTTTACATTTCTGGAAGTGCAGCGGTTACATGTGTCATATCTCAAGGAGTATAGGGGTTACATTTATAAGATGTATGGCAGTGCCACAGCAGTTACATTTATCAGATTTATGGCAGTGCAGGGGTTACATTTGTCATATCTCAGGAATGTCTCCCACATATGACACAGCCAGTGGACACTGTTTGCATGGGTAGCTCTACCAATGACCCTACTAATGATCAAATAAAATTTTATGTGACAATAAGTTTGAGTGCCAAGCAGTACATTACTTGTACAGATATTATTAATGATATTTACCAGCACACACACAATATATACAGTATGTATATACACACAAATACACAGTGTATATATATATATATATATATACATACACACACACACACACACTGTATGAAGGGGTCTGTGTGAACCCCAAAACGTTAATAAACACTGGTTTTTTTTTACCCACTATTGAGAAGTCCTGAGAGTGCTTTCATTTACTGAGATATACCTTTTCATGCTAGCACCCAGGCTGTTGACCCAGGAGGACGGATTTACTTACAGGAGGAGTGTGTGTGTATATATATATATATATATATATATATATATATATATATATATATATATATATATATATATAATATATACAGGGAGTGCAGAATTATTAGGCAAGTTGTATTTTTGAGGATTAATTTTATTATTGAACAACAACCATGTTCTCAATAAACCCAAAAAACTCATTAATATCAAAGCTGAATAGTTTTGGAAGTAGTTTTTAGTTTATTTTTAGTTATAGCTATTTTAGGGGGATATCTGTGTGTGCAGGTGACTATAACTGTGTATAATTATTAGGCAACTTAACAAAAAACAAATATATACCCATTTCAATTATTTATTTTTACCAGTGAAACCAATATAACATCTCAACATTCACAAATATACATTTCTGACATTCAAAAACAAAACAAAAACAAATCAGTGACCAATATAGCCACCTTTCTTTGCAAAGACACTCAAAAGCCTGCCATCCATGGATTCTGTCAGTGTTTTGATCTGTTCACCATCAACATTGCGTGCAGCAGCAACCACAGCCTCCCAGACACTGTTCAGAGAGGTGTACTGTTTTCCATCCTTGTAAATCTCACATTTGATGATGGACCACAGGTTCTCAATGGGGTTCAGATCAGGTGAACAAGGAGGCCATGTCATTAGATTTTCTTCTTTTATACCCTTTCTTGCCAGCCACGCTGTGGAGTACTTGGACGTGTGTGATGGAGCATTGTCCTGCATGAAAATCATGTTTTTCTTGAAGGATGCAGACTTCTTCCTGTACCACTGCTTGAAGAAGGTGTCTTCCAGAAACTGGCAGTAGGACTGGGAGTTGAGCTTGACTCCATCCTCAACCCGAAAAGGCCCCACAAGCTCATTTTTGATGATACCAGCCCAAACCAGTACTCCACCTCCACCTTGCTGGCGTCTGAGTCGGACTGGAGCTCTCTGCCCTTTACCAATCTAGCCACGGGCCCATCCATCTGGCCCATCAAGACTCACTCTCATTTCATCAGTCCATAAAACCTTAGAAAAAATCAGTCTTGAGATATTTCTTGGCCCAGTCTTGACGTTTCATCTTGTGTGTCTTGTTCAGTGGTGGTCGTCTTTCAGCCTTTCTTACCTTGGCCATGTCTCTGAGTATTGCACACCTTGTGCTTTTGAGCACTCCAGTGATGTTGCAGCTCTGAAATATGGCCAAACTGGTGGCAAGTGGCATCTTGGCAGCTGCACGCTTGACTTTTTTCAGTTCATGGGCAGTTATTTTGCGCCTTGGTTTTTCCACACGCTTCTTGCGACCCTGTTGACTATTTTGAATGAAACGCTTGATTGTTCGATGATCACGCTTCAGAAGCTTTGCAATTTTAAGAGTGCTGCATCCCTCTGCAAGATATCTTACTATTTTTGACTTTTCTGAGCCTGTCAAGTCCTTCTATTGACCCATTTTGTCAAAGGAAAGGAAGTTGCCTAATACATATGCACACCTGATATAGGGTGTTGATGTCATTAAACCACACCCCTTCTCATTATAGAGATGCACATCACCTAATATGCTTAATTGGTAGTAGGCTTTCGAGCCTATACAGCTTGGAGTAAGACAACATGCATAAAGAGGATGATGTGGTCAAGATACTAATTTGCCTAATAATTCTGCACTCCCTGTATATATATATATATATATATATATATATATATATATATATACACACACACATACACACAGTATATATGTATGTATATACACACACACACACATATATATATATATATATATATATATATATATATATATATATATATATATATATATATATATATATAACTTCCATGTGTGTCTGCACTCACAATGGGGACATCAACCAGGGTGCCAAGTCAGGTATATCAATAATCCATTATAGAAGAGGACTGCACTCACTGGATTTGGTATATAAAATTAATTTTTTTATTAAGGTGACGTTTCGGGGTACGCAGACCCCTTCCTCAGACCTGCCTGGTCTGAGGAAGGGGTCTGCGTACCCCGAAACATCACCTTAATAAAAAAATTTATATACCAAATCCCGTGAGTGCAGTCCTCTTCTATAATGGATTATATATATATATATATATATATATATATACACACACACTGCTCCAAAAAAATAAAGGGAACACTAAAATAACACATCCTAGATCTGAATGAATTAAATATTCTAATGAAATGCTTTGTTCTTTATGTAGTTGAATGTGCTGACAACAAAATCCAGTTCTGGATTTGGAGTCACACTCAAAATTAAAGTGGAAAAACACACTACAGGCTGATCCAACTTTGATGTAATGTCCTTAAAACAAGTCAAAATGAGACTCAGTAGTGTGTGTGGCCTCCACATGCCTGTATGACCTCCCTACAACGCCTGTGCATGCTCCTGATGAGGTGGAGGATGGTCTCTTGAGGGATCTCCTCCCAGACTTGCACTAAAGCATCAGCCAACTCCTGGACAGTCTGTGGTGCAACGTGACGTTGGTGGATGGAGCGAGACATCATGTCCCAGATGTGCTCAATTGGATTCAGGTCTGGGGAACGGGCGGGCCAGTCCAAAGCATCAATGCCTTCGTCTTGCAGGAACTGCTGACACACTCCAGCCACATGAGGTCTAGCATTGTCTTGCATTAGGAGGAACCCAGGGCCAACCGCACCAGCATATGGTCTCACAAGGGGTCTGAGGATCTCATCTCGGTACCTATTGGCAGTCAGGCTACCTCTGGTGAGCACATGGAGGGCTGTGCGGCCCCCCCAAAGAAATGCAACCCTACACCATTACTGAGCCACTGCCAAACCGGTCATGCTGGAGGATGTTGCAGACATGCACATTTGTGGCCTGCTGGAGGTCATTTTGCAGGCCTCTGGCAGTGCTCCTCCTGTTCCTCCTTGCACAAAGGTGGAGGTAGCGGTCCTGCTGCTGGGTTGATTCCCTCCTATGGCCTCCTCCACTTCTCCTGATGTACTGGTCTGCCTCCTGGTAGCACCTCCATGCTCTGGACACTACGCTGACAGACACAGCAATCCTTCTTGCCACAGCTTGCATTGATGTGCCATCCTGGATGAGCTGCACTACCTGAGCCACTTGTGTGGGTTGTAGACTCCGTCTCATGCTACCACTAGAGTGAAAGCACCACCAGCATTCAAAAGTGACCAAAACATCAGCCAGAAACATAGGAACTGAGAAGTGGTCTGTGGTCACCACCTGCAGAACCACTCCTTTATTGGGGGTGTCTTGCTAATTGCCTATAATTTCCACCTGTTGTCTATCCCATTTGCACGACAGCATGTGAAATTGATTGTCACTCAGTGTTGCTTCCTAAGTGGACAGTTTGATTTCACAGAAGTGTGATTGACTTGGAGTCACATTGTGTTGTTTAAGTGTTCCCTTTATTTTTTTGAGCAGTGTATATATATATATATATATATATATATATATATATATATATATAACACAGTCAGATGCACTCTCAGGTCTTTTCAATTGATTCTTTAATGGAACGTTTTCGGGGTTCACAACCCCTTCATCAGCATGAACAAATAACCAAATATCACACAATTTATAGTGTGTCACACAGTGTTTCACCAAACAAAAGTTGCTTCCAAAAGTGCGCCAAAATATCGAGCGTGGAATGCATCTTGCGTTCCACCGTGATCATGTCAACCGGAAGTGATGTCACTTCCGGTTTCGTGACATAATTAAAACATATATACAATGCTTTGTGTTTCATTTAATAGCGATCTACATTGTGCTCAAAATTACCTTATAGGTATGTGTAAATTGTGCCAACAATCACAATGTTATTAGCTATGATCTGCAAATCAAATATGATCGTGTAAATAAACCGTCATGGCAACCGTAGCCATGCTTACAATACATGCCCACATCAGTGTATTACTATAATGGTGAATTGTCTAGTGCAGCAAGTGTATATAGTGACAATAATTGCTAGGCATTCTGAGTCACGTCCAATCACAGCTATGCACAATAATCTATATACATAAATAAATAAAAAAGGGAATTAAACATAAAAGTAAACATAAAAAGTAGCGGTTCTTGCTGTGCTTGTTATCAATACATTTAGAAATGTGCACTACCTGCAGGATAGTGCATATACAGTATGTCCATGAAATCAATTTGCAACATTATTCTGTTGTGTTTTACCCTGAATATAAAGATAGGTAAATGATGTACCATAGCTAGTTAAACATGACTTATTATGTGAGCGTTCAAAATTAGCAAACAACAAAGTGCATCTATTCCTCTGTATGTTAGTGATATAATACAGGTATGTGGCCCACTGAGAAAATTCACTTAATGATATAGTGAATTCACAGAGGGATCTGGATTAACATACTAGGACCAAGAGAGGCATACTAGGTCATGACAATATTAATTGTACCTCTATTTCTGTATGTATATTAATATGGCCTATAGCTGTTTGGTATTTAATATGGTGTATGGAAATGTATCTAGACTATGTCTAGGATGCAATCGCTTATAACACCAAGATGAAACAGGTAACACTGTCCAACATGTAGATGACCAAGTGTGGACATATAAGAACAGTCCATCTTATAACTCCTTAGTATTTGCAGTGACATTGGTTTATTCCCGGCTTAAGGTATAAAGTGCAAAATTGGGTAATCTCACCTCAGGGACCAGGCTTCCACAACCTAGATGGGGGAGATGTTCCTCCACCCGGGTGTGTCGTAATCGACCAGCTTACGACAACAGTCTGTACACTATTATTCCCCACACTGAGGGTCTGAAATCAATTGAGGAACATATCACTAATAACCCTCTTTATGAGGGCCCACCAATTCAATTCTTTCTTTCTTTGATTGAATTCTGTTTGTATAAGAATTACTTCAGATTCGAGAAGAATTTCTATTTACAAACAGCTGGTACAGCCATGGGTTCCTCCATGGCCCCCGCGTACGCCAACCTATATATGTATCAATTTGAAAATCTGTACCTATGGAACACTACCAATTTGGCAGTAGTATGTTATTACAGATATATTGATGACATCTTCATGGTATGGCGGGGGACCATGGAGGAACTACAAATTTGGTTTGAAACATATAATACAGCCACAAGCAATGTTAAATTTAAAATGACGGTTGATACACAGTCCATTAATTTTCTGGACTTGACTGTCTTTAAAACACATCAATTGGGCACGACCCTTTATCATAAACAAACCGATTGGAACTCTATTTTTAGCGCTGACAGCTGTCACCCCCCTGCCCTTTTGAAGGGTATAGTCAGATCTCAATTTGTGAGAGCCATGAGAAATAATTCAGATATACAAACTGGGGTCTCCCAATTGGCAGGAGTGGGAGAAAGATTCCGTGAGCGGGGATATAAATCTTCCATTATCCAAGAAAACATGATTACAGCATCCTTACTCACTCAAGAAGAACTGATCAAGCCCACACCAAAGAGAGACATGAGTAATAGATTAATTATGACCACTACATTTACTCCAACTACCAAAAATACCGGACGTATTCTACATCAACATTGGCCTATCATGACGTCAGACCCTAAGTTAACATTCACCCGGCAGGTACAACCAATGGTGGGCTTTAAGAGGGGCATTAACCTTAAAGACCTCTTGATGAGCACTGATCAAAAATCTAGCTACACCACAGGGGCTAAAATAAATATCAAAGGATCATACAGATGTTTAGGCTGTACAACGTGCAATGGTTTGGTCAGTACTAAAACCTTTCATCACCCACATACTAATCGAAGATATGTGATTAAGCATTCTATCACGTGCACTACCACACACGTGGTGTACCTCCTCTTTTGCCCATGTTCATGTTTTTATGTAGGTAAAACTACAGGCACCTTACGTGAACGAATGTCAAACCATAGGCACGCAATTAGATCGGCACTTAAACAGGGGGATTCTGACCAGCCTGTTGCACGCCATTGTGCTAAGCAAGGCCATGCCGTTTCTTCAATGCGCTATATCCTCATCGACCACATACCCCCACTTGACCGGGGAGGGGATAGGAGCAAGATATTACTTAAACGGGAAGCCCAGTGGATCTTTAAATTGGGGACCATACATCCAGGCGGATTAAACACTACCCCAGATTTAAAAAATCTTACCTAAAGTTATAAGGTAGTGCTACATGCTTGGGGTATAACCCAGGGTCATTGTGGCTACGTTTTAGCTCCCAGCTCTATGGCTCTTCTGAGCGATGTGAGCTGGTCGCTTACGACACACCCGGGTGGAGGAACATCTCCCCCATCTAGGTTGTGGAAGCCTGGTCCCTGAGGTGAGATTACCCAATTTTGCACTTTATACTTTAAGCCGGGAATAAACCAATGTAACTGCAAATACTAAGGAGTTATAAGATGTACTGTTCTTATATGTCCACACTTGGTCATCTACATGTTGGACATTGTTAACTGTTTCATCTTGGTGTTATAAGCGATTGCATCCTAGACATAGTCTAGATACATTTCCATACACCATATTAAATACCAAACAGCTATAGGCCATATTAATATACATACAGAAATAGAGGTACAATTAATATTGTCATGACCTAGTATGCCTCTCTTGGTCCTAGTATGTTAATCCAGATCCCTCTGTGAATTCACTATGGCCTAGATTTGGAGTTTTGTCGGTAACGACCCGCGTAGCTAACGCCGGCTTTTTTCTGGCCGCACCATAAAAATAACTCTGGTATTGAGAGTCCACAAAAAGGCTGCGTTAGGCTCCAAAAAAGGAGTGTACAGCATTTTTAACGCAGCTTCAACTCTCGATACCAGAGTTGCTTACGCAAGCGGCCAGCCTCAAAAACGTGCTCGTGCACGATTCCCCCATAGGAAACAATGGGGCTGTTTGAGCTGAAAAAAAACCTAACACCTGCAAAAAAGCCGCGTTCAGCTCTTAACGCAGCCCCATTGTTTGCTATAGGGAAACACTTCCTACGTCTGCACCTAACACCCTAACATGTACCCAGAGTCTAAACACCCCTAACCTTACACTTATTAACCCCTAATCTGCCGCCCCCGCTATCGCTGACCCCTGCATATTATTTTTAACCCCTAATCTGCCGCTCCGTAAACCGCCGCTACTTACATTATCCTTATGTACCTCTAATCTGCTGCCCCTAACACCGCCGACCCCTATATTATATTTATTAACCCCTAATCTGCCCCCCACAACGTCGCCTCCACCTAACTACACTTATTAACCCCTAATCTGCCGAGCGGACCTGAGCGCTACTATAATAAAGTTATTAACCCCTAATCCGCCTCACTAACCCTATAATAAATAGTATTAACCCCTAATCTGCCCTCCCTAACATCGCCGACACCTAACTTCAAACATTAACCCCTAATCTGCCGACCGGAGCTCACCGCTACTATAATAAATGTATTAACCCCTAAAGCTAAGTCTAACCCTAACACTAACACCCCCCTAAGTTAAATATAATTTTTATCTAATGAAATTAATTAACTCTTATTAAATAAATTATTCCTATTTAAAGCTAGATACTTACCTGTAAAATAAATCCTAATATAGCTACAATATAAATTATAATTACATTGTAGCTATTTTAGGATTAATATTTATTTTACAGGCAACTTTGTAATTATTTTAACCAGGTACAATAGCTATTAAATAGTTAAGAACTATTTAATAGTTACCTAGTTAAAATAATAACAAAATTACCTGTAAAATAAATCCTAACCTAAGTTACAATTAAACCTAACACTATACTATCATTAAATTAATTAAATAAAATACCTACAATTACCTACAATTAAACCTAACACTACACTATCAATAAATAAATTAAATACAATTCCTACAAATAACTACAATGAAATAAACTAACTAAAGTACAAAAAATAAAAAAGAACTAAGTTACAAAAAATAAATAATATTTACAAACATAAGAAAAATATTACAACAATTTTAAACTAATTACACCTACTCTAAGCCCCCTAATAAAATAACAATTTATTTTACAGGTAATTTTATTATTTTAACTAGGTAACTATTAAATAGTTCCTAACTATTTAATAGCTATTGTACCTGGTTAAAATAATTACAAAGTTGCCTGTAAAATAAATATTAATCCTAAAATAGCTACAATGTAATTATAATTTAGATTGTAGCTATATTAGGATTTATTTTACAGGTAAGTATTTAGCTTTAAATAGGAATAATTTATTTAATAAGAGTTAATTAATTTTGTTAGATAAAAATTATATTTAACTTAGGGGGGTGTTAGGGTTAGACTTAGCTTTAGGGGTTAATACATTTATTATAGTAGCGGTGAGCTCCGGTCGGCAGATTAGGGGTTAATGTTTGAAGTTAGGTGTCGGCGATGTTAGGGAGGGCAGATTAGGGGTTAATACTATTTATTATAGGGTTAGTGAGGCAGATTAGGGGTTAATAACTTTATAATAGTAGCGGTGCGGTCCGCTCGGCAGATTAGGGGTTAATAAGTGTAGGCAGGTGGAGGCGACGTTGTGGGGGGCAGATTAGGGGTTAATAAATATAATATAGGGGTCGGCGGTTTTAGGGGCAGCAGATTAGGGGTACATAGCTATAATGTAGGTGGCGGCGCTTTGCGGTCGGCAGATTAGGGGTTAATTATTGTAGGTAGCTTGCGGCGACGTTGTGGGGGGCAGGTTAGGGGTTTATAAATATAATACAGGGGTCGGCGGTGTTAGGGGCAGCAGATTAGGGGTACATAAGTATAACGTAGGTGGCGCTCGGCAGATTAGGGGTTAAAAAAAAATAATCGAGTGGTGGCGATGTGGGGGGGCCTCAGTTTAGGGGTACATAGGTAGTTTATGGGTGTTAGTGTACTTTAGAGTACAGTAGTTAAGAGCTTTATGAACCGGCGTTAGCCCAGTAAGCTCTTAACTACTGACTTTTTTCCTGCGGCTGGAGTTTTGTCGTTAGATGTCTAACGCTCACTTCAGCCACGACTCTAAATACCGGAGTTAGAAAGATCCCATTGAAAAGATAGGATACTCAATTTACGTAAGGGGATCTGCGGTATGGAAAAGTCGCGGCTGAAAAGTGAGCGTTAGACCCTATTTTGAGTGACTCCAAATACCGGAGTTAGCCTAAAACCAGCGTTAGGAGCCTCTAACGCTGGTTTTCACGGCTAATGCCAAACTCCAAATCTAGGCCTATATCATTAAGTGAATTTTCTCAGTGGGCCACATACCTGTATTATATCACTAACATACAGAGGAATAGATGCACTTTGTTGTTTGCTAATTTTGAACGCTCACATAATAAGTCATGTTTAACTAGCTATGGTACATCATTTACCAATCTTTATATTCAGGGTAAAACACAACAGAATAATGTTGCAAATTGATTTCATGGACATACTGTATATGCACTATCCTGCAGGTAGTGCACATTTCTAAATGTATTGATAACAAGCACAGCAAGAACCGCTACTTTTTATGTTTACTTTTATGTTTAATTCCCTTTTTTATTTATTTATGTATATAGATTATTGTGCATAGCTGTGATTGGACGTGACTCAGAATGCCTAGCAATTATTGTCACTATATACACTTGCTGCACTAGACAATTCACTATTATAGTAATACACTGATTTGGGCATGTATTGTAACCATGGCTACGGTTGCCATGACGGTTTATTTACATGATCATATTTGATTTGCAGATCATAGCGAATAATATTGTGATTGTTGGCATCATTTACACATACCTATAAGGTAATTTTGAGCACAATGTAGATCGCTATTAAATGAAACACAAAGCATTGTATATATGTTTTAATCATGTCACGAAACCGGAAGTGACATCACTTCCGGTTGACATGATCACGGTGGAACGCAAGATGTGTTCCACGCTCGATATTTTGGCGCACTTTTGCAAGCAACTTTTGTTTGGTGAGACACTGTGTGACACACTATAAATTGTGTGATATTTGGTTATTTGTTCATGCTAATGAAGGGGTTGTGAACCCCGAAAACGTTCCATTAAAGAATCAATTGAAAAGACCTGAGGGTGCATCTGACTGTGTTACTTATATTGCTTATATTTGCACCCAGGCGGTTGCCTCTTGGTGGGCTGAGCTGGAAATTGCTTGAATATATATATATATATATATATATATATATATATACACACACACAAACAATATATATATACACACAATGTGTGTATTGTGTGTATGTATGTATGTGTGTGTGTGTATATATATATATATATATATATATATATATATATATATATAAAACGTACACAGAATGCAGGCACTCACTGGTATTGATTTTAAGTGTGCTGCATATTCGTTTGGTTACATGCTGACATTTGACAAAGGCACATATTGGTGCCGAAACGTTATGTCTTTTTAATGATTTCTAAATAAAATTGTTATATTTTATTAAGACCAGTGAGTGCCTGCATTCTGTGGACGTTGTGGATTATTTACAGCAGAGCACCGTGGCACTTAACAAGTGGTGAGATTGTGCTTTCCCTCTAAGGAACTGTGTATATATATATATATATATATATATATATATATATATATATATATATATAATAAAACAAACTTGGGGACAAATAGATGTTTTGAAACATGTAAATAATAAACATAAGGCTATTTCACTCATTGTCCCACAGCTACATTTGAAGTGTGTGTATTTGAGCACCTATAATCTGACACATTTTTTACACTGATCACTGCAGATAAAGCAGTCACAATGCACACTTGTTTTGTATGACCTGCAGTGGGGAAACCAAGGAATTCCCAATTTGCTTCTTTATCTGTGGCTGCCAGGATATAAAGCACAATAGGGAAGGAATACTACTCTCACACACACATTGGTTATACGACTGTGTTTTCACAAAATTACTTCTGCCTTCCCTCTCACTGACTGCTAGCTTCTCCCAGCACTTCCTGCAGAGGTCTGATGATGTCATCATCTCACTTCAGCTCCGTAGTAAGTGGGCTAGCAGGAGGAGGGGCATTGCAAGCCCTAGGTTAACTGTGAGAGCACCAGCAGGGAAATGCAACTTTATTTGTTATCTGGTTGTAAATAGAGTAAAGAGATTAGCTGGGCCCTCCTAAGTGGCGGATCCCCAGGGTCCAGTGGCCACAAATGGTTTATGCGACATTTGGGACCCTGGGGGACCCGTCACTTTTAAAATGTAAAAAAAAAAGAATTTTAAATCACTTTTTTTTTTTTTTGCCCTTGGGGGGCACAGCATACCATTTGGGTGGGCATTGCCCCACAATGCCCCCCCTTGGAGCCGACCCTGGGGAGGATTAGCATTACCCAATCTAAAAATTTACAATCTGGCAGCACTTTTGAAATACGCTGCTGACTGGCTAATAACAGTTTTATGGTAAAATAATAAAGATTAATCCCTATGTATCTCAATATTTACTAATCTGTGATAATCCACAATTTATAATCGGGATAGACCAAAAATATTTTTGTTATATCAGAACAAAGCCCTTCAGAAATATAATACAGCTATTTGATGTTGCACAAAATGTTGTGAAATATTTTGAAAATATCATGCAGGAATTCCAGTTAGACAAGCATAAATTGTTTGCATATCTACAAATAAGACATTATTTGGAAGACCTCAAACTAAGTCATGGCTTAGAATGGCAACTTGGAGAATTGGATCAGGCAATTGAATTATATGGAAAAAGGAAAATTTTCTATTTCAACCTTTTACAATATAATCTTGACCAGTTTCGCACAAGAACACGTTTTCAAGATATCTAAAGCTTGGAAAATAATCTTTCTAGACATATCAAGTGATGAGATAGTGGCCAGTTTTAAGCAAATTAAGCAGGCAACACATTTAACTTCATGGAGGGAGTTAAATTTTAAACTTTTGAATCAAATTTATATAACACCTGTCAAACTAGCGAAATGGTATAAAGGTGACAGTAGGGGATGTTATAGATTGAGAGCCTTAAAAACTGATCTATTTTACTGCTTCTGTTCTTGTCCCAAGATTCTACAATTTTGGAAAAAAAACTAAATGATTATATAGACACTCAGCTTAAGAGAAACCTCATTAATACAGCAATATTGTTAGGATGTAGTTTGATACTTTCTAAGTGGAAATCACATAACGCACCCAGTATATCTGAATTTACTAGTGGGATGACTAATCAACTATTTGTTGAACAATACAATATGACATTGTACTCTAGTAAAAAGTTAAGTCTTCCTTAATAAATGGTCTAAAGTAATTGAAGCCCTCCCACCAAATGCTCAACTCCAAATGTTATATCCTTTGAGGAAAGCAGAGATGTAACCAGTTAGAGAGTCTCTAACAAATTTAAGGAAATCGGCCCAGTGGTGCTATATCCTGTAGGCCTCCCCTCCATTCCTCTCCCCCTCTTTTTTTCTTTTATCTTCTAAGACTTTAATTAATGGTCAAGATAAGCATAGAGAATATGGATGTGTTTGATAGATGATTATTTGGTTGTTATATTTTTTTTGTGTCTCTTTGTCTTCTGACATCAGGATATTTACCCTTTTGGCATGGATAAGATTGTTAAGCAGTTGTGTTTACATTGTTTTGACAATGTAAAGATGTGATGTATCTAGGCTTTTCAAGTATATTGTATAATTTTTGAACAATCAATCTATCAATAATAATAATAAAAAAAAATAACTGCAACACAAAGAGCTACAGGGGAGAAAAGGGCGGATATCATGAACTTCAAAAGATGAGAAAGAAAGAGAGGGGGATGAAGGAATGCAGTGAAAGGTACTGTGTGGAGACAGGAGAATTCCTACTCCCCCTCTTTGTTTGTCTCCTGGTCTGGGAGTGTGACTGAAGTGCAGCCACCATAGGACAGAGAGGCTACAACAGTTGTGTTAGAGGAGGAAAGCCAAGTTTCAGTGAGGGCTAACAGGTTAAGTGAGCGTGAAATAAATAAATTGTGAATAGATGTAAGTTTATTGCATACAGAGCGTGCATTCCCCTGCCCTGTTATTGAGGTTCATGTTGTTCCTGTTGTTGGTGCCTCTCTCCTTGCCTGAAATTCCTGTTTGGTTCCTGAATCCAGATTGCTCTCTGACTTCCCTTTTGGAACTTTCTTTGGATTTGATGTAAGATTGGACTGCTTTTCTGTTTATAGAAATTGACCTTGTGCCCTGACTATTCTATTAGATTCCTCCTGGATTTGGTGACTTTTCTGACTGCTCTCAGGTATCTGACCCTCAGTTTGTTTCCTTGCCATTCAATTAGTACCCACCTGTCAGTTCCTGTGGCATTTTTCTGCTTCTCTGGTACCTGTTTCTGTATTCTAGTCCTGCAGAGGGCGCTAGTCATGTACTGGTATTGTGTTTCAGTGCCTAGTACTGCAGAGGATGCTTGCCAAGTTGCTGTATCCAGTGCATGTACCCAGGCACTGCAGAGAGTATCGGTCGAGTACCAGTCACCTGCTTCTGCATCCAAGTTACGCAGAGGGTTTCTGCCAAGTGCCACTTTACAGCTACTGCACCTAAGCTCTGCAGATGGTCTCTGCACCTGTGCCAAACTCTGCTGAGGGTATCTACCAAGTGTCAGTTTCTCTGTCAAGCATCTGTGTCCTGCTCCTTTCTCGGCCTCAAGTAAGCATTCCTATCTTTGGCCTAAGCTTGCACTTTGTTCCTGGCATTACAGTGGGCTCGGCTCCAGTTCGGGTGTGGGACCATCTGCTCACTCATCCTGTTTCCAGTCTTAAGTTCCTAAACAATGCCTAAATAGGGTAAAATTCCATAAGAAAGCGCATACTGCTGGCCCCTTTCAGTATTCAAGACAGTCCTATGCCTGCCACCACGTTGCATATGCTCCTTACCCCAGAACCCAATCTGCAGAGCGTGACAATAATGCGCATTGAGGTTAGGAATTCTTCATGTGAGCTAACCTGACACCTCGTTATGCCTAAATCGGGAAACCCCGATGAGTATTACACATATTATACAATCCTATGTTCTTCACATAGAAAACATAATAATTTGTATTATTAAATATATATATATATATATATATATATATGTGTGTGTGTGTCAATGTAAATAGATATCTATACATCTAAAGGAATATATATTTATATATATACACACACAAACACGCACATACATATACACTGTATATATAAATAACCATCGGCTAGATTACGAGTTTTGCGTTATGAGCGGCTCTGTACTAACTTGCATGTTATTGTCAACGCTCACCTCCCTATAGCGCTGCTATTACAGGTTTTCATAAACCCGGCGTTAGCATGCAATTTGTTAACTTTGAGCAAAATTGAGCTCCATACCGCACTCAAATACCAGCGCTGCTTTGAGCTGGTTTTACGTGCTCGTGCACGATTTCCCTATAGACATCAATGGGGAGAGCCTGATAAAAAAAAGCCTAACACCTGCAATAAAGGAGCATAAAGCTCTGTAACAAAGTCCCATTAATTCCTATGGGGAAACAAAATTTATGTTTACACCTAACACCCTAACATAAACCCTGAGACTAAACACCCCTGTTCTGCCACCCCCGACATCGCCACCACCTACATTTCACTTATTAACCCCTAATCTTCTGCCCCCAACATCGCCGCTACCTACATTAGTTATTAACCCCTAATCCTCTGCCCCCAATGTCGCCGCCACCTACATTACACTTATTAACCCCTAATCTGCCGCCCCCGACATCGCTGACACCTACCTACACTTATTAACCCCTAATCTTCCTCCCCCAACGTCGCTGCCACTATTCTAAAGTTATAAACCCCTAAACCTAACCCTAAGTGTAACCCTAACCCTAACACCCACTAACTTGAACATAATTAAAATAAATCTAAATACAAATTACAATTAATACCTAAATAATTCCTATTTAAAACTAAATACTTACCTATCAAATAAACCATAAGCTACCTACAATATAACTAATAGTTACATTGTATCTAGCTTAGGTTTTATTTTTATTTCACAGATAATTTTGTATTTATTTTATCTAGGTAGACTAGTTACTAAATAGTTATTAACTATTTACTAACTAACTAGTTAAAATAAATACAAACTTACCTTACACTAACACCTAACTTTACACTACAATTAAATAAATTACATTAATTAAATACAATCAACTAAATTACAAAAACAATCAAACACTAAATTACACAAATTAAAAAATAAATTATCAAATATTTAAACTAATTACACCTAATCTAATAACCCTATCAAAATAAAAAAGCCCCCCTAAAATAAAAAAATCCCTAGCCTAAACTAAACTACCAATAGCCCTTAAAAGGGTCTTTTGTGGGGCATTGCCCCAAAGAAATCAGCTCTTTTACCTTTAAAAAAAATACAAACAACCCACCAACAGTAAAAAACCCCACCCACACAACAAAACCCCCCAAATAATTTGGATGGGCATTGCCCTTAAAAGGGCATTTAGCTCTTTTTCCGCCCAAACCCTAATCTAAAAATAAAACGTACCCAATAAACCCTTAAAAAAACCTAACACTAACCCCTGTAAATCCACTTACAGTTTTTGAAGACCGCAAATCCATCCTCAAAGAAGAAGCAGAAGTCCTCAGCTAAGCCAGCAGAAGTCTTCATCCAAGCGGGCCGAAGTCTTCATCCAAGCCGGCAGAAGTCTTCATCCAAGCCGGCAGAAGTCTTCTATCTTCATCCATCCAGCGCGGAGCGGCTCCATCTTCAAGACATCCGGCGTGGAGCATCCTCTTCTGGCGGCTAACGAAGAATGAAGGTTCCTTTAAGGGACGTCATCCAGATGGCGTCCCTTGAATTCCGATTGGCTGATATTTTTCTCTCAGCCAATTGGAATTAAAGGTGAAAAATCCTATATGTTCCAATCAGCCAATAGAATACAAGCTCAATCCTATTGGCTGATTGGATCAGCCAATAGGATTGAAGCTCAATCCTATTGGCTGATTGCATTAGCCAATGGGATTTTTTGCCCTTTAATTCCGATTGGCTGATAGAATTCTATCAGCCAATCGGAATTCAAGGGACACCATCTTGGATGACATCCCTTAAAGGAACCTTCATTCTTCGTTCGTCGTCATCAGTAGAGGATGCTCTGTGCCGGATGTCTTGAAGATGGAGCCGCTCCGCGCTGGATGGATGAAGATAGAAGATACCGTCTGGATGAAGACTTCTGCAGGCTTGGATGAAGACTTCGGCCCGCATGGATGAAGACCTGCTGGTTACGCTAAGGACTTCTTCCGCTTCATTGAGGATGGATGTCCGGTCTTCAAAAACTGTAAGTGGATCTTTGGGGGTCAGTCAGTTTTTTTTTAAGGGTTTATTGGGTGGGTTTTATTTTTAGCTTAGGGTTTGGGCGGAAAAATAACTAAATGCCCTTTTAAGGGCAATGCCCATCCAAATGCCCTTTTTCAGGGCAATGGGGAGCTTAGGTTTTTTAGATAGCATTTTATTTGGGGGGTTTGGTTGTGGGTGGTGGGTTTTACTCTTGGGGGGTGTTTGTATTTTTTTTTACAGGTAAAAGAGCTCATTTCTTTGGGGCAATGCCCTGCAAAAGACCTTTTAAGGGCTATTGGCAGTTTAGTTTAGGCTAGGTTTTTTTTTATTTTGTAGGGGCTTTTTTATTTTGATAGGGCTATTAAATTAGATGTAATTAGTTTAAATATTTGATAATTTCTTTTTTATTTTGTGTAATTCAGTGTTTGTTTGTTTTTGTAATTTAGTTAATTGTATTTAATTAATGTAATTTATTTAATTGTAGTTTAAGCCAAGAGGATTGAGCTCACATTCTATTGGCTGATTGGAACAGCCAATAGAATGCGAGCTCAATCCTATTTGCTGATTGGATCAGCCAATAGGATTGAAGCTCAATCCTATTGGCTGATTGCATCAGCCAATAGGATTTTTTCACCTATAATTCCGATTGGCTGATAGAATTCTATCAGCCAATCGGTATTCAAGGGACGCCATCTCTGATGACATCACTTAAAGGAACATTCATTTGGGAAGAAGACTTTGTTTGAAGAGGATGCTCCGCGCCGGATGTCTTGAAGATGGACCCGCTCGGCACCGGATGGATGAAGATAGAAGATGCCGTCTGGATGAAGACTTCTGCCCGTCTGGAGGACCACTTCTGCCGTCTTTGATGAAGACTTTTCCCGGCTTTGTTGAGGACTTCTTGCCGCTTTGCTGAGGACTTCTCCCAGCTTCGTTGAGGATGGATGTCTGGTCTGCAAAACTGTAAGTGGATCTTCGGGGGTTAGTGTTAGGTTTTTTAAAAAGGGTTTATTGGGTGAGTTTTAGTTTTAGATTAGGGTTTGGGCAATAGAAAAAGAGCTAAATGCCCTTTTAAGGGCAATGCCCATCCAAATGCCCTTTTCAGGGCAATAGGGAGCTTAGGTTTTTTTAGTTAGGATTTTATTTAAGGGGTTGGTTGTGTGGGTGGTGGGATTTACTGTTGGGGGGGTGTTTGTATTTTTTTTACAGGTAAAAGAGCTGATTTCTTTGGGGCAATGCCCCGCAAAAGGCCCTTTTAAAGGCTATTGGTATTTTATTGTAGGCTAGTGTTTTTTATTTTGGGGGCCTTTTTTTATTTTTATAGGGCTATTAGATTAGGTGTAATTAGTTTAAATATCTGATAATTTCTTTTTTATTTTGTGTAATTTAGGTAATTGTATTTAATTTAGGAAATTTATTTAAAGTAGGGTTAGGTGTTAGTGTAACTCAGGTTAGTTTTATTTTGCAGGTAAATTTGTATTCATTTTAGTTAGGTAGTTAGTAAATAGTTAATAACTATTTAGTAACTATTCTACCTAGTTAAAATAAATACAAACGGGGGTAGAGCCAACTGCCAAGCAGACAAGTCGCACTGGAGAAGAGCTCCGCATTTTTTACTGATTAATATTGTAATCCCTGCAGGCAACTGATCTAAACTGAACCTAAAATTTGCCCAGAGGTGGTGGACAATAGCATATTGAAGCCTTGGAAGCTAGTCTGAGCTGCAAGAGGAATTAGGAGGAGCTGTGCTTAGGTTGAGGCCTCTGTTCACGCCGCCATTACCCTTCCTTCTATTTCCCTGGAGTAGAGCGTCAGTGATTCCGCAGCAGAGCAGTATTCATCATAGCTATTCTAAACTATTGGGTCATGGAGGAGGAATACCGAATGCAGATTAAAGAGCTCCTTATACAACTAATCACGCAAATGCAAGATAACTTTGCTGCACTTACACAGGTACTGAGGGACTCATGTGCCATAGGGGTCAATAGTGTACCTATGATGGCGGAGAGAGGAGATTCTGCTTTGAAGTACCTGGAGTCAGTGAACGCCACAAGTAACGCTTACCCCTCACTAGATGTTAAGCAGAGCTGTATACTACAGAGTGGCAAGAAAGAAACACTGCTGCAATCCCTCTTACCTGAATGGGATCCTGAAACTTCCTTTGCTGTCGCTGGTTTTGGCAGGTCACTGAGCAGCCCTCGCACCATATTCTTCCTAGCCGGATCTCGGGAAGGGGCGGCCGACCTCCTGATTTACGGCGATAAGGATGCCTTTACAGAGAGCGGGGGCATTCTGTCTCTGGCAATGTTGTGGGGTAGCACCCGGCAGAATTTAGTAGATGAAGAGAGACAATGGACTATAGGATGTGAGTTGCATGTTTGTCCAGACCCAGCGGCTTGCGGAAACTCTAGCAGACAGAACTTACATGCTCAGGGGTGGTATCTTCCCCGTTGGATTCAGAACTTATCTCAGCTAGGTAGCTGGCTGATTATGACCCAGTTTGTCACTACTGGTATGAGTTGAGTAGTATCTAGCTCCGGGTCTTCCTATGGCTTATAACCGAGATAGCACTTCATTTACTTGTAATGTCACTGTACCTAGCCTTAGTTTGTGTTTGCGTTTTTGTGCGCATGTCTTCAAGATAATTTAATCATTAGAAACAGTTTTGTTTTTGCAGTTTAGATATTATACTATATAGCCTTGCATTCTAGGTCATGCTGGATTTTTGTTATACATATTTTAACTGTATTTTGTGCTGGGTCCTGCTCTGCGTCTCCCTCAGCCGGCAGGGGGGATGGGGACATGGGCTAGCACTCTATAATATCATCATATAGTCCAACTGACTGTGTCATGATGCTTAAATAATTAATATGTTGACAGCAGGTTTTTATTTTTTTGCTCATCTTGCTTTGACAAATGGAAGGTCAAACATCAGAGAATATATGGTTGAGGATCTTTGCTATTTGATGTTTTTGTACTGCTCTATATCCATGTTCCCAGTTGTTTTTACCTCTATATGTATTGGGTATTTGGGTTTTTTTTTGTTTTTGTTTTTTTTAGGTACTGATAATAGACTTGGCCAGATTGCATTAGCTAAAGCAGTATGTTTCATTGTAAAATGTATATATTATAAGAAGGTATACAAAGTCCTGCTCCAATTTGAACCCCCCCCCCCACCTTTTCACCTATCTTCCTTATTTGAAGGATAAGCGTTTTTTACCCGCTGTACTACTCTATAAGTGTCAATATTATAACCATATGTTAGGGCCCACAATTGGACCCATCCTGTTTTATATATTTTCATATACCTATATCATTGACAACTATTATTTTAAATCTCCTCTCTCTGACATATTAGCTTACCTGAGATTCAAATATGGAGAATTTGTATTAGAAAATGGAGGTTTTAGTTACTTATGTTCATCATATTAGCAGATATGTATATATCCCAGTGCACTTCTAATTTATTTAGGCCTAGATTTGGAGTTTGGCGGTAGCCGTGAAAACCAGCGTTAGAGGCTCCTAACGCTGGTTTTAGGATACCGCCGGTATTTGGAGTCATTCAAAAAAGGGTCTAACGCTCACTTTTCAGCCGCGACTTTTCCATACCGCAGATCCCCTTACGTCAATTGCGTATCCTATCTTTTCAATGGGATCTTTCTAACTCCGGTATTTAGAGTCGTGGCTGAAGTGAGCGTTAGAAATCTAACGACAAAACTCCAGCCGCAGAAAAAAGTCAGTAGTTAAGAGCTTTCTGGGCTAACGCCGGTTTATAAAGCTCTTAACTACTGTGCTCTAAAGTACACTAACACCCATAAACTACCTATGTACCCCTAAACCGAGGCCCCCCCACATCGCCGACACTCGATTACATTTTTTTAACCCCTAATCTGCCAACCGTCACCTACGTTATACTTATGTACCCCTAATCTGCTGCCCCTAACACCGCCGACCCCTATATTATATTTATTAACCCCTAACCTGCCCCCCACAACGTCGCAGCCAGCTACCTACAATAATTAACCCCTAATATGCCGACCGCAAAGAGCCGCCACCTACATTATAGCTATGTACCCCTAATCTGCTGCCCCTAACACCGCCGACCCCTATATTATATTTATTAACCCCTAATCTGCCCCCTCAACGTCGCCTCCACCTGCCTACACTTATTAACCCCTAATCTGCCGAGCGGACCGCACCGCTACTATAATAAAGTTATTAACCCCTAATCCGCCTCACTAACCCTATAATAAATAGTATTAACCCCTAATCTGCCCTCCCTAACATTGCCGACACCTAACTTCAATTATTAACCCCTAATCTGCCGACTGGAGCTCACCGCTATTCTAATAAATGTATTAACCCCTAAAGCTAAGTCTAACCCTAACACTAACACCCCCCTAAATTAAATATAATTTTAATCTAACGAAATTAATTAACTCTTCTTAAATAAATTATTCCTATTTAAAGCTAAATACTTAACTGTAAAATAAATCCTAATATAGCTACAATATAAATTATATTTATATTATAGCTATTTTAGGATTAATATTTATTTTACAGGTAACTTTGTATTTATTTTAACCAGGTACAATAGCTATTAAATAGTTAAGAACTATTTAATAGCTAAAATAGTTAAAATAATTACAAATTTACCTGTACAATAAATCCTAACCTAAGTTACAATTAAACCTAACACTACACTATCAATAAATTAATTAAATAAAATACCTATAATTATCTACAATTAAACCTAACACTACACTATCAATAAATTAATTAAATACAATTCCTACAAATAAATACAATGAAATAAAATAACTAAAGTACAAAAAATAAAAAAATATTTACAAACATTAGAAAAATATTACAACAATTTTAAACTAATTACACCTACTCTAAGCCCCCTAATAAAATAACAAAGACCCCCAAAATAAAAAAAATGCCCTACCCTATTCTAAATTACTAAAGTTCAAAGCTCTTTTACCTTACCAGCCCTGAACAGGGCCCTTTGCGGGGCATGCCCCAAGAAATTCAGCTCTTTTGCCGGTAAAAAAAAACATACAATACCCCCCCCAACATTACAACCCACCACCCACATACCCCTAATCTAACCCAAACCCCCCTTACATAAACCTAACACTAAGCCCCTGAAGATCTCCCTACCTTGAGTTGTCTTCACCCAGCTGAGCCAAATTCTTCATCCAAGCGGAGCAAGAAGAGGTCCTCCATCCGGTAGAAGTCTTCATCCAAGCGGGGCAGAAGAGGTCTTCCATCCAATTGAAGTCTTCATCCAAGCGGCATCTTCTATCGTCATCCATCCGGAGCGGAGCGGCAGCATCCTGAAGACCTCCGACGCGGAACATCCATCCTGGCCGACGACTGAACGACGAATGACGGTTCCTTTAAATGACGTCATCCAAGATGGCGTCCCTCGAATTCCGATTCGCTGATAGGATTCTATCAGCCAATCGGAATTAAGGTAGGAATATTCTGATTGGCTGATGGAATCAGCCAATCAGAATCAAGTTCAATCCGATTGGCTGATCCAATCAGCCAATCAGATTGAGCTCGCATTCTATTGGCTGTTCCGATCAGCCAATAGAATGCAAGCTCAATCTGATTGGCTACATTTTTTAGAATAGCCGTGAGCTCCAGTCGGCAGATTAGGGGTTAATAATTGAAGTTAGGTGTCGGCGATGTTAGGGAGGGCAGATTAGGGGTTAATACTATTTATTATAGGGTTAGTGAGGCGGATTAGGGGTTAATAACTTTATAATAATAGTGGTGCGGTCCGCTTGGCAGATTAGGGGTTAATAAGTGTAGGCAGGTGGAGGCGACGTTGTGGGGGGCAGATTAGGGGTTAATAAATATAATATAGGGGTCGGCGGTGTTAGGGGCAGCAGATTAGGGGTACATAGGGATAATGTAAGTAGCGGCGGTTTACGGAGCGGCAGATTAGGGGTTAAAAATAATATACAGGGGTCAGCGATAGCGGGGGCGGCAGAAAAGGGGTTAATAAGTGTAAGGTTAGGGGTGTTTAGACTCGGCGTACATGTTAGAGTGTTAGGTGCAGACGTAGGAAGTGTTTCCCCATAGGAAACAATGGGGCTGCGTTAGGAGCTGAACGCGGCTTTTTTGCAGGTGTTAGGTTTTTTTTCCTATGGGGGAATCGTGCACGAGCACGTTTTTGAGGCTGGCCGCGTCCGTAAGCAACTCTGGTATCGAGAGTTGAAGTTGCGTTAAATATGCTATACGCTCCTTTTTTGGAGCCTAACGCAGCCATTCTGTGGACTCTCAATACCAGAGTTATTTTAAAGGTGCGGCCAGAGAAAAGCCAGCATTAGATACGCGGGTCGTTACCGACAAAACTCTAAATCTAGCCGTTAATGTGGTTGGTGTAAAATGTCAATATTTGTGCCTTTTTTTTTCTCTTTTTTCTATGCAATTGAACATATTCTTTGTATTATTTTTGCTTCAAACCTCAATAAAAGAATTTAAAAAAAAAAAAAAAAAAAAAAAAAAAAACAACAACTTGCCTGTAAAATAAAAATAAACCCTAAGCTAGCTACAATGTAACTATTAGTTATATTGTAGCTAGCTTAGAGTTTATTTTATAGGTAAGAATTTAGTTTTAAATAGGAATTATTTAGGTAATAATAGGAATTTGTATTTAAATTTATTTTAATTATATTTAAGTTAGGGATGTTAGGGTTAGACTCAGGTTTAGGGGTTAATAAATTTAGTATAGTGGCAATGACGTTGGGGGCGGCAGATTAAGGGTTAATAATATTTAACTAGTGTTTGTGAGTGCGGTGGTTTAGGGGTTAATATGTTTATTATAGTGGCACGATGTCCGGAGCGACAGATTAGGGGTTAATAAGTATAATGTAGGTGTCGGTGATGGAAGATTAGGGGTTAATAAGTGTAAGATTAGGGGTGTTTAGACTCTGGGTTCATGTTAGGGTGTTAGTTGTAAACATAAATTTTATTTCCCGATAGGCATCAATGAGGCTGTGTTACGGAGTTTTACGGTGCTTTTTAACAGTTTTTTTTCAGCCGGCTCCCCTATTGATGCCTATGGGGAAATCGTGCACGAGCACGTAAAACCAGCTCACCGCTGCTTTCAGCAGCGCTAGTATTGGAGTGCGGTATGGAGCTCAATTTTGCTGTACGCACACTTCTTGCCTGATAATACCGGGTTTATGAAAACCTGTAATACCAGCACTGACAATAACGTGCAAGTTAGTACCGCACCCCTCATACCTCAAAACTCGTAATCTAGTCATAAGATAGCTACAATGTAACTATTAGTTATATTGTAGCTAGCTCAGGGTTTATTTTATTGGTAAGTATTTAGTTTTAAATAGGAATTATTTATGTAATGATAGTAATTTTTATTTAGATTTATTTTAATTACATTAAAGTTAGGGGGTATTAGGGTTACACTTAGGGTTAGGTTTAGGGGTTTATAACTTTAGTATAGTGGCAGCGATTTTGTGGTCAGCAGATTAGGGGTTAATAACAGTAACGTAGGTTGCGGCGATGTTAGGGACAACAGATTAGGGGTTAATAATATTTAACTAGTGTTTGCGATGCGTGAGTGCGGCGGTTTAGGGGTTAATATGTTTATTATAGTGGCAGCAATGTCCAGAGTGGCAGATTCGGGGTTAATAATTTTATTTTAGTGTTGCGATGCGGGAGGGCCTCGGTTTAGGGGTTAATAAGTAGTTTATGGGTGTTAGTGTACTTTTTAGCACTTTAGTTATGAGTTTTATGCTACAGCTTTGTAGCGCAAAACCCATAACTACTGACTTTCAGTTTACGGTATGGATCTTGATGGTATAGGCTGTACCGCTCACTTTTTGGCCAGACAGGCAAACTTGTAATACCGGCGCTGTGGAAGTCCCATTGAAAAAGGACTTTTTGAAAACTGCGGTAGTTACGTTGCGTTACGGCCAAAAAACTGTGTGGTACAGCTATACCTGCAAAATCTTGTAATACCAGCTTTAGTGAAAAAGAGCCATAACTCTGCTTTTTCACCCATAACACAAAACTCGTAATCTAGCCGTATGTATATACAATAAAAACTGGAATGTGAAATATTAATAACTCCTGTAGGGTTCGCGCGCAAGCGATAGGTGTTATTTTTTTTTCTTCTGCACTTCTATAGGAAGATTACATTAATGCAGTCATGATATTTGCTTAGCATGTGTTGGGTTTCATTCGCACTCAAACTTTTTACTTTCAACTTGTAAAATGCACGCAACCTGAGGCGTGCAAAAAGCCTACTTCTAGCAAAGTTTACGTTCCAGTAAAATCACTAAATAGAGCGCCACTTATAATCATTGTTTAGAACGTGAGAACACGAAAAAGAATATCTGAAAACCTGTCAGGTGTGAACACAAGCACAATCCGATCTCTAAAGCTGTAAAAGTATCAGACACTGTTCAGAGCGCACTACTATGGGCTAGATAACACGACATTGATAAAAATGGGTTTGCTACAGGAAAAAGCTTTTTTGTTTTGTTAAAGGGACAGTCAAGTCCAAAAAACTAATTGGCTAAAATGAAAGTCAATAGATAATAAATACAAAGTCATGTGATCAGGGGGCTGTCAGAAGATGCTTAGATACAAGGTAATCACAGAGGTAAAAAGTATATTAATATAACTGTGTTGGTTATGCAAAACCGGGGAATGGGTAATAAAGGGATTATCTATATTTTTAAACAACAAAAATTCTGGTGTTGACTGTCCCTTTAAGTACCAGGACAATTTTCACTTATTAGACAACACCTGTAGGTAAAATTCCTTGCTCTTGCTACGTACTTGTGGTCATAGGTAGAGACCAATTGCTACATAATACAGTGTTGCAGTGATTTGTATTAACCATACATATAGGAGCTTCAGTCGCATATATTGCTTACGTAACCATAGCAACAGCTTCAGTTGGTACAAGTCCGTGTGTACGAGTCGGAGTGAGGTAGCTAGTTCTTCAGGAGAAAAGTAGCTAGAGCAGTTTTAAATAAGATTGTTTTTGTAAGTTACAAGAAATAATGAATGTATTTATATTTATAAAAAACAGTAACACTTGCAATATCATCGTATTATATAAATAAACAACATTTTACAAATTTCAACAATCTTAAAAATAATGTATGCACATATCACACAAAAAAGTAAATTGCAAAAATGTATATTCATATATTATATTATTTTAAAACCATAAGTATGTTTTACCAATGCTCTTGTATTACTGTTAACGCCATTATAGTACAGCTCCAATTCTGAAAACGTTGGGAAAATGCAAAAAACAAACAAACAAAAAGAGTCATTTGAAAATTCAATTCACCCTTTACTATATTTAAAAGCACATTATTAACACATTATTTGATGTTCTACTTTGTGAATTTAATGTATTTTTTAAAAAACACACTCAATTCAAATCTCATGACTGCAGCACATTCCAAAAAATTGGGACAGTCGACTGTTTACCACTGTGTAACACCACCTTTTATTTTAATAACACTTATTAAGAGTTTGGGCACTGAAGACACCAGTTGGTTAAGTTTAGCAAGCGGAATTTACCCCAATTAGCCATTACGCATGTCTTCAGCATTACTTATTTTGCGCTTCATAATGCACCACACATTCTCAATAGCTCTCTCAAATTACTAATTTGGTTACTCAGAAAAATCACCAAGATTACAAGTTTTGCGCTATACCGGGTGCATAAATAACGCAAAAAAATGGCAGTTTACATAGCGCTGCCATTACAAGTTAGTGAAATACCATCTCTTGTTGTGCAATATGGTGCGATAAGCTCCATACCACACAACATCCAAGGACTGACTTTGGCCCCAAGTTATGAAAGTCTGGTGGACCTGATCCGACAGTGCAGTAAATATAGGCCTAGATTACGAGTTGTGCATTAGAGGCTATGCGGTGCTAATGAGCAGTTTGGTCTCACCGCTCACTTACATGCAGTGCTGGTATTAAAGGTTTTCAGAAACCCGTCATTAAAAGACAAGAAGTGAGCGTTGAGCAAAATTTTGCTCATTACCGCACTCCAATACCAGCGCTGCTTAAGTCAGCGGTGAGCTGGTCGTACGTGCTCGTGCACAATTTCCCCATTGGAATCAACGGGGAGAGCCGGCTGAGAAAAAGTCTAACACCTGCAAAAAAGCAGCGTAAAACTCACTAATGCAGCCCTATTGATTCCTATGGGGAAATAAAAGTTATGTTTACACCTAACACCCTAACATGAACCCCGAGTCTAAATACCCCTAATCTTACACTTATTAACCCCTAATCTGCCGTCCCCGACATCGCCGACACCTGCATTATACATATTAACCCTTAATCTGCCGCTCCGGACACTGCCGCCACCTACATTATATGTATTAACCCCTAATCTGTTGCCCCCAACATAGCTGACACCTACATAATATTTATTAACCCCTAATCTGCCGCCCCCAATGTTGCCGCAACCTACCTACATTTATTATCCCCTAATCTGCCGCCCCCAATGTCGCCGCCACTATATTAAAGTTATTAACCCCTAAACCTAAGTCTAACCCTAACCCTAACACCCCCTAACTTAAATATAATTACAATAAATCTAAATAAATATTACTATCATTATCTAAATTATTCCTATTTAAAACTAAATACTTACCTATAAAATAAACCCTAAGTTAGCTACAATATAACTAATAGTTACATTGTATCTATCTTAGGGTTTATTTTTATTTTACAGGCAAGTTTGTATTTATTTTAACTAGGTAGAATAGTTATTAAATAGTTATTAACTATTTAATAACTACCTAGCTAAAATAAATACAAAAGTACCTGTAAAATAAAACCTAACCTAAGTTACACTAACACTTAACACTACACTATAATTAAATAAATGAACTAAATTAAATACAATTACCTAAATTAAATTAAATTAGGGCAGAAGTCTTCATCCAGACGGCAACTTCTATCTTCATCCATCTGCGCGGAGCGGGTCCATCTTCAAGACATCCGACGCAGAGCATCCTCTTCATCCGACGACTAAAGATAAATGAAGGTACCTTTAAGTGACGTCATCCAAGATGGCGTCCCTTAGATTCAGATTGGCTGATAGAATTCTATTGGTAGTTTAGTTTAGGCTAGGTTTTTTTTTTATTTGGGGGGGCTTTTTTTATTTTAATAGGGCTATTAGATTAGGTGTAATTAGTATCTGTAATTTGTTTATTATTTTCTGTAATGTAGTGGGTTTTTTTGTACTTTAGGTAATTGTATTTAATTTAGTTAATTTATTTAATTATAGTGAAGTGTTAGGTGTTAGTGTAACTTAGGTTAGGTTTTTTTTTACAGGTACTTTTGTATTTATTGTAGCTAGGTAGTTATTAAATAGTTAATAACTATTTAATAACTATTCTACCTAGTTAAAATAAATACAAACTTGCCTGTAAAATAAAAATAAACCATAAGATAGATACAATGTAACTATTAGTTATATTGTAGCTAGCTTACGGCTAGATTTGGAGTTTGGCGGTAAAAGGGCTGTTAACGCTCCGCGGGTTTTTTTCTGGCCGCACCATAAATTTAACTCTGGTATCGAGAGTTCAAACAAATGCTGCGTTAGGCTCCAAAAAAGGAGCGTAGAGCATTTTTACCGCAAATACAACTCTCGATACCAGAGTTGCTTACGGACGCGGCCGGCCTCAAAAACGTGCTCGTGCACGATTCTCCCATAGGAAACAATGGGGCTGTTTGAGCTGAAAAAAAACCTAACACCTGCAAAAAAGCAGCGTTCAGCTCCTAACGCAGCCCCATTGTTTCCTATGGGGAAACACTTCCTACGTCTGCACCTAACACTCTAACATGTACCCCGAGTCTAAACACCCCTAGCCTTACACTTATTAACCCCTAATCTGCCGCCCCCGCTATCGCTGACCCCTGCATTACACTTTTAACCCCTAATCTGCCGCTCCGTAAACCGCCGCCACCTACGTTATCCCTATGTACCCCTAATCTGCTGCCCTAACATCGCCGACCCCTATGTTATATTTATTAACCCCTAATCTGCCCCCCACAACGTCGCCGACACCTACCTACACTTATTAACCCCTAATCTGCCGAGCGGACCTGAGCGCTACTATAATAAAGTTATTAACCCCTAATCCGCCTCACTAACCCTATCATAAATAGTATTAACCCCTAATCTGCCCTCCCTAACATCGCCGACACCTACCTTCAATTATTAACCCCTAATCTGCCGACCGGAGCTCACCGCTATTCTAATAAATGTATTAACCCCTAAAGCTAAGTCTAACCCTAACACTAACACCCCCCTAAGTTAAATATAATTTACATCTAACGAAATAAATTAACTCTTATTAAATAAATGATTCCTATTTAAAGCTAAATACTTACCTGTAAAATAAATCCTAATATAGCTACAATATAAATTACATTTATATTATAGCTATTTTAGGATTAATATTTATTTTACAGGTAACTTTGTATTTATTTTAACCAGGTACAATAGCTATTAAATAGTTAAGAACTATTTAATAGTTACCTAGTTAAAATAATTACAAATTTACCTGTAAAATAAATCCTAACCTAAGATATAATTAAACCTAACACTACCCTATCAATAAAATAATTAAATAAACTACCTACAATTACCTACAATTAACCTAACACTACACTATCAATAAATTAATTAAACACAATTGCTACAAATAAATACAATTAAATAAACTATCTAAAGTACAAAAAATAAAAAAGAACTAAGTTACAGAAAATAAAAAAATATTTACAAACATAAGAAAAATATTACAACAATTTTAAACTAATTACACCTACTCTAAGCCCCCTAATAAAATAACAAAGACCCCCAAAATAAAAAATTCCCTACCCTATTCTAAATTTAAAAAGTTACAAGCTCTTTTACCTTACCAGCCCTGAACAGGGCCCTTTGCGGGGCATGCCCCAAGAAGTTCAGCTCTTTTGCCTGTAAAAGAAAACATACAATACCCCCCCCCCCCAACATTACAACCCACCACCCACATACCCCTAATCTAACCCAAACCCCCCTTAAATAAACCTAACACTAAGCCCCTGATGATCTTCCTACCTTGTCTTCACCATGCCAGGTTCACCGATCCGTCCTGGCTCCAAGATCTTCATCCAACCCAAGCGGGGGCTAGACATCCACTGAAGAAGTCCAGAAGAGGGTCCAAAGTCTTCCTCCTATCCGGCAAGAAGAGGACATCCGGACCGGCAAACATCTTCTCCAAGCGGCATCTTCTATGTTCTTCCATCCGATGACGACCGGCTCCATCTTGAAGACCTCCAGCGCGGATCCATCCTCTTCTTCCGACGACTAGACGACGAATGACGGTTCCTTTAAGGGACGTCATCCAAGATGGCGTCCCTCGAATTCCGATTGGCTGATAGGATTCTATCAGCCAATCGGAATTAAGGTAGGAATTTTCTGATTGGCTGATGGAATCAGCCAATCAGAATCAAGTTCAATCCGATTGGCTGATCCAATCAGCCAATCAGATTGAGCTCGCATTCTATTGGCTGTTCCGATCAGCCAATAGAATGCGAGCTCAATCTGATTGGCTGATTGGATCAGCCAATCGGATTGAACTTGATTCTGATTGGCTGATTCCATCAGCCAATCAGAAAATTCCTACCTTAATTCCGATTGGCTGATAGAATCCTATCAGCCAATCGGAATTCGAGGGACGCCATCTTGGATGACGTCCCTTAAAGGAACCGTCATTCGTCGTCTAGTCGTCGGAAGAAGAGGATGGATCCGCGCTGGAGGTCTTCAAGATGGAGCCGGTCGTCATCGGATGGAAGAACATAGAAGATGCCGCTTGGAGAAGATGTTTGCCGGTCCGGATGTCCTCTTCTTGCCGGATAGGAGGAAGACTTTGGACCCTCTTCTGGACTTCTTCAGTGGATGTCTAGCCCCCGCTTGGGTTGGATGAAGATCTTGGAGCCAGGACGGATCGGTGAACCTGGCATGGTGAAGACAAGGTAGGAAGATCATCAGGGGCTTAGTGTTAGGTTTATTTAAGGGGGGTTTGGGTTAGATTAGGGGTATGTGGGTGGTGGGTTTTAATGTTGGGGGGGGGGGGTATTGTATGTTTTCTTTTACAGGCAAAAGAGCTGAACTTCTTGGGGCATGCCCCGCAAAGGGCCCTGTTCAGGGCTGGTAAGGTAAAAGAGCTTGTAACTTTTTAAATTTAGAATAGGGTAGGGAATTTTTTATTTTGGGGGTCTTTGTTATTTTATTAGGGGGCTTAGAGTAGGTGTAATTAGTTTAAAATTGTTGTAATATTTTTCTTATGTTTGTAAATATTTTTTTATTTTCTGTAACTTAGTTCTTTTTTATTTTTTGTACTTTAGATAGTTTATTTAATTGTATTTATTTGTAGCAATTGTGTTTAATTAATTTATTGATAGTGTAGTGTTAGGTTAATTGTAGGTAATTGTAGGTAGTTTATTTAATTATTTTATTGATAGGGTAGTGTTAGGTTTAATTATATCTTAGGTTAGGATTTATTTTACAGGTAAATTTGTAATTATTTTAACTAGGTAACTATTAAATAGTTCTTAACTATTTAATAGCTATTGTACCTGGTTAAAATAAATACAAAGTTACCTGTAAAATAAATATTAATCCTAAAATAGCTATAATATAAATGTAATTTATATTGTAGCTATATTAGGATTTATTTTACAGGTAAGTATTTAGCTTTAAATAGGAATCATTTATTTAATAAGAGTTAATTTATTTCGTTAGATAAAAATTATATTTAACTTAGGGGGGTGTTAGTGTTAGGGTTAGACTTAGCTTTAGGGGTTAATACATTTATTAGAATAGCGGTGAGCTCCGGTCGGCAGATTAGGGGTTAATAATTGAAGGTAGGTGTCGGCGATGTTAGGGAGGGCAGATTAGGGGTTAATACTATTTATGATAGGGTTAGTGAGGCGGATTAGGGGTTAATAACTTTATTATAGTAGCGCTCAGGTCCGCTCGGCAGATTAGGGGTTAATAAGTGTAGGCAGGTGTCGGCGACGTTGTGGGGGGCAGATTAGGGGTTAATAAATATAACATAGGGGTCGGCGATGTTAGGGGCAGAAGATTAGGGGTACATAGGGATAACGTAGGTGGCGGTCGGCAGATTAGGGGTTAAAAATTTTAATCGAGTGGCGGCGATGTGGGGGGACCTCGGTTTAGGGGTACATAGGTAGTTTATGGGTGTTAGTGTAGTTTAGGGTACAGTAGTTAAGAGATTTATGAACCGGCGTTAGCCAGAAAGCTCTTAACTCCTGCTTTTTTCAGGCGGCTGGAATCTTGTCGTTAGAGCTCTAACGCTCACTGCAGAAACGACTCTAAATACCAGCGTTAGAAAGATCCCATTGAAAAGATAGGCTACGCAAATGGCGTAGGGGGATCTGCGGTATGGAAAAGTCGCGGCTGTAAAGTGAGCGTTAGACCCTTTAATCACTGACTCCAAATACCAGCGGGCGGCCAAAACCAGCGTTAGGAGCCTCTAACGCTGGTTTTGACGGCTACCGCCGAACTCTAAATCTAGGCCTTTGGGTTTATTTTATAGGTAAGTATTTAGTTTTAAATAGGAATAATTTAGTTAATTATAGTAATTTTATTTAGATTTATTTTAATTATATTTAGGGTTATGGTTAGACTTAGGTTTAGGGGTTAATACATTTAGTATAGTGGCGGCAACGTTGGGGACGGCAGATTAGGGGTTAATAAATGTAGGTAGGTTGCGGCGACATTGGCGGTGGCAGATTAGGGGTTAATACATATAATGTAGGTGTCGGTGATGTTGGGGGCAGCAGATTAGGGGTTCATAAATATAATGTAAGTGGCGGCAGTGTCCGAAGCGGCAGATTAGGGGTTAACATTTTTTTTATAGTGTTTGCGATGTGGGAGGGACTCGGTTTAGGGGTTAATAGGTAGTTTATGGGTGTACTTTTTAGCACTTTAGTTATGAGTTTTATGTTACGGCGTTGTACCATAAAACTCATAACTACTGACTTTTAAATGCGTTAGGACTCTTGACAGGGTAGGGTGTACTGCTCACTTTTTGGCCTCCCAGGACAGACTCATAAAACCGGCGCTATGGAAGTCCCATAGAAAAAAGACTTTACGAAGTTTACATAAGTCGTTTTGCGTTAAGGCCAAAGAAGTGTGCGGTGACCCTAAACCTTCAAGACTCGTAATACCAGCGGGCGTAAAAAAGCAGCGTTAGGACCTCTTAACGCTGCTTTTTTACCCTAATGCACAACTAGCCGATAGATTGTTTGATATTAGCTGCCAATGTCGTTTAATTTCTTCCTGCCAATAACTCCCTTTTCATCAAAGTCTTAAGCATGGAACATTATCCTTTCAATAGGGCATTTGAATAACCCCTTTCCAAAGATTTCTGTTTGGATGTCGGCAACATTAAACCATCTTTGGTAAATCTGTTTTATCATGGACATGTATTATCAATTTGCGTGCTAATTTTAGCACGGCCCAACGAGATTGATATCACACCCTGTGCTATCATTAGCGCTCCATTTGCAATCTGGACAACAAAATGTAATTGATGTATACATATAAACACATAAATATACATATATATACACACACGTATACACACACTTTCAAATACTTCAACATATGTATATACTTTGTAACCATTCCATACAACGGGCCAAGCCAGTAGAGGGAAGGCAGTTCAATCCAAAAACAAAGGGTTAAGAAGGGAACTAGGCTACAGGTGCTAAACACAAGAATGTCCAAGCAAACACTGAAAAGTAATACTGAACTTTAATGCTATAAGCCACACCTTTGTGGAGTGGCTCTCAATGCTAGCTGAGTCTCTGTGATAATCAGTGCACCTGTGTGCATGTTTATTTGAATCCTGCATGTATATTTGTGTATATATTATTCTGTGCATTTTCTGCATCCCTCTCCATTTAATCTTCTCATGTAAATCTGGCTGCATAGAAAACTGTGTCACACATTGTGCAGGAGATGTGGCTGGTTTAGCCAATCCCTGCACAGTACAGGAAACCAGGGAAGCAGCTATTATAAATCAACATCTATGGGGACCAGCTGAGTATCCATGAAATCCATGGAATGCTGGAAAACTGCAAAGTTATGTAACTAAATGGACATGCTTTATTGTGATCAAACCTATGTATTTTCATGTATGAATCTCAATAAAAAGTTTTTTGTTTTTTTTTTAAAGTTAAATTTATACATTTTTAACTCATTCTGTTGTAGACTTTTCACGTGTCATGATTTATACATAGAATAATAATATAGTTTGAATCTCCTGGGTCTTTTGAATAAAACAATATAAATATGTTTGGGTTTCTCACTGAAAACTGTGAGCAGCATCTAAACACTGCAAAACAGCTCAGCACATGGGTGGAAATGACTTAGCAGTTAATGGATTAAATATAAATAAAAGTAGTAGATACTCTACTGCTATTGCTACAAGCAATCAGCAACACATATATATAATTTTTATGTTTTTTTTTTTTTTTTTTACACACAATCTGTTAATGCATAAATACATGCATATACTCAACACCAAAAGAGGGTAATAAAGGAAGGGTAAAAAGAGCGTGTGTGTGAGAATTAGAGTGATAGAGTCAGTAAGAGGGGGAGAGTGAGTGTTAGAGGAAACAGGGGGTAGTGAAAGAGGGTGAGGGTGTGAGTATAGGACTCATTGGGCAAGAAGAAAATGCTATGAAGGGAAGGTAAATGGAGAGGAAGGAATAGAGACATGGCTATGGCTAGTGCAGGAGTCACAAAGAAACAAAACAGATGCACAAAATCTATGAAGAAGAAAACAAACCTAAATATGTAGAGAAAGACCTCTGAAGGAACAGAATCTCATGGAATGAGAATGCTGTTCCAAAGGACTAAATCAGCAAAAGTAATTTTAACACAGTTTTTGACCAACATATTTGTTGTACTAGATATGCAAATAAGCAGTAGGATTAGTTAAAGGGACAGTCTATTTGAATACTGTTACTGTTTAAAAAGTTAGATAATCACTTACTTACTACCCATTCCCCAGTTTTGCATAACCAACATGCTTATATTAATGTACTTTTTACCTCTGTCATTACTTTGTATCTAAGCTTCTGCAGACCTCCCCCTTATTTCAGTTCTTTTGACATATTTGCATGTTAGCTTGATATAAGGGGACTTCTATAGAATAGATATGAAGGCAACATCAGCCACTTAAAAACAAATTGTATGCTTACCTGATAAATTTCTTTCTCTCCGGATATGGAGAGTACACAAAGTAATTCAATTACTAGTGGGAACATCACTCCTGGCCACAAAGGTGTGGAGGTGCCTGAGGTTTAGTAAAAATAACTGTCTTAATAAAGGGTGGGGTCATGGACTCTCCATATCCGGAAAGAAAGAAATTTATCAGATAAGCATACATTTAGTTTTCTTTCCTAAGATATGGAGAGTCCACAATGTCATTCAATTACTAGTGGGAACCAATACCCAAGTTAGAGGACACAGAATAAACAGGGAGGGAGAAAACGACAGGCAGACCTAAACAGAAGGCACCACTGCTTGAAGAACCTTTCTCCCAAAAGAAGCCTCAGCCAAGGTAAACATATTAAATTTGGAAAATTTGGAAAAAGAATGCAGAGAGAACCAAATTGCAACCTTGCAAATCTGTTCTACAGAAGCTTCATTTTTGAAAGCCCAAGAAGAGGAGACAGCCCTAGTGGAATGAGCTGTAATTCTCTCACGAGGCTGCTGTCCAGCAGTCTCATAAGCAAAACGAATCATACTTCTCAACCAGAGGGAAAGAGAAGTAGAAGTAGCCTTCTGAGCCTTATACTTTCCTGATAAACAAACAAACAGGGCAGAAGACTGGCGAAAATTCTTAGTCGCCTGTAGGTAGAATTTTATAGCACGCACAACATCCAAGTTATGCAACAGACGTTCTTTATGAGAAGAAGGATTGGGACAGAGAGAAGGAACAACAATTTCCTGATTAATATTTCTATCCAAAACCTCTTTAGGAAGAAACCAAAATTTAGTATGACGAACCGCCTAATCCACATGAAAGATAAGGTTAGGCCAATCACTCTGCAAAGCAGAGAGTTCAGAAACTTTCTAAACAGAAGGGAAAGCAATAAGAAACAAAACCTTCCAAGATAGCAACTTAATATCTATGGAATGCATTGGATCAAACAGAGCTTGCTGCAAAACTTTAAGAACAAGATTAAGGCTCCAAGGAGGAGCAACAGGTTTAAACACAAGCCTGATTCTAACCAGGGCCTGACAAAAAGATTGAACATCTGGCACATACACCAGACACTTGTGTAACAACATAGATAATGCAGAAATCTGACCTTTCAGAGAACTGACTGACAACCTTTTATCCAGACATTCCTGGAGAAAAGACAAAATTCTAGGAATTCTGACCCTACTTCAAGAGTGGCCCTTAGATTCACACCAATAAAGGTATTAATGCCATACCTTATGGTCTCAATGACCGACTCAGAAAATCCATGCTTACACAGAACTAAGCATACAATCTCCAAGCAGACAGCTTCAGAGAAATGAGATTTGGATGGAGGAATGGACCCTGAGTTAGAAGGTTCTTCCTCAGAGGCAACCTCCAAGGCGGCTGAGATGACATCTTCACTAGGTCTGCATACCAGATCCTGTGAGGCCATGCAGGAGATATTAGAATTACACTTGCTCTCTCTTGTTTGATATGAGCAATAACACGTGGAAGGAGTGCAAATAGAGGAAACAGGTATGCTACACTAAAATCCCAAGGAACCACCAGAGCATCTATCAGAGTGACCTGAGGATCTCTTGACCTTGAACCGTACCTTGGAAACTTTGCGTTCTGCCAAGACGCCATCTAATCCAACTCTGGCAACCCCCATTTGAGGGTTAAAGGGACAGTACACTGTAAAATTGTTTTTCCATTAATGTATTTTAAATAACTTGTTATACCAACTGCAAAGTATAAAATATTTGAGAAATTGCATTTTCATGCTTATATGTGTATATGAAGTAGCTGATTTTGTGCATTGAAACCACAGACTATTACAATGGGTTGAACTTAAAGGTAATATCAGATCTCATTATGTTATAACTTTGTGTACAGTGACTTGCTTCCTTATATTTTATTTGGCTGGAACACCAAAGCTCAATACATAGAGAGAACAGTGGACAATTATCCTTTTATTACTTAACTATCCTGCTTCCCACTGAGATTGTAACTTCTTCTGCTGGCTGTCTTTATTTAGGCTTGTCAATAGCATATTCTCCAGTATCAAAACTTTCAGTATAGGTGGCTATATCACAGGCTAAATCAGATATTCACCTCTAGCAGGTAAAAAGGATAAGTGTGAATAATTTAAAGGGGAGAAACTGTCCCTTTAACCTGGAGAACACCTCCGGATGGACAGTCCACTCCCCGGGATGAAATGTCTGTCTGCTCAGGAAATTCGCTTCCCAGTTGTCCACTCCAGGAATGTGGATGGCAGATAGACAACATTTGTGAGCTTCCGCCCACAGAATAATCTGATACACCTCCTTCATGGCTAAGGAACTCCGAGTTCCTCCCTGGTGGTTGATGTAAGCCACTGAGGTGATGTTGTCTGACTAAAACCTGATAAATTAGGCTAAAGACAATTGAGGCCAAGCCATCAGAGCATTGTAAATCACTCTCAACTCCAAGATGTTTATGGGGAGAGCAGACTCCTTCTGAGTCCATAGTCCCTGCATCTTTAACGAGTCCCAGACTGCTCCCCAGCCTAGCAGGCTGGCGTCCGTGGTCACAATCACCCAGGAAAGTATCCGGAAGCATATGCCCTGAGACAGATGGTCCTGAGAAAGCCACCACTGGAGAGAGTCTCTTGTCGACTGTTCTAGATCTATCCTCTGAGACAGATTTGAATGCTCTCCATTCCATTGTCTGAGCATGCATAATTGCACAGCTCTCAAATGGAATTGAGCAAAGGGAATGATGTCCATGGAAGCGACCATCAGAACAATTACCTCCATACTGAGGCCACTGATGGCCGAACAGTAGACTGAAGAGAGACAAGAGGAGAGAACTTTGGATTTTCTGACCTCCGTCAGAAAACTTTTCATAGATAGGGATTCTATTATGGTCCCTAAGAAAATTACCCTTGTAGCTGGAACAATGGAACTCTTTTCCAGATGCACTTTCCAACCGTGGGAACGTAGAAAAGACAACAAGATCTCTGTATGAGAGTTTGCTTGTTGAAAAAAATGGCGCCTGAACCAATATGTCATCCAGGTATGGTGCCACTGCAATTCCCTGAGACCTGATCACTGCCAAGAGAGCCCCCAGAACCTTTGAGAAAATTCTGGGAGCTGTGGCAAGTCCAAATGGAAGAGCCACAAACTGAAAGTGTTTGTCTAGAAAGGCGAATCTCAGGAATTTGTGGATGGGAACATGACAAACTGACCCTCTTGGACTAAAGGAAGAATGGAACTAATGGTTTCCATTTTATAGGACGGTGCCCTAAGAAACTTGTTGAGGCACTTTAGGTCTAAAATAGGTCAAATACTTCCATTTTTTTGGGAACCACAAACAGATTTGAATAGAATCCTAGACCCTGTTCCCTTACTGGAACTGGAACAATCACTCCCAGGGAGAAAAGGTCCTGAACACAGTTCAATAATGCCTCTCTTTTTACCTGGTCTGCAGATAATCTTGAGAGGTGGAATCTGCCCCTGGGAGGGAAAGTTTTGAATTCTATTTTGTAACTCTGAGATACTATGTCCACAGCCCAAGGATCTGGGACATCTCATCTCCACGCTTGACAAAACAGGGAAAGTCTGCCCCACTTGATCCGATTCCAGACCAGGGGCCAACCCTTCATGCTGACTTAGACTCAGCTGAGGGTTACTTTGATTGCTTCCCCTTATTTCAAGACTGATTGGGCTTCCATGAAGACTTGCACTGCTCCTCCTTGGAAAAGGGAGAGGAAGACTTTTGACCTTTGAAGTTACAAAAGGAATGAAAATTACTTTGATGTCCTTCGAGTCTGTTCTTCTTGACTTGTGGTAGAAAAGACCCTTTTCCACCCGTAATATATCAGAAATTATTTCTGCCAGACCAGGCCCGAACAAGGTCTTACCCTTGTAAGGAAGCGCCAGAAGCTTGGACATAGAGGTAACATCAGCTGACCAAGATTTTAGCCACAATGCCCTACGGGCTAGGACAGAGAAGCCAGACATCTTGGCTCTCAGTATAATAACTTGCATGTTAGCATTAGAAATAAAGGAATTTGCTAGTTTGAGAGCCTTAATTCTATCTTGTATCTCCTCCAATGGAGTCTCTACTAAAATTGATTCAGACAAGGTGTTGCACCAATAGGATGCTGCACTTGCTACTGTGGCAATACAAACTGCAGGTTGCCATTGAAGACCTTGACGATAATACATCTTCTTCAATTAAGCTTTCAGCTTTTTGTCCATGGGATCCTTAAAGGAGCAGCTATCCTCTATAGGGATCGTAATTCTCTTAGCCAGAGCAAAAATAGCCTTTTCTACTTTAGCACCGTGTGCCAAGAATCTTTAATGAAGTCACCAACGTGAAAACATCTTTTTAAATACAGGAGACAGGGAGAAAGGAATCCCTGGTTTCATCCATTCCTATGAAATAATCTCCGTCACACGGTCTGGGACAGAAAAAACTTCCTCAGAGGAAGGAACATCATAATATTTATTAAGTTTACTAGACTTCTTAGGGTTGACAATGGCAGAAGTATCGGAGCTGTCCAAAGAAGCCAATGCCTCCTTTAACAGTACACAAAGGTGTTCAAGCTTAAATCTGAAGTTTACTTCTTCGGTATCAGATGAAGGAATAATACTTTCCGAATCTGAGATTCTACCCTCAGAGGCTACTGACGTATCCTCCTCATCAGACTTATGAGGGAGGGAAACTTGCGTATCAGTAGGTGGAACAGAAACCTTACTATCTAAATGTCTAATTTTCCTCTTGCGTTTTCCCAGCATAGGAAAACAGATAATGCCGCAGATACCACAGAAGATACCTATGCAGCAAAATATGCAGGCAAATAAACTCCTCCAGGAGGCTGAGAGGAACTGCAGGGCACTGTATGTGACGCCATAGAAGCTTGGGACATTTGGGGAGAAAGCTGTGGCATTGGGGCCCATTTATCAAGCTCCAAACGGAGCTTGTGGTCCCGTGTTTCTGGCGAGTCGTCAGACTCGCCAGAAACAGCAGTTATGAAGTAGCGGTCTAAAGAGAGCGCATTGCTCTCGGCATTCAGCGAGGTCTTGAGGACCTGACCCGCACTGTTGGATCAGGTCCACAAGACCTTTGATAAATAGGCCCCATTGCCTGAACAGCATCATCCTGAGAGACATAGGGCTCAGAGGGCAACAATTTATCTTTAAATTGAAGTGCTCTAGCTAAGCGCGCAGCACAGAATTGCATATGCAAAACAATTTGTCCCTCAAGGCATAACAAGCATTTATAAAAAAACACAGTCTTGGTCCATGTCCATAATACAAAATAAAAAATTCCCCAAACTGTAGAAATTTTTTAAGTACACTTTCACTTTAAGACATTGTGTGGCTCTCAATTTGACTGCCAGAAGTCTCTAAAACGATCATATAGTAGATCGACACTGAAGAGACTGAAATTCAATTACGCCGCTCTGCTCTGTGAATATCCGACAGCAGAGAGAAGTCACATAACCGGCAGAGAGAGGAAACTATGCAGCAAGTAAAAGGCGCGAGTTTCCCTCTGCTTACAACACCGGAGCTTAATTTACACAAACGCTCAAGCAGTCTGGCAGTTAGCCTGTTCTAGCTAAGCAAGCAAAGTAAACCAACTGCCAAATTTTAAGTTTATACATAAATCCCTGTATAAAACATAAGCCACATACATACTAATAAAATGTTTCAACAAAATTAGCCCAAAGAGGAAAAATGACCCAATAAAGGCAAGATTAACCCCTAGGGGTTGATTTATGAAGCAGCGGATGCTGCTTCCGACCCACTCCGCTGCTCCTTAACCTGTCCGCCACCTCTGAGGTGGCGGACAGCAATCAGCCTGATCAGATACAATCGGGTTGATTGACACCCCCTGCTAGCGGCCGATTGGCCATGAATCTCCAGGGGGCGCTATTGCACCAGCAGTTTACCAGAACTGCTGGTGCAATGATAAACGCTGACAGCGTATGCTGTCGGCATTTATCGATGTGCGGCAGACATGATACGATACAGTGTATCATGTCCGTCCACACCTTAATAAATTTACTCCCTAGTCTCAACATACATAATGTGCCTGCCCACTGCAAAAGAAAATCCTGTATAAAGGATTTTGAAAAAATGTCCCCTTCTACTGCATATGACATATTTTTCTGAAGTGCAAATCTCCAAGACCTAGAAGCACTTACTTGCAGTCTAGCTGTCCAGCTGGAAGACAGCTCACAAGGCATGAAAGGACACATAGGGGCTTATTTATTATAGTGCGAGCGGACATTATCTGAAATTGTGGATCATGTCCTCCGCACATCGATAAATGCCGACAGCATACGCTCTCCATTTATCATTGCACCAGCAGTTCTGGTGAACTGCTGGTGCAATACTGCCCCCTGCAGATTCGTGGCCACTAGCAGGGGGTGTCAATCACCCCGATCATAATTGATCGGGTTGATTTCTGTCCGACCTCAGAACAGACAGACAAGTTATTAAGCAGCAGTCTTTAGATATGGAGCTTGATAAATATGCCCCATACTCCTTACAGAGACCTGTAGAAAAAGAAAGAACAGAGTAACCAACTCTGGCTTTCTGTATCATGGGCAGCAATGTGTTAGGAAACAAAGCAAGGACTACCTCACAACTTCCTAACTGCTTAAAAGCCACCACTACTCTACTGAAGAGATTGACGTGGACTCAGCTAAACCCAAATCCTTGCTTGCAGGGAAAAATACCTGAAAAAGGAATGAATTTTTTCAGACACCAAACTTCCCCTCCTCCGTTGACAGAGGCAAAGAGAATGACTAGGGATTATGGGTAGGTGAGTGACACTTAACAGCTTTCCTGTAATGCTCTTTGCCTCCTCCTGCTGGCCAGGAATAATATTCCCACTAGTAATTGAATGACGTTGTGGACTCTCCATATCTTCGGAAACAAAATGTATTTTCTTGAGCAAGAGCATCTGATATTGAACAGTATTATTAGTATTGTGGCAGTTAAAGGTCACTGAGACAGTGGGCAACTGTTGCAGCTTTCATGGGAAGGAAATCACATTATGAAATATAAAATGATAAAATCTTGACTTTGAAAACAAATAACCTTAATTTTTTTATTTATATTCATACATCTTATCAGTTACTATGCCTAAAAAAATGTACATGACTTTATGAGGTATAATATGATATAATAATTTATATAACAATGTAAACATGTAAGCAATGTTGAAAATATTAATGTTAATCAATTCTATGGCAAGCGTTATCTGTTATATTTCTTCATATAACAAATGATAAACTATGCCACATCACACAAAGTAATGTAACAGATGATACCCCTGCAGTGTTTATGTAAAAAAGAATATATAATGAGGGTTATACATTTACATTTTTCTAAATTCATAATGTTGACTGTTGTATACATTTCATATTTTTTAAAAATGATCCTATTCTAATAGTTTTAGTATTTTTCTGTTTAAAATACATAACTAAACAAATAAGAATTTTCCCAGTTGTATCAAATTGTATAACAAAACAAAAAACAATTTGTCATGTTGTCTGAAGCAATATAAATTAAAAAAATAAATAAATAATGTTTATAAGTATAATGTGACATGAATATTTCAATATATATTTAAATTATTAATATATTAGGTTCTTTCAAATTCATATATGTGTGTACTGAGTATGTCTGCATATCCAGCAAAGCAAAATCCATTAAAGGGACATGAAACTCAAATGTTTTCTTTCATGATTTAGAAAGAGCATACAATTATAATCAACTTTCTAATTTACTTCTATTATCTATTTTGCTTCATTCTCTTGATATTCTTTGCTGAAAAGCATATCTAGATATGCTTAGTAGCTGCTGATTGGTAGCTGCACATAGATGCCTCCTGTGATTGGTTCACCTTGTGCATTACTATTTCTTCATTAAAGTATATCTAAAGAATGAAGCAAATTAGGTAATAGAAGTAAATTGGAATATTGTTTAAATTTGTATTCTCTACCTTAATCATGAAAGAAAATGTTTGGGTATAGTGTCCCTTTAAGTAAATAAATGACTTGTGTATTTAAAGGGACAGTCTAGACAAAATTAAACTTTTATGATTTAGATAGGGCATACAGTTTTAAACAACTTTACAATTTCCTATTATCATCAAATTTGTTTTGTTTGCTTGGTATTCATTGTTTAACCCCTTAAGGACAAGACTATGAGGCCGAATTATCAAATGTCTGTAGGACCTGATCCGACAGTGCGGATCAGGTCCGACAGACATCTCTGAATGCGGAGAGCAATATGCTCTCCGTATTCAGCATTGCACCAGCAGCTCACAAGAGCAACGCCGCCCCCTGCAGACTCGCGGCCAATGGGCAGCCAGCAGGGAGGTGTTAATCAACCCGATCGTACTCAATCGGGTTGAATTGTGGCGATTCCTGTCCGCCTCATCAGAGCAGGTGGACAGGGTTATGGAGCAGCGGTCTTTAGACAGCGGCTTCATAACTTGTGTTTCTGGCGAGTCTGAAGACTCGCCAGAAACACGGGCCCTCAAGCCCTCAAGCTCTATACGGAGCTTGATAAATGTACCTCTATTTTTCAATTGTCTTACGCTTAAGGACCAGGGCTATTTTTACATTTCTGCGGTGTTTGTGTTTAGCTGTAATCTTTCTCTTACTCATTTATTGTACCCACATACTGTATATTATATACCGTTTTTCTCGCCATTAAATGGACTTTCTAAAGATACCTTTTTTTCATAATATCTTATAATTTATTATAAAAAAAATTATAAAATATGATGAAATATTTTTAAAAACACACTTTTTCTACCTTTGACCCCCAAAATTTGTTACACATCTACAACCGTGCTAAATAGTTTCTAAATTTTGTCCTGAGGTTAGAAATACCCAATGTTAACATGTTCTTTGCAAGTTATAGGGCAATAAATACAAGTAGCACTTTGCTATTTCAAAATTAGCGCTAGTTACATTGGAACACTGATATCTGTCAGGAATTCTTGAATATCCCTTGACATGTATATATATTTTTTAGTAGAAAACCCAAAGTATTGATCTAGGCCCATTTTGGTATATTTCATGCCACCATTTCACCACCAAATGCGATGAAATAAAAAAAAACTTTTTCACAAACTTTAGGTTTCTCACTGAAATTATTTGCAAACAGCTTGTGCAATCATGGCACAAGTGGTTGTAAATGCTTCTCTGGGATTCCCTTTGTTCAGAAATAGCATACATATATGGCTCTGGTGTTACTTTTTGGTAATTAGAAAGCCGCTAAATGCTGCTGCGCACCACACGTGTATTATGCGCAGCAGTGAAGGGGTTAAATAGGGAGCTTGTATGATTACTTTTAGCTTTAGTGTAGTGTAGTAGACAACCCAAAGTATTGCCCCCATTTCACTGCCAAATGCAATAAAATAAAATACTCACTTTTTAACAAACTTTAGGTTTCATGCTGAAATTATTTACAAATAGCTTGTGCAATTATGGCACAAATGGTTGTAAATGCTTCTCTGGGATCCTCTTTGTTCAGAAATAGCAGAGATATATAGCTTTGGCATTGCTTTTTGGTAATTAGAAGGCTGCTAAATGCCGCTGTGCACCACACTTGTATTATGCCCAGCAGTGAAGGGGATAATTAGGTAGCTTGTAGGGTTAATTATAGCTTTAGAGTAGAGTTCAGCCTCCCACCTGACACATCCCACCCCCTGATCTCTCCCTGACCCCTCTCAGACAGCTCTATTCAATCCCCCACAATTGTCCCCGCCTTCTTAAGTACTGGCAGAATGTCTGCCAGAACTAAAATAAAGGCTTTTTTTAAAAAAATACATATTCTGCTGTGTAGGATCCGCCCTTAGTCCCCAACCTCCATGATCCCCCCAAACAGTTTTCTAACCCTCCCCCCTCTACCTTATTGTAGAGAGGGGAGAGTTACAATAAGTACCCAGTACCCAGTTTCCATACAATTAGCCTTTTTTTTATATTTTATTTATTTTTTATTTATTTTTCTGTAGTGTAGCTTCCCCCCTCAATAGCCAACCCCCACCCCTCCCAGATCCCTTAGAGATAAAAAATGTCCCCCTCCTCTCTCCCTCCTTCCCTTTACACTTTACACTTTACACCTCCCACCCGCTGACGCCCTGTGCGCACTCCTGCCTCCACCCCCATGCCCAGATCTGTGCATGCTCCCGGCGCCCCCCCGCATGTGATCCCACCCTCCTCTGTGTTCATTCTCCCCAGCAATGGCCGCCCACCCGCCTCCCTGCAGCAGCTCCCACCCACCAACAATTGCACCATTGCTGGCTGATGCAGAGAGGGCCACATGCTCTCTGCATCGGTGTTTGAAAAAAGGTATTGTAGTGATGCCTTAATATCATATATACCTTGAAAGTGGCTGGAAGCGATCAGGATCGCTTCCAGCCACTTTAAACCCCTACCGACTTACAGGGTACATTGTTGGTCTTTAACTACCAGTTTGTGTCTGACGTACCCTGTACGACATGTCGTTAAGGGGTTAAAGATAGACCTTGGTAGGCTCATATATATATATATATATATATATATATATATACACACACACAACACACAGAGAAAACCCTGCACTCACTAGCAAGCTCACAGCTAACATTTAAAAGCAAAAATGGAAAGGTTAGGTCTTTCCATATTTGCTTTTAAATCTTAGCTGTGCGCTTGCTAGTGAGTGCAGGGTTTTCTCTGTGTGTTGTATTAATTTGTTTTATTAATTTGATAATTCATTTGTTTTGTAATTTCCCCTATGGTTCTTGCACCCAGACCTGTCTGGGGTTAACTGCCTGTGACTCTGGTGACATAACAGCTTCTTGTGAGTGCCACTGAGCACCCAGGGCTGAGCATGTTGCAAGGTCATGGGATGTGTACCCGGTCCGGTCTTGGAGTGCAGTCCCCTTCCGTGTTTTGTGTATGTGTATATATATATATATATATATAGTAAAGCAAGATAGCGTCAGCACTTATTCATACAAAATTCCACTTTATTGAGGCAACAGACAAAGTTAAAAACAGCGACGTTTCGAGTCAACACAGACCCTTAGTCATGCATGACTAAGGGTCTGTGTTGACTCGAAACGTCGCTGTTTTTAACTTTGTCTGTTGCCTCAATAAAGTGGAATTTTGTATGAATAAGTGCTGACGCTATCTTGCTTTACTATATTCACATATGTGGGCTGGCAGACCCCACTCAGCGGACGTGCACTACTTTAATCCTGGAAAAGGTTGCTGAAAAAATGCTGAAATAATAGCATTAAGAAAGGTGCTGGACTTACCTGTTAAAGTTGTATATATATATATATATATATATATATATATATATATATATATATATATATATATATATATATATATATATATATATATATATATACACACACACAAAGAGAAGGCAAAAGACCACTATTTATCCAGAAACAGGTATTTTACTGCAATTAAATAACTAACACAAGATCAAAATCAGTAGAACATGATACAATTGCCAGATAATTTGTTAAATAAAATGTCCAACAAAATCAATATAGTAGGTAAAGCTGATATAGATTCTCCAATTAGGAAATGCTGTTTTCAATCTTGTTTCACATTTTGTTCCAATGTATCCCTTCAAAGTTCAAACTGGCAACATTGTGTTTTATGATTGTAAACCTGAATAAGTGAACCATCCAGAGAGATTCAGTCAGTCCCTTTTTTTACAAATAGGTAAAGAAGTATTGCCATCAGCATTTGTAATCCACATTCCCATAGACAACTATCCCATATTAAGGCTTAAGCGCGAGTCACACGGCACTGTGAGATTGACCAGCCCACAGTCCATACTAAGTATATGCAGAAAGAGAGAGATAGAGATAGATATGTGTGTATGAATAGCAAACCTTTACTTTAGCTCATCTTTGACTTAGTGCTCCTGCGGCTAATATTTTACTTTCAACTTGTAATATGAGTAGAAAAATAAAATCGCTATTGATTTTTGAGCAATGTTCTTGCACAAAAGTGCTAATATTTTTGTAATCTAGACCAAAATGTAACATTGTTTAAGATCTCTCTTGTGCAATGCCACCTCATACTCTCACACAACTATTTGCTCAAGACCAGGGCATGTGAGTCACCCCAAAGTGAGTGTCAGAGGGATTTTTCTCGCCACCCATGAGGTGTTGGAAAGGCCAAAGAAGCAGATTATGCTTTTTAAATTTGTGGTTGCAGGCTGGTTCAATGATAAAATGAATATATAATTCAAATCACACAATATGTATGTTATTTTATCACTAAGTTACACATTTGTGCTTTTATCTTTAGCCTGATTATTAACACAATTTATGTTTTAAATTACTTGGCAAGAGTCTAACTGTATCTTGATACCTGATTTACTGTAAGTATTGCAATAATTATATCTGTTGGAGTTACAGCGGAGAAATCAAGTAATAATGACTGTCAAGCAAATGCCACATGCTGTCGGCACAAACAGCGACTAGACTCTCTGACAGTTATTTACAATTAGAAAACATAGATACTAGATAGTGGTGTTGTGAGATTTTTTTCGTGTGGTACATAGGTATTTATGAAGATCACATAATTATACCAAAAGTTCAGAGATCCATATATCAATGTAACAAAACTAATGTATTACTTATCTTTTAGAGCTAACAGCTAAAGCGTCATAATTATAAAACAGCATTCTCTCATAGAATATTTAACCTTTTAGAGTAGCAAAATTTTATTTTCAAAAATATGTCCTATGGTCTAAAATGTCATAATAACTCGACATTAATATTTCTATACATCAATACATATCTCCTTTAAAGGGACACTTAAGTCAAAATTAAACTTTCATGTTTCTTATAGAGCATGCAATTTTAAAAAACTTTCCAATTTAGTTCCATTAACAAAATGCGCCCAGTCTTTCTATATATACACTTTCGGAGTCACTAGCTCCTACTGAGAATGTGAAAGAAGTCACAGAATATGCATTTGTGATTGGCTCATGGCTGTCACATGATGCAGGAGGAGTGGAAATAAAAATAACTTTGAAATTTGGCGGAAAAAATATGCACTACTCATTTGGAGTTCAGACTAAAAGGGCTATTGCATTGTGTGTGTTTGTTGATTATGCTTTAACTATGCATTTTTACAGTTTTATCAAAAATGCATTTAACCCTTTGGCTGCTAAGCCATTTCCCACCTGGGTGCTAAGATTTTTTTATTATTATTATTATTTTTGAAAATTTTGAAAACTTTTTTTTTAAACTTTTTTTTTTTTACAGACCCCCAAGACTTAGGCGATTACCTTTCCAACAATGGGTCTTGGGGGTCTGTAGCTGCTTAGATGCCTTAGATGCCTGAGATACAGGCTTCTAAGCAGCATGCCCCCTCCTCCTGTTAAGTATAAATAAAGTTGTGCGGTGACGTCATCACGTAATTGCGCGTGACGTCACCGCACATCACGTGAAGCCCCGGTGATGCCTGACACTCTAGAGGCATGATCGCCGGGGAAGGAGCTGTAAGGAGCCCCCAGATCTCCCTCAAGGTGGGAGAGTGCTCATGACGGCTCTGAGCCGTCATTAGCACCAGAGTGAGAAACTCTGTGATGGCTCAGAGCCGTCATTAGCACTCAAAGGGTTAAAGGAATACAGAAATTACAAATTGTGGCCCAGATTACAAGTGGAGCGCTAATGATAGCACAGGGTGTGATATCAATGTCGCTGGACCGTGCTAAAATTTGCAAGCAAATTGATATTACAAGTCCATGATGAAACAGATTTACCAAAGAAGGTTTAATGTGGCCGACATTCCTTTAGTATGCCATATACTTTCAAAGATTGCGTTAATAATCCATGATACAACAAACTGAAAGTTATGGTTGAGGTAAAGTGTTAGGGTTTTAAAAACAAATTGCACAAAATACATATAAAACATATTTAAATGATGTATTACACTCATATATAAGCATTTTTAATAAAAATATGTTTAATACTGAAAAAAGGATTAAAAAGACATATGTTATATTTCAGGGTTGGATAATTTCTTATTTTAGCATACTGTATTTTATTCCCTATGGCAGAATCAAGCATTTTAAATTACCAGCCATTTCTATGTCACAATTTATAATTACCAGATAATTTATGTACAATGTTGCAACTTGAAGAAACTGCACAGACATCTTGTAGAAGTGAAACTGAACTGCTGTAAGGGCATTTATTGATATACTGAATTGGATCCCCTTTTGATATTAACCCCTGTAATACTAATACATATTAATCTCTTAACGAACAGAGCCATACCCTGTACGATGCTGGTCATTAGGTCTTTAAGGACCAGTGACGTACCCTGTATGTCGCTGCAGTCCTGGGCTTCTCTCTGCCATGATCTCGCTCAAAATGGCGAGATAGCACTATTTCTGCATGCCCCATGAGTGGGGCACAGCAGAAATAAATTTGCTGAGTTACCGATGCAGAGAGGGTCACTCTGTGGCCCTCTGTGCATCGGACACAGGTGGTGCCAATAATTGGTGGGTGGGATGTTAAGGAGGGAGGCGTGGGCGGTCCATCGCTGTAGGTGGCGGGAGGAGGGCGGGAGCAGGTGGGACCACTGGGCCATGTTACCGGGAAGCTGGAAAAAAAATACCTACGTCATTGAGGGGGAAGGAGGGAAGTAGGAGCAATGAGTGGGATCCTATGTGGGATCTGTTGCCATAAAGGGATCTGGGAGGGAGAGGGTGGTAGGGTATTGAGGGGGGGCAGCTACACTACAAAAAAAAAAAGGTTATTTTTTTGTAAAAAAATGCCTAATTTGCAGCAAACTGGGTACTGGTAGACAGCTGCCAATACTTAAGATGGCAGCAAATAGGTAGAGGTGGGAGGGTTAAAAAGCTGTTTGGTGGGGGGATCAGGGAGGTTGGGGACTAAGGGGGGTCCAACACTGCAGAATATTTATTAAAAAAAAAAAGAATAAAAAAAAAAAGCCTTTTATTTTAGTACTGGCAGACTTTCTGCCAGTACTTAAGATGGCAGTGACAATTTTTAGGTGGGGGAGGGAAGAGAGCTGTTTGAGAGGGTTTAGGGAGGGATGTGTCAGGTAGGAGGATGATCTCTACACTAAAGCTAAAATTAACCCTACAATCTACCTAATTAACCCCTTCACTGCTGGGCATAATACAAGTGTCGTGTTCAGTGGCATTTGGCGGTCTTCTAATTACCAAAAAGCAATGCCAAAGTCATATATGTCTGCTATTTCTGAACAAAGGGGATCCCATAGAAGCATTTACAACCACTTGTGCCATGATTGCACAAGTTGCTTGTAAATAATTTCAGTGAGAAACCTAAAATTGTGAAAAAATTTACGATTTTTTTTAATTTGATCGCATTTGGCAGTGAAATGGTGGCATGAAATATACCAAAATGGGCCTAGATCAATACTTTGGGTTGTCTACTAAAAAAAAAAATATATAGTTTTGATAGGTAAATATAGAAAAGGGTCTATTTCTGTTTAAATATAGTGATGGCAAAAATGCTAAAAATGCTTTGGTCTTTAGGGGAAGTTTTTGTCTAAATGCCTGGTCCTTAAGGGGTTAATCATTAACCCCTTTTCCTATTAAAGGGACAGTCTAGTCAAAATTAAACTTTCATGATTCAGTTCACAACTTTTCTATTTACTTTTATTATCAGATTTGCTCTCTTGGTATTTTGTTTGTGCAAAGCTAAACCTAGGTAGGCTCATATTCTAATTTCTAAGCCCTTAAAGGTCTCCTCTTATCTCAGAGAGAGTTTTCCACAGCTGAAAATCAGCTAGATAACATTGTGCTCACTTCTGTGGAGTTATTTATGAGTCAGCGCTGATTGGCTAAAATGCATGTTTGTCAAAAGAACTGAAATAAGGGGCAGTTTGCTTAGACCCAAGATAATCAGAGAGGTAAAAAAGTATATTAATATAACCGTGTTTTTAATGCAAAATTGGGGAATGGGCACTAAAGGGATATCTATCATTTTAAACAACAAAACATGTGTAGTAGACTGTCCCTTTAACCCCTGCAATGCCTATTAAACCCCCCACACATAATAGCCCCTATACAAATACACATATTGTACACACACACTACATCCACTATAGAAGCAGGGAAAGGATAATAACAGCAACATTTATATGAGGCAATTTGGAATTTTTGTTTAATGGATAAAAAAAAATGAAAAATGTAAGACACTACTGAAGGCATGAAAGGGTTAACTTCACAATGCCTGTTTACTTGCAACATTATATAAACATGTGGCAGCACTGATAATAAAAAAAGCAAAAATACTAATACAAAATTGTATAAACATTGTGTGTGTGTCCACTCACAGACTGGACTGGGTACACATCCTAAGCCACAGCAAACTCCACAGCCCTGAACACTGTCAGACAGCTGCAAAGTTCCCAGCAACCCAGGCAGTTAACCCCAGAGCAACCTGGGTGACAGGCCTGCAGGGAAGCATTACAAACATTATCAACACAACACAGGAAACCTGGCACTCACCAGCAGATTCACAGTAATGTTTAAAAGCAAAACTGGGGGAAGTCAGTTACATTTGGCACCAAAGGATCAAGCCCAGGACCACGACAAGCACCCACACAATGCATACTTCCAAACAAACCAACTGGGAACCTCCCAGAGTGACACAGGATTTTGTAACCTCCCCTATGTAAATACAAAACACAGGAATGGACTGCACTCACAGACTGAACTGGGTACACATCCTAAGCCACAGCAAACTCCACAGACCTGAACACTGACATACATCTGCAAAGTTCCCAGCAACCCAGGCAGTTAACCCCAGAGCAACCTGGGTGACAGGCTTGATCCTTTGGCGCCAAATGTAACTGACTTCCCCCAGTTTTGCTTTTAAACATTACTGTGAATCTGCTGGCGAGTGCCAGGTTTTCTGTGTTGTGTTGATAATGTTTGTAATGCTTCCCTGCGGGCCTGTCACCCAGGTTACTCTGGGGTTAACTGCCAGGCCAAAATCACCAGGCTATGTCAACTTTTGATCAGGGTCATTTGGGTAGTTTCTGTTGTCATTATGATTTAAAAAGAGTAACCACAGTTGATTGATAATAAATGGCTTCAGCCAAACACTAACCATGAGTAAAAGAAAAATGTTTGTGTTATCATTCATATTCTCTGAAAAATGGCCAAGAAATCATAAATTCTGCCAGGGTATGTAAACTCATGAGCACAACTATATTTATATTATATTTTTATAGCAGCAACTTTATTTTTTAATAAAATAACTGCCCTACGCAGTATTTTTTGGGGTAAAGTTGGCGGGAGTGGGGTGTTAGAATAAAAAGGCAATGAAAAGTCCCGTTACGTTGTGGTCTATAGGAACTGTGTGTTACCTGTGAATATATTTGCATATGCTTTTATACATATATAGTTATGTGTTATTATGTGTATATACACATATTAACACATAAATATATATATATATATATGTATATATAAGCCGATACATATATATTTATGTTTGCTGCACTACTTACCCCCTTCTCTATGCTTAGGTTCTAATGCCATCTCTGATGCCGCCTATGGCAGCAAACTCTCGTTCGCATTGCTAACAACTTGTAATACCAGCTGACGTTAGTGTGTGCTGGTATTATTCAGTGGAGCGCTAATATCGCTTTCACAAAGCGATATTTAGCGCACCACTTGTAATCTGGCCCTTAATTGGATGATAAAGAAAAAGCTGCTGTATACAAATAAGTAATGTATTTTGATTTCTCAATTTATGTATGCAAATTGGTTTTATTTTCATATGCTTTTGTGTATATCTGAAGTTCAAATTGTTTCTTCCTCATAGTAATTGATGTACAATTTGTGTCACTATATCATTATCTATATCATGTTGACTTTATCCTGCAATCAGCCCAAACTGGCATTTTGATTATTATATAAAAATACACATTTGGCACCAGTAACTTCATTTTCTACACTGTATGTTGAACATAGCAAATGAAAATTGTTTATTTGTATTCATTATTTAACTTTCATCCTTTGGTTCAAAGCAGAATGGTGAACACATCCATTAAATAGCATTAGTTTGTTTTTATTAGAATGCCATTACACATGAACAGATATGATTTGTAGCAACATTCTATGAAATAATGGCTGTAATTATGTGTAAAATTCCTACATTATTTTGAATTTTAACAATCTGGAGTTAAAAATTGCCTCAGCAGTAGAAGCACTGAAAACAAATCAGTCTATGTAATCCATGCCAGCCTGGGTAAGCATGTGATGCATCACTGTAATACAAAACCTAGCAATTCAACCAAAAACAGATAATGCTGACCAGTGACAATGGACTCTCTTATGAGCTGAGACTGAGTTTAGTTTACCCAGTGTAATTTTATCCTGAAATGCTTAATTACGTTATGTCCTTTCAACAGTTACAAGGTCATTTACAGCATCTTTACACTTACTCAAACATTATAGGCAAAATAGAAGCTGTGTTAAATTGCAACATCATATCTGAGAAGTGTTTTGCAGCGAATAATGCAACTTTGTGTTGTCAGATAAGTATATTTTCATATTTTTTCTTCTGTCTTCTGAAAGAAAAGAACCCTTACTAACCAATCAAAGCCATGCATATGAGAAGTGTAAAAGAATGTGCATTGCTGTTCACACATAAGCGGTAGCAGAAAGACAGGGTAAAAGTCTAACCTCTTGTCTTTACTTAAAAGGGGCAGTAAACCTACAAAATAATGTTATATAATTCTGCACATAGTTTAGTGCCAACTTTATATTGCACCATTAAACTGAATGTAGCTCGCTCCCGCTACCAGACCAGAGCGGGAGCGAGCTTCATTTGGTTTAAAGGCGCGATGTGACTAGACAGCATGCCCGCGATGCGCTTAGGAAAAAAACAGACCCGCTCAGTAGAGCCAGGAGTGGCGTCCTGCAAAATTCAACTTCCTAATAAAATATCTCTGCAATACTTTGTTGTATAAAGTTGGCGCTAAGCTAATTTTATATAATTATATTATATAACATTATTTTGTAGGTTTACTGCCCCTTTAAGGTGGTTTATCACAGATTCTGTTCAGTTTATTAATAACACAAACATTTTTTAAACAAACAGATCCAAATAATTTGTAATATCCACTCTATAATTAAACGTATATCTTTATATAATCACATGTATATGCGTATAGGCTCACAGTCCATAGGTACTGGAAGGCAGCCTATTAACTGTAAGTTAATGTGCAACTACATATATATTAAGATTTCAGTGTTACAATAATTTATGCACATAAACCTGCTAGTTTTCTCACTGGTTTTGCAAAAATTATTTTATTTGTAATAAGGCTAATGCTGCTTTATAGAGATGTGCATTTGTTCAGAAAAAAAATGCAAACATAACATAACATTTGTTATTTCATGAACCAATGAATAAATCGCCATATTAAAGAAACTAATCTTTGCACAAATTAATTTTGTCCATACATTTGTTCATATTTGTATGAAAAATACAGGTGATTAACCAATCACAAGAGATCAAGAAGTACAAAACTGGTTGATTGCTTAAAGGGATACTGAACCCAAAGGCATCTAAGGTAAGGAGCCAGACAATTTTGGTTCAATACCCTGTACAGCACTTCTTTATTGGTGGGTGAATTTATCCACCAATCGGCAAGAACAACCCACCAAAAATAGGCCAGCTTCTAAACTTACATTCTTGCTTTTTAAATAAAGATACTAAGAAAATGAAGAAAATTTGATAATAGGAGTAAATTAGAAAGTTGTTTAAAATTGCATGCTCTATCTGAATAACAAAAGAAAAAAATTGGGATCAGTGTCCCTTTAAGCAGCCTATCAGTGTCAAACCTGACAGTGAACAAAGAGTCATGTGTGCAATTTCTTACCTAGTCCTGACTTCCCATTTGCCGGGCTAAAAAAGACATTTAAACCCATCCCTGAGCTAGCTCTGATCAGAACCATTTTGAGATTCAGTATGTGTTTGGTTAATTACATTTAGACCTGTGACCAAAGAGTGCAAGTGTTTCTTGACTTGACACTTAATTACTTTATTACACATAGTAGGCTGCAATTCAACTCTGCTGCATGCAACTTTACTTCTCTACTTGTACTTTTTAAGCTGTACAAAAAAACTTATTTCTCACTATTTTATGTCTCATACAGTATTATTAAATTTAATATTAAAGGAATTTTTCGATTTCTGTATAATACATGAAATTATTTTTTATATGTTCTGTAACTGTTGTTTGTATTAAATGAATTTTTTTTTTAATTTTTCAAATTGTTTAATGTAAGTTTTGGGTTAAAATGTGTTGCATAGTCTACTGTTTATTAAAAATAATGGTAACTAATATTTGTTAACAATATAATATTATTAGTGGAGCGCTATTTAGTGCTTATGGTAGAGCACTAATTGCGCTAGAAGTAAACTTTTGTGCTCGTCGGGTTGCTCTCGTATTATGAGTTGTAAGTAAAAAATGTGCACTCTTGCGCTACCTCAACACACGCAAACAGCTAACTTCTAGCACAATTAGAATATCGCCCGTTTGATAACCTATTCCCCATTAGAAGTCAATGGAGAAAAAAAAATACTTAACACCCTACTCACACACTAACTCAATAGCATATTCTCATATGCGCTAACCCGATCGCATATTTTCAAGTGCGCTAACCCTAATGCATGCTCTTAAGTGCGCTAACCTGACATAAAAATAAAATATTTCGCATCCATATATATGATGGCATTTTGGTACAATATATACATATACCTATATATATTAGGACATATTCTGCTATGTGCCGAGAATTGGAATGTAAAATATTTACAGTAAATACTAGGGATGGGCGAATGTTTCTAAAAATTCGAAATTTATATAACATTCAAACATTCTATTTTTTAATTTTCGTTTTCAAATGTTTCAATAAAATTCAAAAATATTTGTTCGAATAATAGAATGTTTAGCTATGTATTCATTCAGCATACGCTGTCGGCATTTATCATTGCACCAGAAGTTCTTGTGAACTGCTGATGCAATACCGCCCCCTACAGATTTACAGCTAATTGGCCGCTAGCAGGGGGTGTCAATCAACCCCTAAGCATTAATAGTGTTCCTACAGCTCTAAAGGAATAACATATCCTTGCCCTTTCTAGGATATATAATATTTTTAGTACATATGTCAATGCTGCAATAGGAGTGTACATTTTGATTTAACATTACCTCACAAAGGCCTAGATTTAGAGTTCGGCGTTAGCCGTGAAAACCAGCGTTAGAGGCTCCTAACGCTGGTTTTAGGCTACCGCCGGTATTTGGAGTCACTCAAAATAGGGTCTAACGCTCACTTTTCAGCCGCGACTTTTCCAATACCGCAGATCCCCTTACGTCAATTGCGTATCCTATCTTTTCAATGGGATCTTCCTAACGCCGGTATTTAGAGTCGTTTCTGAAGTGAGCGTTAGACATCTAACGACAAAACTCCAGCCGCAGGAAAAAAGCAGGAGTTAAGAGCTTTCTGGGCTAACGCCGGTTCATAAAGCTCTTAACTACTGTACCCTAAAGTACACTAACACCCATAAACTACCTATGCACCCCTAAACTGAGGTCCCCCCACATCGCCGCAACTCGATTAAATTTTTTTAACCCCTAATCTGCCGACCGCCACCTACGTTATACTTATGTACCGCTAATCTGCTGCCCCTAACCCCGCCGACCCCTGTATTATATTTATTAACCCCTAACCTGCCCCCCACAACGTCGCCGCAAGCTACTTACAATAATTAACCCCTAATCTGCCGACCGCAAAGCGCCGCCACCTACGTTATCCTTATGTACCCCTAATCTGCTGCCTCTAACACCGCCGACCCCTATATTATATTTATTAACCCCTAATCTGCCCCCCTCAACGTCGCCGACACCTGCCTACACTTATTAACCCCTAATCTGCCGAGCGGACCTGAGCGCTACTATAATAAAGTTATTAACCCCTAATCCGCCTCACTAACCCTATCATAAATAGTATTAACCCCTAATCTGCCCTCCCTAACATCGCCGACACCTAACTTCAATTATTAACCCCTAATCTGACGACCGGAGCTCATCGCTACTATAATAAATGGATTAACCCCTAAAGCTAAGTCTAACCCTAACACTAACACCCCCCTAACTTAAATATAATTTACATCTAACGAAATTAATTAACTCTTATTAAATAAATTATTCCTATTTAAAGCTAAATACTTACCTGTAAAATAAATCCTAATATAGCTACAATTTAAATTATAATTATATTATAGCTATTTTAGGATTAATATTTATTTTACAGGCAACTTTGAAATTATTTTAACCAGGTACAATAGCTATTAAATAGTTAAGAACTATTTAATAGTTACCTAGTTAAAATAATAACAAAATTACCTGTAAAATAAGTCCTAACCTAAGTTATAATTAAACCTAACACTACCCTATCAATAAATTAATTAAATAAAATACCTACAATTACCTACAATAAAACCTAACACTACACTATCAATAAATAAATTAAATACAATTTCTACAAATAACTACAATTACATAAACTAACTAAAGTACAAAAAATAAAAAAGAACTAAGTTACAAAAAATAAAAAAATATTTACAAACATAAGAAAAATATTACAACAATTTTAAACTAATTACACCTACTCTAAGCCCCCTAATAAAATAACAAAGACCCCCAAAATAAAAAAATGCCCTACCCTATTCTAAATTAATAAATTTAAAAGCTCTTTTACCTTACCAGCCCTGAACAGGGCCCTTTGCGGGGCATGCCCCAAGAAAATCAGCTCTTTTGCCTGTAAAAAAAAACATACAATACCCCCCCCCAACATTACAACCCACCACCCACATACCCCTAATCTAACCCAAACCCCCCTTAACCCCTTAATGACCGGACCAGTTTTCAGTTTTCTTACCCTTAATGACAATGGCTATTTTTACATTTCTGCAGTGTTTGTGTTTAGCTGTAATTTTCCTCTTACTCATTTACTGTACCCACACATATTATATACCGTTTTTCTCGCCATTAAATGGACTTTCTAAAGATACCATTTTTTTCATCACATCTTATAATTTAATATAAAAAATATATAAAATATGAGGAAAAAATGGAAAAAAACACACTTTTTCTAACTTTGACCTCCAAAATCTGTTACACATCTACAACCACCAAAAAACACCCATGCTAAATAGTTTCTAAATTTTGTCCTGAGTTTAGAAATACCCAATGGTTACATGTTGTTTGCTTTTTTTGCAAGTTATAGGGCAATAAGTACAAGTAGAACTTTGCTATTTCCAAACCACTTTTTTTCAAAATTAGCGCTAGTTACATTGGAACACTGATATCTGTCCGGAATCCCTGAATATCCCTTGACATGTATATATTTTTTTTTAGAAGACAACCCAAAGTATTGATTTATGCCCATTTTGGTATATTTCATGCCACCATTTCACTGCCAAATGCGAGCAAATAAAAAAAATTGTTCACTTTTTCACAAATGTCACAAACTTTAGGTTTCTCACTGAAATTATTTACAAACAGTTTGTGCAATTATGGCACAAATGGTTGTAAATGCTTCTCTGGGATCCCCTTTGTTCAGAAATAGCAGACATATATGGCTTTGGCGTTGCTTTTTGGTAATTAGAAGGCCGCTAAATGCAGCTGCGCACCACACGTGTATTATGCCCAGCAGTGAAGGGGTTAATTAGGGAGCTTGTAGGGAGCTTGTAGTGTTAATTTTAGCTTTAGTGTAGTGTAGTAGACAACCCAAAGTATTGATCTAGGCCCATTTTGGTATATTTCATGCCACCATTTCACCGCCAAATGCGAGCAAATAAAAAAAAAAGTGACATTTTTCACAATTTTAGGTTTCTCACTTAAATTATTTACAAACAGCTTGTGCAATTATGGCACAAATGGTTGTAAATGCTTCTCTGGGATCTCCTTTGTTCATAAATAGCAGACATATATGGCTTTGGCGTTGCTTTTTGGCAATTAGGAGGCCGCTAAATGCTGCTGCGCACCACACTTGTATTAAGCCCAGCAGTGAAGGGGTTAATTAGGTAGCTTGTAGAGAGCTTGCAGGGTTAATTTTAGCTTTAGTGTAGAGATTAGCCTCCCACCTGACACATCCCACCCCCTGATCCCTCCCAGACAGCTCTCTTCCCTCCCCCACCCCACAATTGTCCCCGCCATCTTAAGTACTGGCAGAAAGTCTGCCAGTACTAAAATAAAAGGTGTTTTTTTTTTTTTTAAATTATTCAGCTGTGATGGACCCTTGCCTTAACCCCCAACCTCCCTGATCCCCCCCAAACACCTCTCTAACCCTCCCCACCTACCTAATTGCCACCATCTTGGGTACTGGCAGCTGTCTGCCAGTACCCAGTTTTCCCCAAAAAGTAAAGTGTTTTTGCATTTTTTATTTTTTCTGTAGTGTAGCTGCCCCAACACCCCCCCCCACCCCCCACCCCCCCCACCAGATCCAGATCCTGATCCTTTGATCTAAAAAATTCTGCCCCCCTCCCTCTTACCAAAATTCATTGGTGGCAGTGCCAGTGATTGCTGCGCGCGCACACACGCACGCGCGCGCGTGCACGCAGCCCCCCCGCACGCTCCCGGCATCCGGCGTGCACAATGCACTTAAAGGAACCGGATGCCGGGTAGCGATGGGCCGCCCACCCTCCTCCCTGTAAGCTCCCACCCACCAACGAACGGCCGCATCACTACCGGTGCAGAGAGGGCCACAGAGTGGCTCTCTCTGCATCGGATGCTTTCTAAAGGGTATTGCAGGATGCCTCAATATCGAGGCATCACTGCAATACCCTGAGAGCTGCTGGAAGCGATTGCGATCGCTTCCAGTACTCTCTAAGACAACTGACGTACCAGGTACGTCCATTGTCACTAACTGCAAGTTTTTGCAGGACGTACCTGGTACGTCAGTTGTCATTAAGGGGTTAAATAAACCTAACACTAAGCCCCTGAAGATCTTCCTACCTTGTCTTCACCTCAACAGGTATCACCGATCTGTCCTGGCATCCGGTGCTGAAGAGGTCCAGAAGAGGCTCCAAAGTCTTCCTCCTATCCGGCAAGAAGAGGACATCCGGACCGGCAAACATCTTCATCCAAGCGGCATCTTCGATCTTCTTCCATCCGGTGCAGAGCGGGTCCATGTTGAAGCAGCCGACGCGGATCCATCCTCTTCTTCCGGCGTCTCCCGACGAATGACGGTTCCTTTAAGGGACGTCATCCAAGATGGCGTCCCTCGAATTCCGATTGGCTGATAGGATTCTATCAGCCAATCGGAATTAAGGTAGGAATATTCTGATTGGCTGATGGAATCAGCCAATCAGAATCAAGTTCAATCCGATTGGCTGATCCAATCAGCCAATCAGATAGAGCTCGCATTCTATTGGCTGATCGGAACAGACTTAGCTTTAGGGGTTAATCCATTTATTATAGTAGCGATGAGCTCCGGTCGTCAGATTAGGGGTTAATAATTGAAGTTAGGTGTCGGCGATGTTAGGGAGGGCAGATTAGGGGTTAATACTATTTATGATAGGGTTAGTGAGGCGGATTAGGGGTTAATAACTTTATTATAGTAGCGCTCAGGTCCGCTCGGCAGATTAGGGGTTAATAAGTGTAGGCAGGTGTCGGCGACGTTGAGGGGGGCAGATTAGGGGTTAATAAATATAATATAGGGGTCGGCGGTGTTAGGGGCAGCAGATTAGGGGTACATAAGGATAACGTAGGTGGCGGCGCTTTGCGGTCGGCAGATTAGGGGTTAATTATTGTAAGTAGCTGGCGGCGACGTTGTGGGGGGCAGGTTAGGGGTTAATAAATATAATATAGGGGTCGGCGGTGTTAGGGGCAGCAGATTAGGGGTACATAGGGATAATGTAAGTTGCAGCGGTTTACGGAGCGGAAGATTAGGGGTTAATAATATAATGCAGGGGTCAGCGATAGCTTGGGTGGCAGATTAGGGGTTAATAAGTGTAAGGTTAGGGGTGTTTAGACTCGGGGTACATGTTAGAGTGTTAGGTGCAGACGTAGGAAGTGTTTCCCCATAGGATACAATGGGGCTGCGTTAGGAGCTGAACGCTGCTTTTTTGCAGGTGTTAGGTTTTTTTTCAGCTCAAACAGCCCCATTGTTTCCTATGGGAGAATCGTGCACGAGCACATTTTTGAGGCTGGCCGCGTCCGTAAGCAACTCTGGTATCGAGAGTTGCATTTGCGGTAAAAATGCTCTACGCTCCTTTTTTGGAGCCTAACGCAGCATTTTTTTGGACTCTCGATACCAGAGTTAATTTTATGGTGCGGCCAGAAAAAAGCCTGCGTAGCGTTAACAGCTCATCTACCGCCAAATCTAGGCCTAACTTTCCCTCGCCACCATATATTAAAGCCCATTGCAACCTTTTTTTTTTCAAACACTTCATTCCATCTTAATAAAACTAATATGTGTTAATATAAGCTTTGCTTATTTTCCCAATGAGGAGGGGCAGTTTTGGTAAATGACCACAAAATAATGCACAAATAACTTTCTTTAAGAAAAATAAATACTGTAATAATAAAAAAATCATTTTCTAATCCAAAAAACTGCAAAGAGAAAAAGGCCAGAAATATATCAATACACATAGCATTTCACATGAATGCATATAATCATTTGATTATGTACATAATAGGATGTGGAGTTCATAGACACACATTCTTGAATGCTTGATAAAAGCTGATAATCTCAGCATTATGTAGATAGATTTCTGCCCTGTACAGAGAGTGATTTGCATAAGCTTATATCAAAATGTCACTCAGGTGGATAAATAGTTTTGACTATCAAGTTGTATATATTGTATGCAAAGAGACAAGTAAAAAGGTTATGAAAGTGCTCCTGTTCCTCAGTGGTTAAAGCATCTCACAAATCTATTTAGTGGGTATTGTCACTCCATATAAAATAAGGATGTACAGCAAAGAATACTGAGTAAAATATTGCGGCAACTAATTTGTGTCCTTTCACACTCATTCTCTACCATCTGAAGCTACCAATGTGCATTAACCCCTTAATGACCGCAGCACTTTTCCATTTTCTGTCCGTTTGGGACCAGGGCTATTTTTAAATTTTTGCAGTGTTTGTGTTTAGCTGTAATCTTCCTCTTACTTATTTACTGTACCCACACATATTATATACCGTTTTTCTCGCCATTAAATGGATTTTCTAAAGATACCATTATTTTCATCATATCTTATCATTTACTATAAAAAAAATATAAAATATAATGAAAAAATGGAAAAAAACAAATTTTTTCTAAGTTTGACCCCCAAAATCTGTTACATATCTACAACCACCAAAAACACCTATGCTAAATAGTTTCTAAATTTTGTCCTGAGTTTAGAAATACCCAATATTTACATGTTCTTTACTTTTTTTGCAAGTTATAGGGCTATAAATACAAGTAGCACTTTGCTATCTCCAAACCATTTTTTTTTTTAAATTAGCGCTAGTTACATTAGAACACTAATATCTTTCAGGAATCCCTGAATATCCATTGACATGTATATATTTTTTTTTAGTAGACATCACAAAGTATTGATCTAGGCCAATTTTGGTATATTTCATGCAACCATTTCACCGCCAAATGCGATCAAATACAAAAAATCATTCACTTTCACAAATTTTTTCACAAACTTTTGGTTTCTCACTGAAATTATTTACAAACAGCTTGTGCAATTATGGCATAAATGGTTGTAAATTCTTCTCTGGGATCCCCTTTGTTCAGAAATAGCAGACATATATGGTTTTGGCGTTGCTTTTTGGTAATTAGAAGGCCGCTAAATGCCACTGTGCACCATACGTGTATTATGCCCAGCAGTGAAGGGGTTAATTAGGGAGCATGTAGGGAGCTTTTTGGGGTAATTTTAGCTTTAGTGTAGTGTAGTAGACAACTCCAAGTATTGATCTAGGCCAATTTTGGTATATTTCATGCCACCATTTCACCGCCAAATGCAATCAAATTAAAAAAAACATTACATTTTTCACAATTTTAGGTTTCTCACTGAAATCATTTAAAACCAGCTTGTGCAATTATGGCACAAATGGTTGTAAATGCTTCTCTGGGATCCCCTTTGTTCAGAAATAGCAGACATATATGGCTTTGGCATTGCTTTTTGGTAATTAGAAGGCTGCTAAATGCTGCTGCGCACCACACGTGTATTATGCCCAGCAGTGCAGGGGTTTATTAGGGAGCTTGTAGGGAACTTGTAGGGTTAATTTTAGCTTTAGTGTAGTGTAGTAGACAACCCAAAGTATTGATCTAGGCCCATTTTGGTATATTTCATGCTACCATTTTACCGCCAAATGCGATTAAATAAAAAAAAAACTCTCACTGAAATTATTTACAAACAGCTTGTGCAATTATGGCACAAATGGTTGTAAATGCTTCTCTGGGATCCCCTTTGTTCAGAAATAGCAGACATATATAACTTTGGCGTTGCTTTCTGGTAATTAGAAGGCCGCTAAATGCTGCTGCGCATCACATGTGTATTATGGCTAGCAGTGAAGGGGTTAATTAGGTAGTTTGTAGGGAGCTTGCAGGGTTAATTTTAGATTTAGTGTAGAGATCAGCCTCCCACCTGACACATCAGACCCCCTGATCCCTCCCAAACAGCTCCCTTCCCTTCCCCACCCCACAATTGTCCCTGCCATCTTAAGTACTGGCAGAAAGTCTGGCAGTACTAAAATAAAAGGTTTTTAATTTTTTTTAATTTTTTTAGCATATTTACATATGCTGTGGTGTAGCATCCCCCCTTAGCCCCCAACCTCCCTGATCCCCCCCCCCCAAACAGCTCTCTAACCATCTTTTTTTTTTCTGTAATGTAGCTTCCCCCCCCCCCCACAGATCAACCCCCACCACAAGCCTGATCTTTTTTTTTTTTACTTTTTATTCTCTTTTTAAAAATTTGTACTCCAATTTTTTCTGTAGTGTAGCGGTTCCCACCCGCTCCCTCCCGTGCACGTGCCCGCCCCACCCTCCAGTGCACGCGCGTGCGTCTGTGCGCGCCCCCGGACATCCCCGCCCATGATCCCGCCCCCCTCCACATCTCCATTGGCCACTACCCGCCTCCCGGTCCTGCTCCCACCCACCAACGAAGTGAGCCACCGATCTCTGGTGCAGAGAGGGCCACAGAGTGGCTCTCTCTGCATCGGATGGCTTCAAAAGGTTATTGCAGGATGCTTCCATATCGAGGCATCACTGCAATAACTGGAAAGCAGCTGGAAGTGAGCAGGATCTCTTCCTGCTGCTTTCCACACCGAGGGCGTGCAGGGTACGTCCTTGGCGTTAACTGCCTTTTTTTGAGGACGTACCCTGCACGTCCTTGGTCGTTAAGGGGTTAAAATAGAATTGAAAACCAAGGAAAGGACTGAAAATATTTGGTTCTTTAGTAAGTACAACTTAGTGGTCATGGCGTGGGTTTATTGCCCAAATCAGATACTTAGCAAATTTAAAGGAACATTACAATGATGGGTACAACAACAGTAGCATGGTTACTACTCACTATACTGTAGTTTATCCTCCTCTTCAAAGCTGTTTTCTTCATATACTCCACCTCTTCATAGTTTGTGCTGCCATCTTGGAGAACACGTTTTCTTGCACCTTGTGACAGAAGTGGTGAACATTAACAGATCAGTGACATTGTCAGCTTTACCTTGTATTACAGTTTAACTTACACAATAGAGGGTGAAAGCTTTATAATTTTGCATTTTTTTTACACAGTTTAAAAGTTAATATAAAAAAGCTCTCAGGAATAATATAGAGTTATGCTTCAAAACGTACAGCTCCTGCTCTATATTGTGTATGCTTAAAGGGACAGTCTACAATAGAATTTGTATTGTTTTAAAAGATAGATAATCCATTTATTACCCATTCCCCAGTTTTACATAACTATCACAGTTATATTAATGTACTTTTTACCTCTGTGATAACCTTGTATCTAAGCATCTTCTGACAGCCCCCTGATCACATGAGATTTTATTTATTATCTACTGACTTGCAATAAGTACTGTGTTGTGCTAAATCTTAAATAACTCCTTGGGGCATGAAGACAATGTTATCTTTATGGCCCACATGAACTAGCATTCTCCTGTTGTGAAAATCAAATAAAAAAGCATGTGATAAGAGGCTGCCTGTTGTGGCTTAGAAACAGGCAGAAATTTAGAGGTTTAGAGGTTATAAACTATATTAATATATCAATGTTGGTTGTGCAAAGCTGGGGAATGGGTAGTAAAGGTGTTATTTATCTTTTTAAACAGAAATTTTAGTGTAGACTGTCCCTTTAACTAAAGGGCATGTCAAAAAGACATCAATGTCACTGATCTGCGAATGTGCACTAATTCAGGCACAGAATGTCAGAATGTTTGAATTCCAAGATGGCAGCACCCAGTGGGATTCTCTAACCAACATCAGTAAAGGGTTAAAATAAGAGGATACCTTTAAAGAAAGATGTAGGTACAGAGAGGAACACTAACATGGTGAGTAATAAACAATCTATTGTAGTTATGCCACGCAGTTTAATGACCCTTTAATGAAAGGCATAATGAAAGGCATCGCCGGGGCTTCCGTTTTGCGTGGTGACGTCACGCAAAACTTTATTTAACATTAACAATGTTAAATATAGGAGCAGGGGGCATGCTGCTTAGAAGCCTGTATCTCAGGCATCTAAGCAGCTACAGACCTCCAAGACCCACCGTTGGAAACGTAATCGCCTAACCTTTCCAACGGTGTAAGTCTTTGGGATCTGAAATATTAAAAATATTAAATAAAAAACCCTTTAAAAAAACCTAAGCACCCAGGTGGGAAAGTGCTTAGCACTCAAAGGGTTAATGTTGATATTTTTAGACCGCTGCTTCATAACTTCTGTTTCCAGGGCATTAAGCTCTGTACGGAGCTTGATAAATATTCCCCTATGGAACTGATTTTGGGCTTGTTTACAAGTTGAGTGTGCATTTTATTAAAAAATAAAAAATTGTAGCATTTTTATTTTTTAATAAAATAACTGCACCAGGCAGTTTTTTGGGGGCTAAAGTTGGCGTCTGTGGAGTGTTAGAAAAAACCCCCAGCAATTATAAGGGCCTTTACATTGTGGTATATAGGAACTGTGCATTCCCAGTAAATATATATGTAAATGCTTATATACCTGTACATATACAGTTTATCTGTGTTAATATGTGTATCTATTTATCATGTTGTCAACCGTCAACCTCAAATACGCTGGAATTCCGCAGCGTAATTGAGGTGAGCCTGATTCGCCCCATTTATCAAAGCCTACAGACCGGCAAAAGTTGAAATTTGTGACGTCTCAATCCGACACAGATCGATGCTTACGTCATTACAGATGTTTTGAATACACATTCGGCACTATTTGACAACTTTTGCCATTTATCAAACTTCTAACAGGTACGCTCGCCACTATTCCTGCCCAGCGTACCTGGTTTTCAATCCGCCACAATGGAGGCCGTGGATGACATAGGAATCAATATATTAAACTATTAATGAACCTACCCTAACTATTATATTAAATTACATTAAATTACAATAAACTATATTAAACTATTCATTAACCTACCCTATTATACTAAAATTACATTAAACTAACAATTGAATTAACTATATTATATATTTAAACACCTAACCACTCAAATTATTTAAATCTACTATTAAAAATGACTAAGTTACAAAAAAATAACAACTAAGTTACACAAAATAAAAACACTAAGTTAGACAAAATAAAAAACACTAATTACACCTAATCTAATAGCCCTATGAAAATAAAAAAGCCCCCCCAAAATAATAAAAACCCTAGCTTACACTATACTACCAATGGCCCTTAAAAGGGCCTTTTGCGGGGCATTTTCTCCCAAAGAAATCAGCTCTTTTACCTGTAAATAAAAATGCAAATACCCCCAACAGTAAAAAACACCACCCACACAACCAAATCCCCCAAATAGAAACCTATCTAAAAAACCAAAGGTCCCCATTGCCCTGAAAAGGGCATTTTGATGGGCATTGCCTTTACAAGGGGATTTAGCTCTTTCAGTGACGTGCAGTAACGTCAGAGGCTGGTGAGGCAGTGGCAGGATACACCTTCATTCTTTAGATATCCTTTGTTGAAGAAATAGCAATGCACATGGGTGAGCCAATCACATGAGGTATCTATGTGCAGCCACCAATCAGCTACTGAGCATATTTAGATATGATTTTCAACAAAAGACATCAAAAGAATGAAGAAAATTAGATATTAGATGTAAATTGGAAAGTTATTTAAATTTGCATATGGGTTTCATATGGGTTTCATGTCCCTTTAAATGGTGTCTTGGAAAACTGGTCAACTTAGTAAACATCTGATTTTAGTCTAAAAGGATTGTAACAGAAACTCTTGCCAGATAACACAATGCTTGCTCTGATTATGAGATCTAGAAATCCATGCCCATTAAAATATGTTTAAAACATACTTTTTACTTTAATGCTGCAAATTATGCTTATAGATTCTTTCATTACATAAGGGATGAGAGTCAGAGGGGGAGGAAGAGAGACAGAGAGAGAAAGAGACCATGGGGGAGAACAACACATAAGGAGAGAGATGGATAGATATATAGAGAGACACACACACACACACACACACAAGGGGGGGGGGGGGGGGCACTGCATTTTTAAGTAATAAAACAGCAGAGCTACAGAGAGTTCAGAAAATGAGTCTATAATTTAGTGTGAAGTACAGAGGCAAGCTGCTAAGTTAGTGGGTGTAAAGTTTGAGTAAACAAAATACAAAAATTACCCTGCTGAAAAGAGTAAAAAAACACTAAACCACATTCATTAAATTATCATTTTCACTAACAGAATCCGTTTCAGTAAAATCTTACTTTAATAAGATGTGGCTGACACACTGCTCTCTGTGCCTCTTTTCCTGCTCTGTAAGGATTCAGGAAGTGACAGTGGCACATTCCACTGCACTTAGAGGGGAAGAACAGAATTCTCTTTTTCACTTTAGCAAAGCTAGCAGGTTCACAGGACAGCAACACATTAAATGAAAGTTGTTTTTTTCCGTTTTTGTTTTGATTTATATGATTTAACATCCAGCCCCAACCCTATGTTCCACTTACTAATGCCTCTCGCTGGATTGGTTCAGCCCAAATAGGACTGCCTCAAATAAGCAGTTAATGGGCCATGCAATGATCTTAACCACTGTCATCCAGTAGGTGGCGCAGCATGTTGTGTAATGGTGGGCAGACCTGCTTGTGCCTCTCCATTGCACAACTTGTAGCTGTGAAAAAAAAAATGCTGGGGAAAAAAATTACAATTTTTTTTTAAAGCCAATAAAAAAAAATATATTTTTGCCCATATGAGAGGTGAAGCACTGCCTCACCTGCCTCTAGTGACTGCACATCACTGAGCTCTTTTTCTTTGCCCAAAGTCCCTAACCAAAAATTAAAACCCACCCAATAAACCCTTAAAAAAATTAACACTAACCCCCGAAGATCCACTTACAGTTTTTGAAGACTGGACATCCATCCTCAACGAAGCGGCAGAAGTCCTCAGCGAAGCCGGCAGAAGTCTTCATCCAAGCGGGCCGAAGTCTTCATCCAAGCCGGCAGAAGTCTTCATCCAGACAGCATCTTCTATCTTCATCCATCCTGCGTGGAGCATCTCCATCTTCAAGACATCCGGCGCAGAGCATCCTCTTCTTACAACGTCTTCTGAAGAATGAAGTTTCCCTTTAAATGACGTCATCCAAGATGGTGTCCCTTACATTCCGATTGGCTGATAGAATTCTATCAGTCAATAGGAATTAAGGTGGAAAAAATCCTATTGGCTGTTGCAATCAGCCAATAGGATTGAGCTTTCATCCTATTGGCTGATTCAATCAGCCAAAAGGATTGAGCTCCCATTCTATTGGCTATTCCAATCAGCCAATAGAATGCAAGCTTAATCCTATTGGCTGATTTATTTGGGGCAATGCCCCACAAAAGGCCCTTTTAAGGGCCAATGGTAGTTTAGTGTAGGCTAGGGATTTTTTTATTTTGAGGGGGCTTTTTTTCCATAGAACTATTAGATTAGGTGTAATTAGTTTAAATATTTGAAAATAATTTTTTTTGTGTAAGTTAGTGTTTTTCATTTTGTGTAATTTAGTGTTTTTTATTCTGTGTAATTTAGTGTTTTTTATTTTGTGTAACTTAGTTGTTATTTTTTGTAACTTAGTAATTTTTAATAGTAGATTTAAATAATAATAATAATAATTTGAGTAGGGTTAGGTGTTTAACTATGTAATATAGTTAATTTAATTGTTAGTTTAATGTAATTTTAGTATAATAGGGTAGGTTAATGAATAGTTTAATATAGTTTAATGTAATTTAATGTAATTTTAGTATAATAGTTAGGGTACATTAATGAATAGTTTAATGTAATTTTAGTATAATAGTTAGGGTAGGTTCATTAACAGTTTAATATATTTTATTTTAATTTGAAAGGTAAGTTTAAATGTATTATAAGATAGGGATGAGTTAATATTTAATGTAAAGTTGGCGGGTTGTTAGGTTTAGGGATTAATAGCTTAATTTAGTTTATGGCGATGTGGGGGGCTGGTGGTTTAGGGGTTAATAGGTTTAATAAGTGGTAGTAATGTGGGAGGCCAGGGGTTTAGGGGTTAATACATTTATTTAGTTGCGGAGGGCTCTGGGAGCGGTGGGATAGGGGTTAATAATTTTATATAATTGTGGTGGGCTCCGGGAGTGGCGGGATAGGGGTGAATACCTTTATTAAAGTTGTGGTGGGCTCTGGGAGCAGAGGGATAGGGGTTAATACATTTATTAGAGTTGTAGTGGGCTCTGGGAGCAGCGGGATAGGGGTTAATAACTTTATATAGTGGTGGCGGGGTCCGGGAGTGGCGGAATAGGGGGTTAAACATTTTAGTATAGTGGCGGTGTTAGCTGGGAAAAAGCTGAATAGCAGCAAGATCGATGACTGTTAGTTAACAACAGTCTGCTGCTCATTATTATTATTATTATTATCGGTTATTTGTAGAGCGCCAACAGATTCCACAGCGCTAACGCCCCGTACTTGGTGCGTGGCTTTTTGACAGCTTTTTTTATAAATAAGGAGAGTGTATTCAGGTCCGCGGCCGCAATGTTAGGCGAGCGTATTGGTGCCGTTGAATGCAGCACAGTTGACGGCTTGATAGATAGGCCTCCATATGTATATAATCATATACATAGGAGATACACAGAGGGGATGGAAGATTCCTCACAGGAGGTGCGCTCGGGACCAAACAGGAGAAGCAATCATGAATGGTGGAAGGCAGCTCTCTTAGCAGATGTAGATTAGCAGGAGATCTAGAAGGGAGAAATAGAGGCGCCGCATAGAGTAGTACAATCTTGAACAGAAGTGACATCAGGAGACCCAAAATCTCTATAGAATAGCCTCTCACCAGATGTTGCGGCACAACCGGAGTGCCAGACCAAATGGCACGGGACCTTCCCAGTTGCCCGTAGGACACAGCGGCAGCTACAAGGCACGTCCCAACAGAGCAGGTACCGGGGCTATCCAATTGGAGGAACCAGGAGGCCAAAAGTCAGCAGGTCTCAGATTCGTTAAAAGCACAAAGGAGCACGAATAGTTAAAAGTACAATCTTTATTTTGTACACAGTGTCAATAGCATAGCGACGCGTTTCTCAGCTTAAAATCACAGCTGTTTCATCAGGTAGCCATCTTGGATGACATCACTTAAAGGAACCTTCATTCTTCAGTATCCGTCAACAGAAGAGGATGCTTCTCACCGGATGTCTTGAAGATGGAGCCGATCTGCGTCGGAAGAATGAAGATAGAAGATGCCGTCTGGATGAAGACTTCTGCCTGCCTGAAGGACCACTTCTTGCCGCTTGGATGAAGACTTCTCCTGGCTTCATTGAGGACTTCTGCCCGCTTGGATGAAGACTTCTCCTGGCTTGATGAGGATGGATATCCGGTCTTCAAAAACTGTAAGTGGATCTTCGGGGGTTAGTGTTAGGTTTTTTAAGGGTTTATTGGGTGGGTTTTATTTTTAGCTTAGGGTTTGGGCAAAGAAAAAGAGCTAAATGCCCTTTTAAGGGCAATGCCCATCCAAATGCCCCTTTCAGGGCAATGGGGAGCTTAAGTTTTTTAGATAGGATTTTATTTGTGGGTTTGGTTGTGTGGATGGTGGGTTTTACTGTTGGGGGGTTGTTTGTATTTTTTTTTACAGGTAAAAGAGCTGATTTCTTTGGGGCAATGCCACACAAAAGGCCCTTTTAAGGGCTATTGGCAGTTTAGTTTAGGCTAGGTTTTTTTTTATTTGGGGGGGGGGGGGGTTATTTTGATAGGGCTATTAGATTAGGTGTAATTTGTTTAAATATTTGATAATGTCTTTCTTATTTTGTGTAATTTAGTGTTTATTTTTTTTGTAATTTAGTTAATTGTATTTAATTAATGTAATTGATTTAATAGTAGTGTAATGTTAGGTGTTAGTGTAAGACAGGTTAGGTTTTATTTTACAGGTAAATTTGTATTTATTTTAACTAGTTTTTACTAACTAGTCTATCTAGTTAAAATAAATACAAACTTAGCTGTGAAATAAAAATAAAACGTAAGATAGCTACAATATAACTATTAGTTATATTGTCGCTAGGTTAGGTTTTATTTTACAGGTAAGTATGTATTTAGTTTTAAATAGGAATTATTTAGGTATTAATTGTAATTTTTATTTAGATTTATTTTAATTATGTTAAAGTTAGTGGTTTTAGGGTTAGGGTTACGTTGGGGTTAGGGTTAGACTTAGGGTTAGGTTTAGGGGTTAATAACTTTAGTATAGTGGTGGCGGTGACGTTGGGGGCGGAAGATTAGGGGTTAATAAGTGTAGGTAGGTAGCGACGACATTGGGGGCGGCAGATTAGGGGTTAATAAGTGTAATGTAGGTAGCGACGACATTGGGGGCAGCAGATTAGGTGTTAATAAGTGTAATGTAGGTAGTGACGACATTGGGGGCAGCAGATTAGGGGTTACAAAGTGTAGGTAGGTGGTGGAGACATTGAGGGCAGCAGATTAGGGGTTAATAAGTGTAATGTAGGTGGCGTTGATGTCGGGGGCGGCAGATTAGGGGTTAATAAGTGTAATGTAGGTGTCAGCGATGTCAGGGGCAGCAGATTAGGGGTGTTTAGACTCGGGTTTTATGTTAGGGTGTTAGGTGTAAACATAACTTATCTTTCCCCATAGGAATCAATGGGGCTGCTTTACACTCCTTTATTGCAGGTGTTAGGCTTTTTTTTAGCCGGCTCTCCCCATTGATGTCTATGGGGAAATCTTGCACAAGCATGTAAAACTAGCTCAAAGCAGCGCTGGTATTTGTGTGCATTATGGAGCTCAACGCTGCCATATTGCCTGCTAACGCCGGGTTTTTGCAAACCTGTAATAGCAGCGCTATAGGGAGGTGAGCGGTGGAAATAACTTGCAAGTTAGTACCGAGCCGCTCATAACGCAAAACTCGTAATCTGGACGATTGATAATGTTTGCTTATTTATTTATTTTATTACCATGAATATAAATTCACAAGCATGTAATTATGTATGTTCTGTTATATGATGTGCTCCAAAGTGTTTTCTTATTGATTGTAAATTTCTCCCCATGCAAGTTAAAGGGTGTGTTTTTGTTCAATCAATGCTTCTGACAACCTTATGATATACGGGATATTGTGGGGTTTTCAAATGGATTGGAAAATGGTTCTAATTTGAAAATCTCTAAAAAAGCCAACAGATGATGGGTATTCTGAAGGATTGAAGACGAGTACAATGCATTTAACCATCAATTTCAGTACTTCTCTTTGTAAGTTTCCCTAACTTTTTCAAATAACTTTTATTTGCAGAATCATCAAAAATGACAAAAAAAGGCCAGTGTGCTGAATGCAAAAACAATTGGCAAAGGATAAAATGAGTTTTTACAATGACTGCATATTTAGCATCTATCTAATAAAACAACCAAGTTGATATTTCTGTATATATATATATATATATATATATATACACACACAAATCCGAAAGTACCAGCACTAACTATGTATAGTCCACAATGCTGGGGTGCACTCAGAGTAACCAATATAGTAGTTTTCAAAGAACAGAGGCACTCGCCGTAAGAAAAGAAAGCGTGTTTTATTCAAACATTAGAGTGAACGTTTTCGGGCTGCGATGCCCGTCCTCAGACTCCTGAAAAAAATATAACAGTGTAATCCGTGCTTACCAGTCAGTGGCTAAATAGCCTATGAGCTGTCCTGGACGCCACCGACCCCATCGCTGCCGCACCAAAGAAATCGGAAGTGACGCCGAAGCATTATACGTCATCACGTTAACGTCAGTAGCGCCCTGGACCGCCCCTGAGTGGCAATGAAAAAAGATGCTATTACAAGTGATACAAGTGATACAAAATAATGTGCATTAGTAAGATACAATATGACAATTGTAATATCAAGGTGTGTAAGGGATAAAAGGTGTAAAAAATCTATTACTACTATGTGTATGTTAAAAAGACTACAGGGGGTTCATCATAACAACTAGTCTCAATGTCTATAAGTATCAATGTGTTTGTAATGGGCTGAGAAGGGAGTTATGAAGATGTGGATGTACATGTAGATATACATATAGTGAACACTATATAGTCCCAAATGGTAACTAAATAATGAGGTCTATAGAGGGATACCTATGCCATAAGAGATTTTACATTAGGGGAACCTAGTTATAGCTTTACTTATATAGAGTTATTTTATGAGACCATAGTAGTCTCTATATCCAATAGCCAAATAGCAGAAATGAACATCATAATAATATGGTTAGAGAACAGATGCATCATAAATAACTGCACCAGTCCAAATGGGTATTTATGCCATTTGGAGAGAGAGTACCCAATTAAAAAGTCCACTTGGCTTCAAGTTGTAGCAATCTTCGTCCCCTATCACCTCCTCTAGGGAAGGGTGGTACATGATCAATTAAGGTATATTTCAGGTCTTTAACTGTGTGCCCTGCTTGCGCAAAGTGTCGGGCCACCGCTTGCTCTGATGTACCCTTATCTATGGCTGTGCATATGGATGACCTGTGATTAGCCATTCTCGTGCGTAGGTTGTCTTCCGTCTTTCCTACATAAAATATTCCACAGACACAATGTAGAAGATAAACTACATATGTGGTGGTACATGTCATTCGGTGACTGAGGAAATATTTTTTCTTTTTATAAGGATGCGAAAAATAGTCACCGGTTATTAGACATCTGAAACAACCTGTTTTTTTGGAGTGGAGCCAGGTTTTCTTTTCATAATTGTGCACTGGATCCGTGTGTACCAGATAGTCTCTAAGGGACTTGGCCCTTTTGTAACCCACCCTAGGCGGGGCTAGGTGCTTGAACGGAAGTGCTGGGTTTGTCGTGGGTATATGTTGTTGTGAATGTCATTCTTGGTTCCATAGTTCCATCCTTGATCTTCGGGTCCTCCATCCTCAGATCACGTTCAGTCTTTGTCAGTTGTGTTTGTGGGTATCCTTGCTGGATAAATCGATCCTTCATTTCCACTAGTTGTCTGTCAGTGTTCATCTGTTGTGTATTATTTCTGATGACTCTCTGTAATTGAGACTTTGGTAGGGCCTTTTTTAAGGCAGGAGAGTGACAACTAGTATAATATAATAATGAATTTCTGTCAGTATCCTTCTTGTAGAGTGTAGATTGTAATTTACCTTCCTCTTTGTATAGGTGTAGATCCAAGAAGTCTATTGCTGTGGTACTGTAGTTCATTTTGAACTTAATATATGCAGATGTCTGATTCAGTTGATTGAACCCCATGAGTAGGTCCTCTTCAGTTCCACGCCAGATTAAAATCAAATCATCAATGTACCGCTTAAATAGCATTACTCTAGGATCCTGAAAGAGGTGAGTATCATTTGTTTCAAATTCGGCCAAATTCGGTCTTTTTAACATACACATAGTAGTAAAAGATTTTGTACACCTTTTATCCCGTACACACCTTGATATTACAATTGTCATATTGTATCTTACTAATGCACATAATTTTGTATCACTTGTATCACTTGTAATAGCATATTTTTTCCTTGCCACTCAGGGGCAGTCCAGGGTGCTACTGACGTTCACGTGATGATGTATGACACTTCGGCATCACTTCTGGTTTCTCTGGTGCGGCAGCGAAGGGGCCGGTGGCGTCCAGGACAGCTCGTAGGCTATTTAGCCACTGACTGGTAAGCACGGATTACACTGTTATATTTTTTTCAGGAGTCTGAGGACGGGCATCACAGCCTGAAAACATTCACTCTAATGTTTGAATAAAACATGCTTTCTTTACGTACGGTGAGTGCCTCTGTTCTTTGGACAACTACTATATATATATATATATATATTTTTAATATATATACTAGTGTTAAAGAATACCTATCCCTCTATCTCTATCAGCTCTATCCCTATCATTCTATCCCCCTATCCCTACCCCTCTATCCCTACATCTATCCATCTATCCCTATCCCTCTATCCCTATCCCTCTATCCATCAATCTCTAACCCTATCCCTCTATCCCTATCCCTCTATCCATTTATCACTATCCTTCTATCCCTATCCCTCTATCCCTATCTCTCTATCCCTCTATCCATCTATCCTTATCCCTCTATCTCTATCCCTATCTCTCTATATCCCTCTATCCCGTTCCCTCTCTCTCCCTCTCTCTCTCTCTCTCTCTCTCTCTCTATTAGTCTCCCTCTATCTCTCTCCCTATCCCTCCATTCCTATCCCTCTATCCCTTTCTCTGTCCCTCTATCTCTGTCCCTCTATCTCTATCCCCCTATCTCTCTATCCCTATCTCTCTATCCATATCCCTCTATACCTATCACCCTATCCCTATCCCCTTATCCCTCTATCCCTATCCCCTTATCCCTCTATCCATCTATCTTTATCCCTCTATCCCTATCCCTCTATCTCTATGCCTCTATCCCTCTATCCATATCCCTCTATCCCTCTATCCATTTATCCCTATCCCTCTATCTTTATTTTTCTGCAGTGTAGGATCCCTCTAACCTTTCAAACCTCCCTGACCCCCCTCAAACAGCTGTTTAACCCTCTCCCCTCTAACTATTGCAGTCATCTAAGGTACTGGCAGCTGCCTGACAGTACCTATAACCCCCCTCGCGATCACCATTTACCCCATCCCACCACACCCCCAAACTCATTTTCTGTAGTGTAGCTGCCCCATCCCTCCCTGTTCCTTTAAAAAAATAATGTCAGTAGCTTAGGGCCCTCCCACTCCCACTTTCACCATCTTGAAATTTAGGCAGAAAATGAATATGAAAAAACATAATACACACAATTCCACTCTAACATAGGCTCCTACAAGCTTGCTATACACCTATTGAGTGATTGACATTTTTATAGTATCGGAAACACTTATTGTAAAAATGGGGATCAAAAAGGTTTGTGTTGCCTAGCTATACAGTTGATTTTAATTAATTGACTACCTTAAACTTAGTGGGCATTTAGCCCTCTTAATCAAAATAGGTTATTCCCCTATTGCCTCTCTTAAATTATAGGGGAAGATAGACCATAAGAGACATTCATCTTCCCTAGAAAAACCCTAATGTCCAGGGGTGCTGGTAATCATTATTTCTCAGGGTGAACCTTTCCTTAGAGGTGAGCATTGTACAGTCATATAGAATTATTCACAGACTTCTGTGCACCAGGCAAGGGAAATAAAGGATTCATTTGAGCAGGTTAAAGTTATAATAAAAGTAAACCAATAAGCTGTTGTACAACTACTTTGGATGCTGATTAGCTGATCCTCTCATATTGTTTTGTGAGATAAGGTACTGCAGCTAATTTTTATGGCTCCATGAAATTGAAATATGTTTTGGATAATAGGGCTACAGAAATGTAGAACATTTTTTTTTATGCATTTTGACATTTGAAACGCATGGGAAGTAAATAGTAAAAATGTAAAATGTTATTAAAGGGACATTAAACACTAATGCTAGATAGAATGATGCATTCAAAGAAAGATTAGTCTGAGAGTAACATGTAGATGTATTTTATAAAGTTTAATTATCTGTTGAAATATTAACAAAATAAATTTTAAGTTGTAGGGTTAGAAGTAATTTTTTTGTGTGCGTCAGGATGCGTTGGTATTATGAGTTGAAAGTAAAAAGTTATCATATTTTCGCTAACCCAACGCATGGAAAAAGCTGAACTTACAATATGTACACGTTCACATATTCCCCAATAGAAGTCAATGGAGAAAAAAAAGTGGAAAGAACCCCAAACACCCCACTATTGGGAAAACCCATATTCTCATGTGCGCAAACCCGACATGGAAATATGAATATTTCACATTCCATTGTTTTGCACATTGCAGTATATGTTCTATTGATTCATAAATACATATTTCTAAAATACATAGAACATATTCTGCTATGTGCAGAACATTGGAATGTGAAATATTTACAGTACATACACATAACTTCATTAAATATGAATATTGCATAAATTATTTTTCATGTTTTCGTCTACTTAACTGCAAAGGCTCCAATGCACTTCTATATTTCTATATTTTGTTCATTTGTATTTATGTGTTTATATATGTACTGTATATATGTCTGTAAATACATATATACACATATAAATACATATGTACACAAATTAAGACACACACATATATATATATATATATATACACATACATATGCATGTTTAGACGTATATGTATGAACGTTTTGTGTGAAATATTTTTTTTAATATTGTTTATTAGAAGGTGTTATTATGAGTGTAACTGTACTCTGTAATGTATTTTTGATGTGTTTTCTGCAATTTTTTTGTTTCACAAAACAGATAACCACAGCTCTGAGGACGCAGTAATCATTCTAGCATAAATTGCGATTGCACTTGATCTATCATGTTTACTTTCATCTTATAATAGCAGCGCAATTTAACCTGTGCATAAATTATCATGAAACCTGATATTAATTGCGTGCAAATTATTGCTCTCCACTCTGGGCACTAGAATCTATAAAAAAATGGGAGCTGCCATGTTGTAACTTAGGTTACCTTCTCTGCTGTGGCCAATTAAAGGCAGCTATAAATAGGTCATATACCAGAGGTATCTGTAAGACAGAACAAATAGAGCGCACAATAAATCTAAGCGTAGTGTTAAAAGTGTCACTTCATTTTCAAACAAGATAAAACTTATGCACTCACAAAGGTGCCCTCAAACATGTGAGGTATGTAACTGTAATGGTTAAAGATGACCGTCCATTTCCAGCCATCCAATCAGACAATCACACTTGGGCTAGTCCATTCCAGACTCCTTATCACAATCATAAGTCCCAATAATGGTGGTAGTGTGTTTGTTATGCTGAAATCTTTCAACGGCTAACAAGGTCAGTATAACCAATAAACGTTAGAGAAAATCGTGTGTAACAGTGTACAACTGATCTGTAAAAGAGCTGGCTCCAGTCCCGCCTTCACTGTGAAACACACTCACGTCTCCTCGGTACAAACAATGGGCATGGCCTAATGCGTTTCTTTGGCTCCTCCCCGCTTCATCAGAGGTATGCCCATCCATATTCAAAGCCTCCCCTTTATTGTCATCAAAGTTCCTGTAAATTCACACTCATTAGATGAAATAGGTGGGTGTGTGCGGAAGGGGGTATGGCTCAACAATGTTCACTGAACATCTTGGCAACACATAATATTGATACAAATTGAGAGGACATATAAATACATTGAATACAACTCATAAAAACAAAATAGCAATACTTATTAAAAAAAAAAACACATTTATGATAAAAAAAACGTTATCATAAAAAACTTTGCCATAAAATTCTGACTCAAAAAATGGATATCGCCACATACACACTTTATCATGCGTGCTCTAGTTGGGTGCTTTCATTTCATATTTCTAAAAAATTCAAAATCATATATAACATATTTAAACAGTCAATGTAAAAAGCACACATGGTCAGAAAAATGAATAAATAACACTTTCAGAGACACTAAAGCCAATGAGGTTCATAATTACATTTATAAAAATGTTATCAAGTGTGTTAAAGGCGCCAAAACTATCCAAAGTACAATGTGCTATCTAATAAGTGTATCGCATATACTGCAAAGTGCAAAACAAACACAAATAGTGAAAATACAATAATATGAAATAAATATATACCAGGATAATCTCTCTAACAATATACCCAGTATGTTATACACATATGTAAAACGTGTTCCTATATACTCAATATAATTAGAAAATGTAATATAGTGCAATCGAAAAAATATAAAAATAATAAAGCAAAAAAAGGGGGTAAAAATCAAACCATAAATTTGATCCCAGTGGGCATATAACGAAAGTCCTGTTGCAATCCGTTAAAAAAAGAAAGTCTCAGTTGGAGTCTCCAATCAATATAGATGTGCGGCTGCTGTTAAACTTCTTCCAATGCTGTTAGACAAACACGCAGAGATCTGTAGATAGTGGAAAAAGAAACAAGAAGGTGCACAATAGTGCACAATCCATGAGGGTGCACAAGAATAATGCACACTTACGAGATCCTAAGCACTTGAGAAGTGCCACAGGTGCGATCTGAACTATTAAAGCTGATCAGCAAGCTCTCCTCTCGCAAAGACTGCACTGCTTGTATCGCTGTTGTCCTCTGGAGTAGCTGTCAGCAAATGGTGCATTAAAACTGAGATGGTATTATCAATCACTCAGCAAAATCAATGCAGGTAAAATAAAGCTCATGATGACCAAAATAAAATCAACTGTAATTTATTGTTAACAAAGTAACACAGCGCGTTTCCCGGTCTAACGACCGTTTCATCAGGTGTATACATAAAATGAAGACATCACGGCTTATAAACTGTATTTCAGCGTCTAATGTCAAATAATGCGCATGCATAAAAACATGAGTATCCAATAGACGATCAAGTAAAAACCGGCTGTAATCAGACTGGACAAGGGGATGGGTGTGTACTTTTACTAGTACCTAATACTGCGCATGCGTACCCAAACCAGTGCCCATGTGATTACAAGACAGAACCGGCTAACATATAATTGGATGCTAAAGTGGGTGTGTAGCTAAACAAGGATACATGAATCAACAGTGGCTATTTTACTGAAAAAAGTGGTGACCGCATATACCTACACCTATGTATAAGCCTTGATGTCTTCATTTTATGTATACACCTGATGAAACGGTCGTTAGACCGGGAAACGCGTTGTGTTACTTTGTCAACAATAAATTACAGTTGATTTTATTTTGGTCATCACAAGCTTTATTTTACCTGCATTGATTTTGCTGAGTGATTGATAATACCATCTCAGTTTTAATGCATCATTTGCTGACAGCTATTCCAGAGGACAACAGCGATACAAGCAGTGCAGTCTTTGCGAGAGGAGAGCTTGCTGATCAGCTTTAATAGTTCAGATCGCACCTGTGGCACTTCTCAAGTGCTTAGGATCTCGTAAGTGTGCATTATTCTTGTGCGTGAGTGTCTCATCCTCATTGATTGTGCACTATTGTGGCGCCTTCTTCTTTTCTTTTTCCACTATCTACAGATCTCTGCGTGTTTGTCTAACAGCATTGGAAGAAGTTTAACAGCAGCCGCACATCTATATTGATTGGAGACTCCAACTGAGACTTTCTTTTTTTAACGGATTGCAACAGGACTTTCGTTATATGCCCACTGGGATCAAATTTATGGTTTGATTTTTACCCCCCTTTTTTTGCTTTATTATTTTTATATTTTTTCGATTGCACTATATTACATTTTCTAATTATATTGAGTATATAGGAACACGTTTTACATATGTGTATAACATACTGGGTATATTGTTAGAGAGATTATCCTGGTATATATTTATTTCATATTATTGTATTTTCACTATTTGTGTTTGTTTTGCACTTTGCAGTATATGCGATACACTTATTAGATAGCACATTGTACTTTGGATAGTTTTGGCGCCTTTAACACACTTGATAACATTTTTATATATTTATTCTTCACAGACACTTGGTTATAGAGCGACTCCCTGAGTAAATTGATCATACTCACAATTGTATCACTGATTAATTTTATTACTTCATTAGTTTTCACTCATTATTATTATTTATATTTAGCATAATGCAAAGTAAGGAGCTTAGAAATCAAAGCCGTTTGACTTTGAGCATTTGTGATAATTTTATGGAATGTTCTACATCCACTGATAATAGTAATTTATCTATGACACAATTATTTACTAAATTGGAAGATGCACTTAAACAAGAACATCGACATTGGTGGGATATTGACACCTTAAAGAAATATAAAAATAAAGGACATATACCTAGAGGCCTTAGAATTTCCAAATTATGCTCTTTTACAAATGATGAAAATTTGACTTTGAAATAGCAAAATTTATTATCTGATTGCTCTTTCAAATTAATAGACCTATTAATAGAACATAGAGAAATGCTATTGAAAAGCACAGAACTAGAAATTGAAAATCTTCCGTCATCTCTACAAAAATTTGAAGAACATTCTGATTATGGAAATAAAAATAAGGAGGTTTTGGAAAAAAACAGATAACTACCAAAAGAAATTAATTAAAATTAAAGCTAAGAAACTAGCGAGGGATGAAAATGATTATTTAGAAGGATGCATATATACTAAAAAATCAGTGGTTGAAATGAGAAACCAATGAGAAAAATGAGTTAGATGAGATATCCACTAATCCTATTTTAAAAAATGATAAGTGGGTAAAAGTTAGTTATAAAAAAACAAAAGATAAGAAAAAGTATGTGGCATTCAATAAGGATAAGGGGGCATATCCAATAAATACTTGGAAAGACCAGGAAGCAAATATGTCCTATCAATACACTTCTCCATGGAGAACTCAAGAGAAGTATACTCCTTCTAAACAAGAATATAATAATAATAAGAGAAGGAGACAAAATATAAATAAAAGTAAAAACATTACACCAGTATATGGAGAAAGTGACAATGAGTGGTATAAGAGAAAACATCAAAGAGATTATTTTGATGGGAGACCTAGATCTAATTATAATCAATTTGATCATAATACCCCTAATTTCAGGCCACAATATCAAGATAACCAATCACAGGTTTTTCATTTAAACAAAAGACAAAACCATTTCAGACAATATTCGAGACATACACCGATCCGATTGAAACAATTGGAAACAGAGTATGCCAGACAAGACTTTCCTACTCCCTCAAAAAAAAAAAGAACATACCCCAATGTGGCAGCAGAGGGAGAGCAAAATCTACCAAAAAAGAGAAATTTAAGAGAATGAAGGATGGTATTTTTTACCTTTCCAGTCATCCCCTTACAAATGAAGAAATCTGTGTACTAAGTAGTGGGTTGTCTTTTTGTCCATCAAATGATCACAACTTATTCGAGCTTTTTGTAGACTTAAACAGATTTATAAGAAAATTATATTTACAGAGATATTTCTGTATTAAAAAAATTGGAATCAGATCAACAAATTCCAATAGTAACTGATAATATGGTAGAAAAACCAGTTAATGATATTATCTACTTTGAACTAGAAAACCTCTGTGATGCTCTATTTGATGATTATATACACTCTAATCTAATGGCTAAATCAAATTGTAACCCCCCCACTACTAACTATAACATCCAACTTTTTAAAAACCTTGTATTAGAGGAGTTCGGTTCTTTAAAGAGCAATTATAAAACTACTAATTTAAATAGGTTTGAATTAAAAGCTTTATCAAGACTAGCTAAAAATGACTCTCTGGTGATAAGACAAGCGGACAAGGGAGGTGGAATAGTATTGCAGGATTGGGGAGACTACATTAATGAAGCAAATCAAATTTTTTTGGATAATAGTTATTATAAAAGATTTGAAAAGTGTAAGCAAGGATAGAGGCGCCTATGGTGCAGGTAAATGGTGGTACAATAAGCACTAATAGCCCACTCTACACACAGTACTCACATTTATTGCAGGCACTCACTTGTGCCTATAGAGGCAGGCTGGATTTTAACAGCAATCCAGCTGGCTGTTACCGGGTGGAATGGCTGGTTCGTGGGTGTCAGAGTGCAGGAACTCTATAGTAGCATAGCAAGGCAGTACCATACATAACACTGAGAGTGGATGTATAATAAAAAATGGATTTATTTAAAACATATAAAAAAGTATTCCACTCCTCACAGTGTTAAAAAACAGTTGGTACATCAGGAAAACATGCGACGCGTTTCTCAGTTACAACTGTTTCATCAGGCTTCCTTTCACAGCCAGCTGGATTGCTGTTAAAACCCAGCCTGCGTCTACCGGCACAACTGAGTGCCTCCTCCTATTGTGAGTACCTAGTGTTCACATAAGTTTGATATTTCAAAAATACCTTTTGATCTGCACCATTGGCGCCTCTTTCTTGTTACTTTATCTTAACAGATTATAAAAGATTTACCTTTAATCCCACTAAAAAATATCTGGGTAGTCTTATCAAATTAATTGATGAGGGATATTTTAAAGGAATTCTTACAAAAAAAGAAAAAGAATACCTGATCCCTAGCAACCCCAATCTTGCATACTATTACCACCTCCCAAAAATACATAAATGTACCACGAACCCTCCTGGACACCCGATTATTTCGGGCATTGGAAATTTAAAGTGTAACCTGTCAGAATACATTGATCATTTTTTGAAAAAAGAAGTTAAATATTTACCATCACTGACGAGGCCCATAGGAGGCCGAAACGATCGTCTGGGGTTGTCATGTTCCTTGTTCAGAGGAGAATTGCCTGGTATTTCGGGGCTGGACTGACCTTACTTGGCAGGATCAGACTGATATACTTCAGGAAAGTTTTCTTCTGTGAAAAGCACACTGGTCTAAAAGAGGCTGCTTCCGGGTGGTAAATCGCCATAGAACAAGCCACTGAGCTGTTGTTCATTCCTGGTAGAGCGCTTCTCTCTTCGTATGCAAATTATTATGACCCTGGGGAAGTCTCCCTATGGGTGATGGGGGAAACCAGACGTGGACTCCTTGCCCAGTGTGCTTAGAGGAATGTGGCTGCACCTCACTGACGAGGCCCATAGGAGGCCGAAACGATCGTCTGGGGTTGTCATGTTCCTTGTTCAGAGGAGAATTGCCTGGTATTTCGGGGCTGGACTGACCTTACTTGGCAGGATCAGACTGATATACTTCAGGAAAGTTTTCTTCTGTGAAGAGCACACTGGTCTAAAAGAGGCTGCTTCCGGGTGGTAAATCGCCATAGAACAAGCCACTGAGCTGTTGTTCGTTCCTGGTAGAGCGCTTCTCTCTTCGTATGCAAATTATTATGACCCTGGGGAAGTCTCCCTATGGGTGATGGGGGAAACCAGACGTGGACTCCTTGCCCAGTGTGCTTAGAGGAATGTGGCTGCACCTCACTGACGAGGCCCATAGGAGGCCGAAACGATCGTCTGGGGTTGTCATGTTCCTTGTTCAGAGGAGAATTGCCTGGTATTTCGGGGCTGGACTGACCTTACTTGGCAGGATCAGACTGATATACTTCAGGAAAGTTTTCTTCTGTGAAAAGCACACTGGTCTAAAAGAGGCTGCTTCCGGGTGGTAAATCGCCATAGAACAAGCCACTGAGCTGTTGTTCGTTCCTGGTAGAGCGCTTCTCTCTTCGTATGCAAATTATTATGACCCTGGGGAAGTCTCCCTATGGGTGATGGGGGAAACCAGACGTGGACTCCTTGCCCAGTGTGCTTAGAGGAATGTGGCTGCACCTCACTGACGAGGCCCATAGGAGGCCGAAACGATCGTCTGGGGTTGTCATGTTCCTTGTTCAGAGGAGAATTGCCTGGTATTTCGGGGCTGGACTGACCTTACTTGGCAGGATCAGACTGATATACTTCAGGAAAGTTTTCTTCTGTGAAAAGCACACTGGTCTAAAAGAGGCTGCTTCCGGGTGGTAAATCGCCATAGAACAAGCCACTGAGCTGTTGTTCGTTCCTGGTAGAGCGCTTCTCTCTTCGTATGCAAATTATTATGACCCTGGGGAAGTCTCCCTATGGGTGATGGGGGAAACCAGACGTGGACTCCTTGCCCAGTGTGCTTAGAGGAATGTGGCTGCACCTCACTGACGAGGCCCATAGGAGGCCGAAACGATCGTCTGGGGTTGTCATGTTCCTTGTTCAGAGGAGAATTGCCTGGTATTTCGGGGCTGGACTGACCTTACTTGGCAGGATCAGACTGATATACTTCAGCAAAGTTTTCTTCTGTGAAAAGCACACTGGTCTAAAAGAGGCTGCTTCCGGGTGGTAAATCGCCATAGAACAAGCCACTGAGCTGTTGTTCGTTCCTGGTAGAGCGCTTCTCTCTTCGTATGCAAATTATTATGACCCTGGGGAAGTCTCCCTATGGGTGATGGGGGAAACCAGACGTGGACTCCTTGCCCAGTGTGCTTAGAGGAATGTGGCTGCACCTCACTGACGAGGCCCATAGGAGGCCGAAACGATCGTCTGGGGTTGTCATGTTCCTTGTTCAGAGGAGAATTGCCTGGTATTTCGGGGCTGGACTGACCTTACTTGGCAGGATCAGACTGATATACTTCAGGAAAGTTTTCTTCTGTGAAAAGCACACTGGTCTAAAAGAGGCTGCTTCCGGGTGGTAAATCGCCATAGAACAAGCCACTGAGCTGTTGTTCGTTCCTGGTAGAGCGCTTCTCTCTTCGTATGCAAATTATTATGACCCTGGGGAAGTCTCCCTATGGGTGATGGGGGAAACCAGACGTGGACTCCTTGCCCAGTGTGCTTAGAGGAATGTGGCTGCACCTCACTGACGAGGCCCATAGGAGGCCGAAACGATCGTCTGGGGTTGTCATGTTCCTTGTTCAGAGGAGAATTGCCTGGTATTTCGGGGCTGGACTGACCTTACTTGGCAGGATCAGACTGATATACTTCAGGAAAGTTTTCTTCTGTGAAAAGCACACTGGTCTAAAAGAGGCTGCTTCCGGGTGGTAAATCGCCATAGAACAAGCCACTGAGCTGTTGTTCGTTCCTGGTAGATCGCTTCTCTCTTCGTATGCAAATTATTATGACCCTGGGGAAGTCTCCCTATGGGTGATGGGGGAAACCAGACGTGGACTCCTTGCCCAGTGTGCTTAGAGGAATGTGGCTGCACCTCACTGACGAGGCCCATAGGAGGCCGAAACGATCGTCTGGGGTTGTCATGTTCCTTGTTCAGAGGAGAATTGCCTGGTATTTCGGGGCTGGACTGACCTTACTTGGCAGGATCAGACTGATATACTTCAGGAAAGTTTTCTTCTGTGAAAAGCACACTGGTCTAAAAGAGGCTGCTTCCGGGTGGTAAATCGCCATAGAACAAGCCACTGAGCTGTTGTTCGTTCCTGGTAGAGCGCTTCTCTCTTCGTATGCAAAATATATTAAAGACACACCTGATCTTATTTATAAATTATCTAAATTTAAGAATATGGATACAAAAGATCTATCATGGCTGACGTGTGATGTATCAGCACTTTATTCAAATATAGATCATAACTTGGGGGTTCAAGCAATAGATATTTATCTAAAAAGAGATTTATATTTACCAGAGGAACAAAGATTATTCTTGTTGAGGGCTATTACCTTTGTGTTGACACATAATTATTTTGTATTCCAGGAACAGTTTTTTTCTACAAACAAAGGGGACAGCCATGGGGACCAGGTTTGCCCCCAGTTTTGCAAATTTATTTATGGGAATCTTTGAAGAAAAATACATCTATGATTCCAATCTTGGGGCAAGCCTGGTCTTCTATGGCCACTTTATAGATGACTTGTTGTTTATCTGGAAGGGAACTGAACTGTCCACAATAGAGTTTGTAGAATCATTGGGGAGAGTTTACCATCACTTTAAGGTTAAAATTACATACTGGAATGAAAATCGTGTTTCTGACTGACCTATTATGATTATGTGATTTCCTTCAGGTTAACATACTGTTTAAGACAAAAAAGCAGAGACAGAAAAAAAAAACAAACAAAAAAAAAACCCAACAACAAATCTTGTGCTTTTAACATATAGAGTAAACGGAGATACACATTTACAACTCAAATCTAAGGTTTATATACTCTCTTCTATTGCTACGGTATTTGAAACTGACCCAACCATTTTTTATAAACATATCTACATAATTGGACTTTTATTTTTGACAATGCTCATATTATTTTAGCTGATTCTGAAAAAACAAGCAAATTGCCTTGGTAACTAAAAGCTTTGCTATGTTCTCTCTAACCCAGGAGAAAAAGAAAAAAAAATTGTTGTTTTCACATCCTGTTCTTCTATACAGGTGTTAATTTCACCTGCTAATCAGCAAGGTATATAACAGTCTAGGTCCTTACCTCAAACCAGTCTTGAGAAAGGTCAGTGGAGACCGAAACCGGTTGACTGGTAAGGAGTATTTTAATTGTGATCACGTTAAGAAGCCATCTGCACTATTGTTTGCCTTTCCTTTTTTGGCAGGTAAGGGACAACATTGCAAGTTGGAATTATTTGTTAACTACCGCCCAAGAAGATTTCTACATAATCAGCAGTTGGGATCCATATTGAGATAGACTATAGCAAGATTCTTATTATTAATTTTAGGGTATCAATTTAGAGCCTGTGTTCAATTTCAATCCATTCACAAAGTTTTGCCACTATTCAGTGTTTATAATAGATATTTGTTCACATCACATCACAGTTTGCAAGCAGAAACACATTTGAACACACGTTAAAGTTGTGCTGTTGTTTTATTTGGTTCTATTTATGCTTTATGTATGCATTAGTTGATTTGTCAGAAATTCACTTGTATATCGTTTTATTTTGAATTCATTGTTTATTTTGAAAATAAGGTTCACACACCCCTGCAATATTTTTCTCACTTTTTTTCACTTGTTAGGATTTACACCCTTTTTGGATAAACACATAGGCACAACCTCAGGTCTTATATTTTGAATTCAGGTTCTAGACATTCCTGTAACATTTTTTGTCCACCTGTTAGAATTTACATAATTTTGGATAAACACATAGGCAAAACCCCAATTCGGAGCCACTTACATTTCACACCCACCGGTTTCAAGCAACCTGGAATCTATCCACCTGTGCATTGTAACCCATTGTTTTTATAAATAAAGTGTGCATAAGCGCTCCTAGCATTCACATATTAGAATTTAAGTTTTATGCGATAGACATTATTTTTTAGATTTTTTTGTTGTTGTTATTAATTGTTCTACAAGCATTTTTAAATTGTTCCAAGTGTTTCAATATATATTTTAAAGTGTAACATGGATCCATGACTAATTGTTGTATAATTTTAAATGTACCAACTTTTTCATCCTCAAAGGAATGTTTGTTGCGTGAGGCAGCCAAAAGAACGTTGGCTGCGTGCGCAACCAAAATAATCCACCTGTATGTAGTGAAGCTGCATCCAGGTGGATGCAGCATAGGTAAACGAAGCCTTAAAAAAAACATGCAACCGCCCGCACGAAATAAGAAAAAACACGTAACCACCTGCAAGAATTTTTTTTTAAAAGAAACGAACCGCCCGCACAAAGTATTAAGAAAAAATCTACCTGCCCGCACAAAGTATTAAGAAAGCATAAACCTTACCGCCTGCTCAAATTATTAAGAAAAAAACCCTGCCCACACGAAGTATTATGAAAAAAATCAACCTAACCACCTTCACGATGTATTAAGAAAAAATAAACCTAACCCTTAAACCGCCAAACCCCCACAATGCCAAATAAATAAATTACAACATTAACCCTTAAACCGCCAAACCCTACAACGCCAACTAACTTATTATACAATTATTTAACAACAACACATTCCTAGATTAGGATGAAAAGAAATAGATGCCTCTGAACACAAAAATATGAATGTAGAAATAGTGGTGACATTGTAATTAAAATGTAACTTTTATTAATACAAATGTATAAAAAGACAGCCTCATGCAGGTAGATACACTGTTAGCTGCCCACATACATAAATGTTAAAAACGCTTTAATTCTGGTAAACTTATGAACGCTAGAATTCCAAAATATAGATATTGGATTATCATGAAGTGTGTGCGGGAGAGTGCTTGGTGTATACTGTTAGAAACAAACCCCCAGTTGAACCGGAAAACCTAGTTAGCAGCTATATCTTGTATATGTCTTAGAGAAGGAAGCTGATTTTGAAATGTTCTGGATTGTACTGGTTGTAAACGTTGTCACTCTACGTGCCAGTATTTAGGATCTAAAATTATACTCTAAGACTTAGCTCAATTGAGCTGATTATTTGTTGCAGCAAAACCAGTTGGTTCAAAACATTGGCAACATTGTCTATAGTATTGTATCAATATATATATTTTGTAATATTGTATAGTCCAATATTAGACTTGATTGTAACTATTGAGCTAGTTGCCATATTATGGAGAGGATACATATGAAAACATAACATCTCACATTAAATTATGTTTTTCCAGAGATTAATCCACTACCACAGAAGGGATATTCCATTTAAAAGGGAGCTGTGCAATCTAAATATAAATTGTAGATGTTGTATAAATTCAGAGGTTGTAAATTATGTCTAGAAATCTGGTAGCACAATCCGCATACCACTTATTGTAGAATTGCACACTGCTGTAATATGTTCATCTGTAAATAAAGCAGCCCCTATTATATGTCTAGGAGTTATTTTACCAAAAATCATATCAACAAAATACGTTCGATAGCACAAATCGCATATCGATAGTTAACTTGATAGTATTGGTAGCACAATTTACAAACCAAGCGTTAACGTTATAAATATTTTGATGTATATAGATATCAGTGGGCGGATGCCCTAGGATCAATGAAACAATATATGGTGGATTCAAACTATTTGTGTATTAACCAGAATTAAGCCATTAAAAAAGAACAAAATTCCCCTAACATGGTTGCGTTTTACTATCGCTTCCTCAGAGGGGTGTATACAATTAACCCCTAAACTGACAACCCCCCACATAGCAATAAACTTTATTAACCTATTAACCCCTAAACCGCCAACCCCCCACATCACAATAGATCTAATTAACCTATTAACTCCTAAACCCGCCAACCCCCATTGCCCTAAATTAAACAGTTCTTTTACATTTAAAAAAATACTAAGTCCCCCCTAACAGTAAAACCCCCCCACCCACCAAACCCCCCAAAATAAAAAAAAAACTAACACTAAAAAAAACCTTAACAACCCATTGCCCTTAAAGGGGCATTTGTATGGGCATTGCCCTCTAAAGGGCATTCAGCTCTTTTACTTCCCTTAAAAGGGCATTTAGCTCTTTTACAATCCCATTAAATCGCCGCCGCTGAAGACCGCCACTGAGGACCGCCTCTTCAGATCCGTGCTTTGAATAAGACTGCTCCGCACCTCCGCTCCACGCTGCCTTCGCTCCGGATGAAGATAGAAGATTATGGAGCCGCCTGGAAGAAGACCTTTACCGCCGGACTTCAGGAACGGTGAGTATCTATTTGGGACTTAGTCTTAGGCATTTTTTTAATTTTTTGTGGTGTTTTTTTTTTTTAGATTAGGATTTTAAGGGCTGTAAAAGAGCTGATTGCCCTACAAAAGGCCCTTTTAAGGGCTATTGGTAGATTATTTATAGATTAGGGGGTGTTTTTATTTTGGGGGGAATTTTATTATTTTTATAGGGGTATTAGTTTAGGTTTAAATTTTTTATTTTGGATAGCTTTGTTTATTTTTTTCTGTAATTTTCATTTTTTTATTTTTTGAAATATCACCTTTGGGTTTGTAATGTTTAAACATAGACTGCCCCCTTGGCAGGCTAATCGCCTAATGGAACATAACAGTGTTCTGCACTTCCAATTTTAATAGTAACTAAAAGCTCAAAATTTCAGAATGGAATTACAGGAACAGGAGACAAAATAAATAATGAAAGTTTATTGCAAAGGTTTTTTATATATACAATTTATTGGTTTATGTTACCATCTCAAAGTGTTTAATGTCCCTTTAAATCAGTGTTTTTCAACCAGTGTGCCGTGGCACACTAGTGTGCCGTGAGAGATCCTCAGGTGTGCCGCGGCAGACTGACAACAGTGTGACATATTTTTTAAACTTTGCTTGTTTTTTACTCCCAGTGCAGGGGTAGTTTGTAGGAGGCATGGCATAACAGCACAATACATACAGTGTGTTTGTGTGTGTATATATATATATATATATATATACCAACAAATCCAGAGGTAAAAGCACTCTCAATCACAGTCCGGGGTGCACAGCAAAATAGTACACAATTCCAAAAAGAAGCAGGCACTCTCCGTTTGAACTTCAAAATAATTTTACTTAGTGACGTTTCGGGGTTTCACCCCCGTCCTCAGACTTACAACAATAGTGTATAAACACAGTGATATACTTATACCCCCCTAACACCAATTATGCCATCAATATATCAATAATATAATAAATCAATAAACAAGCGTTTGCAAATACAGTCACCTATGTTTCATCGTGATCAGGCTCACAGCGGTGCACACCCAGCGCTTCCATTACGTCATCTGCATGGAGACAGCGCTCTCTAGTGAATCACACCCCCGCAAGCCGCCAACCACCTACCTCTGCCAACCACAGCAAAAGAACGTCATCAGCAGACGTTTGTACGTAGCTGGAGGCTTAATTCCCAGTGATCGTTTAGGCAACTATGTGATCCTATGTGAAAAAGTGAACATTAAAAACATTATCAAAACAGCATTTTGTACATAATTTAAAAATATCATTTCTCCATTAGAACTATTTCTACTCATAGTATTATATTAGGATGTCGCTTATATACAAATACTTCCAAATATACATCGCTGTCTAACATAAACTCAATGTTACCCCTGCATTCTGCTATTCTAAAACAGAATTGGAAAATTCTACGTCTAGAGGATAGCCTCCCTTTTAAAGGGATGGGTGAACCTAGGATTGGGTACCGAAGAGGAAAATCCTTGAAAGATATCCTACAGCTCACAGACCCGGTTCACTGCTACGCTAATAGGACATGGTTGGAGGATGTCAAGCCAGGATGCTATAGATGTAGTGGCTGCACCACCTGTAACGGGCTAATAACCGGAAAATTTTTCCATCACCCAAGAAGCAGAAAAAGGTATACACACAGACACAGGATGACTTGTACTACCACTCATGTGGTCTACCTGCTGCATTGCCCATGTAGTTTATTTTACGTGGGTAAAACTAATGATAACCTACGAATACGTATGGCAAATCATAAAAGCTCAATCAGAAGGGCAATTAAGAAGGGTGAATCGGATCAACCAGTTGCCCGCCACTTCTTGGAGAGCGGGCATAATGTCTGTGATTTAAGATATACCCTAATTGATCATGTCCCTGCACTGAGAAGAGGTGGTGACAGGGGTAATTTGCTACTACAGAAGGAGTCCAGATGGACATATGAATTGGACACCCTGACCCCTAAGGGCCTGAACGTTAAGCTAGATTGGCAGTGTTTTTTCTGAAAGTGTACTTTTCTGAAATATCTTTCTATAAGGATCTTCTAGAAATGTTATTCTATAATTTCTTCCTATAGTGTTACAATATGTGCCATCACTACTTTACTTATGTGTTTATTTCCAATTTAGTGTACTATAGTATGGAGCATAGAATAGCAGAATGCAGGGGTAACATTGAGTTTATGTTAGACAGCGATGTATATTTGGAAGTATTTGTATATAAGCGACATCCTAATATAATACTATGAGTAGAAATAGTTCTAATGGAGAAATGATATTTTTAAATTATGTACAAAATGCTGTTTTGATAATGTTTTTAATGTTCACTTTTTCACATAGGATCACATAGTTGCCTAAACGATCACTGGGAATTAAGCCTCCAGCTACGTACAAACGTCTGCTGATGACGTTCTTTTGCTTTGGTTGGCAGAGGTAGGTGGTTGGCGGCTTGCGGGGGTGTGATTCACTAGAGAGCGCTGTCTCCATGCAGATGACGTAATGGAAGCGCCGGGTGTGCACCACTGTGAGCCTGATCACGATGAAACATAGGTGACTGTATTTGCAAAAGCTTGTTTATTGATTTATTATATTATTGATATATTGATGGCATAATTGGTGTTAGGGGGGTATAAGTATATCACTGTGTTTATACTCTATTGTTGTAAGTCTGAGGACGGGGGTGAAACCCCGAAACGTCACTAAGTAAAATTATTTTGAAGTTCAAACGGAGAGTGCCTGCTTCTTTTTGGAATTATATATATATATATATATATATATATATATATATATATATATATATATATATATATATATATAAGGCTACAATGTGTGATTTTTATAAAATTTTGGGATGGTGGTGTGCCACAGGATTTTTTAATGTAAAAAAGTGTGCCACGGCAAAAAAAAAAGGTTAAAAATCACTGCTTTAAATGATGTTAAACTCACAAATTTTAGACAAATGAAATTCCTCCAGTTTTTAATATATGCAGCAAATATAAGTGTGCAAAATAAAACACATATGCAATAGTAAAATGTTGCTTCCCCGTACTACTTTAGATAGCATGCTTTATTAAAGTTTTTTTTCTTAAATATTCTTAATATTTAATATATAGGAAGAGGTAAACAATATGCTATCTTTTTAGTTAAGAACTTGTAATCAAAATATTTAATATTCACTCTTTCACAGTAGGTCAAGTTTGACAAATTTCCTTAGACTCTAGGAGCCAGCCAAAATGCCAGAAGCTCAATAATGATTCTTTCAATATGCCTTAATGGGAGTCATATTTTACATTTCAGTTATAAATTATACTACACATTTTATGTCGCCTTAAGGAACATAGTGCTAAAAGTGGCTAATATATATATTGTTTGTTACTAATAGGTCACATCTACAGGGAGTGCAGAATTATTAGGCAAATGAGTATTTTGACCACATCATCCTCTTTATGCATGTTGTCTTACTCCAAGCTGTATAGGCTCGAAAGCCTACTACCAATTAAGCATATTAGGTGATGTGCATCTCTGTAATGAGAAGGGGTGTGGTCTAATGACATCAACACCCTATATCAGGTGTGCATAATTATTAGGCAACTTCCTTTCCTTTGGCAAAATGGGTCAAAAGAAGGACTTGACAGGCTCAGAAAAGTCAAAAATAGTGAGATATCTTGCAGAGGGATGCAGCACTCTTAAAATTGCAAAGCTTCTGAAGCGTGATCATCGAACAATTAAGCGTTTCATTCAAAATAGTCAACAGGGTTGCAAGAAGCGTGTGGAAAAACCAAGGCGCAAAATAACTGCCCATGAACTGAGAAAAGTCAAGCGTGCAGCTGCCAAGATACCACTTGCCACCAGTTTGGCCATATTTCAGAGCTGCAACATCACTGGAGTGCCCAAAAGCACAAGGTGTGCAATACTCAGAGACATGGCCAAGGTAAGAAAGGCTGAAAGACGACCACCACTGAACAAGACACACAAGCTGAAACGTCAAGACTGGGCCAAGAAATATCTCAAGACTGATTTTTCTAAGGTTTTATGGACTGATGAAATGAGAGTGAGTCTTGATGGGCCAGATGGATGGGCCCGTGGCTGGATTGGTAAAGGGCAGAGAGCTCCAGTCCGACTCAGACGCCAGTAAGGTGGAGGTGGAGTACTGGTTTGGGCTGGTATCATCAAAGATGAGCTTGTGGGGCCTTTTCGGGTTGAGAATGGAGTCAAACTCAACTCCCAGTCCTACTGCCAGTTTCTGGAAGACACCTTCTTCAAGCAGTGGTACAGGAAGAAGTCTGCATCCTTCAAGAAAAACATGATTTTCATGCATGACAATGCTCCATCACACGCGTCCAAGTACTCCACAGCGTGGCTGGCAAGAAAGGGTATAAAAGAAGAAAATCTAATGACATGGCCTCCTTGTTCACCTGATCTGAACCCCATTGAGAACCTGTGGTCCATCATCAAATGTCAGATTTACAAGGAGGGAAAACAGTACACCTCTCTGAACAGTGTCTGGGAGGCTGTGGTTGCTGCTGCACGCAATGTTGATGGTGAACAGATCAAAACACTGACAGAATCCATGGATGGCAGGCTTTTGAGTGTCCTTGCAAAGAAAGGTGGCTATATTGGTCACTGATTTGTTTTTGTTTTGTTTTTGAATGTCAGAAATGTATATTTGTGAATGTTGAGATGTTATATTGGTTTCACTGGTAAAAATAAATAATTGAAATGGGTATATATTTGTTTTTTGTTAAGTTGCCTAATAATTATGCACAGTAATAGTCACCTGCACACACAGATATCCCCCTAAAATAGCTATAACTAAAAACAAACTAAAAACTACTTACAAAGCTATTCAGCTTTGATATTAATGAGTTTTTTGGGTTCATTGAGAACATGGTTGTTGTTCAATAATAAAATTAATCCTCAAAAATACAACTTGCCTAATAATTCTGCACTCCCTGTATACTCTACCAGTTTCATGAATACATGGTGGTACAATTAGGGAATGTCAATGTATATGGGGATCATGCTAAAAATTGGATTTCTTTATCTGGCATAATATTTTAACATATACAGTACAGTTTGGCAGCTGTAGGAAACTTATATTTTAAATATTCAAATGAGCAATGCTAATCATCTCTAAATTCCTGCTGTCCAAATTTATTCCAATTAAAGGAGAATGATATTCTCCTATTGTACCCCATAAACATTATGCTCCATGCATATTATGAAGCTTAACACTATGGGCTCTATGCATGCGGACAAGCTTCTAAACTTGAGAAGTTGTCTGCAAACTTCCCTGCATAGGCAGTGGATCTGGTTGTCTGCTGGCACATATGCATCATTACACACTCTGATGAGTGTGTAATGCTCACCCCTTCTCTTGTGGCCAATCCCGCGAGAGTAGGATCTGTCAATCACCTCAAGCGAACAAGTTTTGGGTGATTTCTCTTTGCCACCTCAGAGGTGGCAAAGAGTGTAAGAAGCAGTTGTCTATTCTAATGGCCGCTGCTTCTTACATTGCAGGAAGCTGTCTCACATGTGCGAACCTTCCCCACAAGGGCTCTGAAGAAGCTTACGCTGCTTCCTACATGGTGCCGTATGTTTATAACATATATGTTAGGAATATTATCCTTTCCTATTTTAGTAGTGTACCCACAAAAAGTATTGTGTTTAAATAAAATATTATTTAATCCCTATAGAATTCTGTAAATATAATGCAATGCCTGAAAACAGCGGTTGCCAACTTTGTAGTGAGGTAATATATGCAATTTAATAACACATATCCGGCTAGATTACGAGTTTTGCGGTATGAGTGAAAAAGCAGCGTTAAGGCTCATAATGCTGCTTTTTCATTACCGCTGGTATTACGAGTCTTGCAGGTTTACGGGCACCACACACTTTTTTGACCTTGACGCAAATTAACTTACGCAATTTGCATAAAGTCTTTTTTTAATGGGATTTCCATAGCGCCGATATTACAAGCTTTTTCTGGGAGGCCAAAAAGTGAGCGGTACAGCCTATCCCACAAGATTCGTAACACAATCTAAAGTCAGTAGTTATGAGTTTTACGCTACAAAGCTGTACAATAAAACTCATAGCTAAAGTGTTAAAAAGTACACTAACACCCATAAACTACCTATTAACCCCTAAACCGAGGCCCTCCCGCATCGTAAACACTAAAATAAAATTAACCCATAAGCTGCCGCTCCCGACATCGCCGCCACTATAATAAACATATTAACCCCTAAACCGTCGCACTTGCAAACACTAGTTAAATATTATTAACCCCTAATCTGCTGTCCCTAACATCGCCACAACCTACATTACAGTTATTAACCCCTAATCTGCCGCCCCCAACATCGCCGCCACTATACTAAAGTTATTAACCCCTAAACCTAAGTCCAACCCTAACACCCCCTAACTTAAATATATATACAATTAATCTAAAAAACAATTACTGTCATTACCTAAATAATTCCTATTTAAAACTAAATACTTACCTATAAAATAAACCCTAAGCTAGCTACAATATACTTAATAGTTACATTGTATCTAGCTTAGGGTTTATTTTTATTTTACAGGCAAGTTTGTATTTATTTTAGCTAGGTAGAATAGCTAGTAAATAGTTATTAACTAATTAATAACAACCTAGCTAAAATACATACAAATTTACCTGTAAAATAATTAAATCAATTACCTAAATTATATACAATTACCAACATTACAAACCCCCCCCCCCACTAAATTACACAAAATAAAAAAAGAAATGATCATATATTTAAACTAATTACACCTAATCTAATAGCCAAATCAAAATAAAAAGCCCCCCAAAATAAAAAAAACCCTAGCCTACAATAAACTACCAATAGCCCTTAAAAGAGCCTTTTGCGGGGCATTTCCCCAAAGAAATCAGCTCTTTCACTTGAATTCAGATTGGCTGATAGAATTCTATCAGCAAATCGGAATTAAAGGTGAAAAAATCCTATTGGCTGATGCAATCAGCCAATAGGATTGAACTTCAATCCTATTGGCTGATCCAATCAGCCAATACGATTGAGCTCGCTTTCTATTGTCTGATTGGAACAGCCAATAGAATGCGAGCTCAATCCTATTGGCTGATTGGATCAGCCAATAGGATTGAAGCTCAATCCTATTGGCTGATTGCATCAGCCAATAGGATTTTTTCACCTTTAATTCCGATTGGCTGATAGAATGCTATCAGCCAATCGGAATTCAAGGGACGCCATCTTGACTGACGTCTCTTAAAGGAACCTTCATTCGGGAAGAAGACTTCGATTGAAGAGGATGCTCCGCCCTGGATGTCTTTAAGATGGACCAGCTCTGCGCCGGATGGATGAAGCTAGAAGATGCCATCTGAATGAAGACTTCTGTCTGTCTGGAGGACCACTTCTGCCAGCTTGGATGAAGGCTTCTCCCGGCTTTGTTGAGGACTTCTTGCCGCTTCGCTGAGGACTTCTCCCGGCTTTGTTGAGGATGGATGTCCGGTCTTCAAAACTGTAAGTGGATCTTCGGGGGTTAGTGTTAGGTTTTTTAAGGGTTTATTGGGTGGGTTTTAGTTTTAGATTTAGAATAAAATTATATTTAACTTAGGGGGGGTGTTAAGGTTAGGGTTAGACTTAGCTTTAGGGGTTAATACATTTATTATAGTAGCGGCGAGGTCTGGTCGGCAGATATGGGGTTAATACTTGAAGTTAGGTGGCAGCGATGTTAGGGAGGGCAGATTAGGGGTTAATACTATTTATTATAGGGTTTGCGAGGCGGGAGTGCGGCGGTTTAGGGGTTAATAACTTTATTAGAGTGGTGGCGAGGTCCGGTCGGCAGATTAGGGGTTAATAAGTGTAGGTAAGGTAACTGCGATGTTGGGGGGGGGGGGGCAGATTAGGGGTTAGAAAATATTATGTAGGTGTCGGCAATGTTAGGGGCAGCAGATTAGGGGTTCATAGGGATAATGTAGGTGGCGGCGATGTGCAGTCGGCAGATTAGGGGTTAAAAATGTATTTATTATTTTAGTGGCGGCGATGTGGCGGGACCTCGGTTTAGGGGTACATAGGTAGTTTATGGGTGTTAGTGTACTTTAGAGCACAGTAGTTAAGAGCTTTATGAACCGGCGTTTGCCCAGAAAGCTCTTAACTACTGACTTTTTTCTGCGGATGAAGTCTTGTCGCTAGAGGCTCTACCGCTCACTTCAGCCAAGACTCTAAATACCAGCATTAGGAAAGATCCCATTGAAAAGATAGGATACGCAATTGGCGTAAGGGGATCTGCGGTATGGAAAAGTCGTGGCTTGGAAGTGAGTGTTAGACCCTTTCCTGACTGACTCTAAATACCAGCGGGCGGTAAAAAGCAGCGTTAGGACCCCTTAACCCTGCTTTTGATGGCTAATGCGTAAATCTAGGCGTATTTCTTTTGCCTCTGTCTGAGGGGGTTCAAGGAAGGCGCCATGCCGTGCCTCATTCCCCAAGTGAACCCTGGGGAATGAGGTTTAAAAGAGAGGCTTCATCCCCCTTAAACCCCCCAGGTGGAGGGGAAAAAGATAGTCAAGATGAGGGAATAACAGTGCATGCGATGTGATCATACATCGGGCTTTACCCACAGCCGCTTGGGTAATGTCAGTTTTACCTGGGTAATCCAAACATGAAACCCCCCCTGAAAAAAACATAATTATGCATTATTCATATCTAATATTGTTTAACTGTATATATGCTGCAAATATTTCACATTCCAGTGTTCTTCACATAGGGGAATATGTTCTAAGTATTTTTAAACAGATATCCCTATATATATATATATATATATATATATATATATATCATATTTATCTATCTATCTATCTATCTCTATCTATCTATCTATCTATCTATCTATCTATCTATCTATCTATATGTATGTATATATATATATATATATATATATATATATATATATACACAGTATATGTATATATATATATATATATATATATATATATATATATATATATATATATGTGTGTGTGTGTGTGTGTGTATAGATATATATTTTACAAAAAAAAATCAAATATATGTAGAAATAGATATTTATGAATAAATAGAATAAATTCTGCTATGTGAAGAACATTGTAATTTGAAATATTTATTTTTCATGTCAGTTTTGCGCGACCTTGCGGTTGTTAGTTTTTTTTTTCTTCTTTTCATGCTCCACTGAAGTTTATGGGAGAATATTTGAAGTTTGGCTTTTTGGTATAGCACTCATGTGAAAACATTTTAATTTCAACTTGTAATTTGCACGCTTATTTCTTGCGGTGTTAATGTGTGAGCAGGAGTGATGAATAACTCTCCACTCATAATAATATAGTCCAATGTTTGTCTGCCAATTGTATAAATTCAATCTACAATAATTGTTATTTTGAATTGTCATAATTATTATCATTATTGGGAAAACTAGTTGATAAGCCTGCCTAGAGGGCAGTCTGTGTGTTATAAATGAATCCCCCCAAGCTACAAAAAATAAAAGTAAAAATACAGAAAAAAGTAAAGAAAGCTATCAAAAATAATAAAATTAAAACTAAACTAATGCCCCTTTAAAAATAAAAAATCCCCCCAAAATAAAATCACCCCCTAATCTAATACTAAACTACTAATAGCCCTTAAAAGGGCTTTTTGTAGGGCATTGCCCTAAAGAAATCAGCTCTTTTACAGAAAAATAAACAAAGCCCCCCTAACAGTAAAAACCCCCATCCACCAAAAAACCTAACACTAATAAACCTAAACTACCCATTGCCCCTAAAGGGGCATTTGTATGAGCATTGCCCTTAAAATGGCATTCAGGTCTTTTTCAATGCCCTTAAAACGGCATTCAGCTCTTTTGCAATTTGCCCCAAAAAACCCTAATCTAAAAAAGACAACCCCCCCCAAAAAAAAATAACACTAAAGCCCAGAAGTCCAGTGTGAAGCGGAGGTCCGGAGCGGTTTTCCCAGATGTGGCGATCCTTGGCGGTGGTCATCTGTGGCAGCGTCAGAGGTCCTCGGCAGTGGTGGTCCTCGGCGGAATGGACGCTCCTCTTCATCCGATGTCCATGGTATTCTAAATATTGAATGCAAGGTACCGCAATCAATTTGGGGTACCTTGAATTCCTATTAGCTGAAGTTTTAAAAACAGCCAATAGGATTAGAGCTATTAAAATCCTATTGGCTGTTCAAATTAGCCAATAAGATTTAAGTAGCTCTCATCCTATTGGCTGATTTTGACATTTTCAGCCAATAGGAATTCAAGGTACCCCAATAAATATGGGGTACCTTGAATTCAATATTCAGTATGCGGCAGATGATCACATGAAGAGGAACCTCCATGCCTTTGCCGAGGACCGCCACCGCCGAGCAACACCACTGCTGCCGAGGATCGCCACTTCTGAGTAGACCGCTCCGGACCTCCGCTTTGCACCACCTTTGCAGTGGATGAAGATGATGGACCTGCCTGGAAGAAGACCTTCTCTGCCAGACTTCTAAAACCGTGAGTATCTATTTGGGGCTTTAGTGTTATTTTTTTTGGGGGGGGGGGGGGTTGTTGTTTTAGATTAGATTTTTTTTGGGTGCAAATTGCAAAAGATCTGAATGTTCTTTTAAGGGCAGTGAAAAATAGCTGAATGCCCTTTTAAGGGCAATGCCCATACAAATGCCCCTTTAGGGGCAATGGGTAGTTTACGTTTATTAGTGTTAGTTTTTTATTTTTTATTTTGGGTGGTTTGGTGGGTGGGGGGGTTTTACTGTTAGGAGGGACTTGGTTTATTTGTAATGTAAAAGAGCTGATTTATTTAGGGCAATGCCCTACTGAAAGCCCTTTTAAGGGCTATTGGTAGTTTAGCATTAGATTCGTTTTTTTTTATTTTGGGGGGCTTTTTTATTTTAATAGGTATCAGGTTTAATTTTTTTTATCTTGGATAGTGTTGTTTATTATTTTTTGTAATGTTAGCGTTTTTTATTTTCTATAATTAGATTAATGTAATGTATTTTTTTTTAATTTTCTATTGTAATGTAGTATTTTTTTAACTGTAATTAAGAGGTTAATTTAGGGGGTAAGTTAGGGGGCTTAGTTTTTGTGTTGTGGGGGTTTGCGGTGTAGGATTAGGATTAATGCATTGTGGGGGGTTGGCGGATTAGGGGTTAATAGATGTATTAGGTAGTTTGCGATGTTGTATAATTTTATTAGGTAGTTGTTTTTCTTTTCTTAATACTTTGCGCGGGCGGTTAGTTTATTTTTTCTTAATACTTCATGCGGGTGGTTAGTTTATTTTTTTCTTAATACTTCGTGTGGGCGGTTAGTTTATTTTTTTCTTAATACTTAGAGGCCTATTTATCATATGTCTGTCGGACCTGATCCGACAGTGCGGATTAGGTCCGACAGACCTCGCTGAATGCGGAGAGCAATACGCTCTCCATATTCAGCATTGCACCAGCAGCTCTTGTGAGCTGCTGGTGCAATGCCGCCCCCTGCAGACTCGCAGCCAATCGGCTGCCAGCAGAGGGTTGTCAATCAACCCGATCATACTCGATCGGGTTGAATTCCGGGGATCCCTGTCCACCTCATCAGAGCAGGCGGACAGGGTTATGGAGCAGCGGTCTCGCCAGAAACACAGTCCCTCAAGATCAGTATGGAGCTTGATAGATAGACCCCTTAGTACGGGTGGTTATTTATTTATTTTAAACACTTATTGCGTGCAGTTATTTTTTTTTTTAATACTTATTGCAGGATTTTTATTTTTTTTCGCGGCATCCCGGTGGTTTCTGAAAATGGCAGGGTGGTGAAAGAATCCACCTGCCTCACACTGCCAACATTCCTTTGAGGATGCGTGCGCAACTGCCGACGGCAACGGGCGCATTACAAACGCGATTATAGTATAGATAAGCCTTGATTATATATCTTATCATTTGTTTTTGACTTGGCTGGCGTGGATTAGACTAATTTGTTGCTATATTGATTTAGTGTATAGATGAATTGTCTGTCACAATATTTCAGTTGAGGTGGAATATTTTGATTGAGTCAGTTTTAAATACTTGATACATTTTAAGAGACTTCTGTGTAATATCCAAATCCTAATGTTAAGTAGAAGGCATATCAAATTTAATTTATTTAGTAGCCGGAACAGTCACAATTTACAAGCGGCTGAGTAGCTTAGACAGACATTCCATAGATTTTCATTTTGCAGTAACTTTTAGCACTGAATCTTTTTAAATTTATCTTCCAACTTGACTATCTAAATTAAATCTTATTTCATCTAGTGCATATATCAATATTGCCATCTTATGTGCTGCTCCCTCTGATACTATTTGTTCTTCATTTAGAATCAAAATGTGAGGCATTGCCACATTTATTTGTGTATTCTTTACCAGTGTTCCCTTCTCCAGTAGAAACACTTTGTGTATGATTTGCTTCTCGAAAACAAAAAAGGAAACAACTGTTTTGAATCTGCATATGTGGTACCTATATTATTGTACTAATTAAAATTATTTTACCAATTAATAAAAGGTTGAACGGTTTATAGGTTAAAGGGACATAATACTCATATGCTAAATCACATGAAAGTGATGGATCATAACTGTAAAAATCTGACAAGAAAATATCACCTGATCATCTCTATGTAAAAAAGATTATTTTGTATCAAAATTTCTTCAGCTCATAACAGTAAGTGCTCTGTGAAAGGTTATCCTTCAGCTACTGTCAACTGCTTGTTGAAATAAAAAAAAAAATCTGTTCTAGCAGCGCTAAAGTCACACATTACTTTACTATGATCTCATGAGATTTCACTGAAATCTTGTGAGATTTCATAGTAAAATTCCTAAGACTGAATAGGGAAATAACATGACTGTGCCTGCACATGTCAGATGCATGCTTGCAAGTCCCAGAACTAGAATCCTGATTGGCTGCTTAAAGTCACTTTACAATGTTATGTGTCTACTGAGAAAATTTTGAGGAATGTTATCTTCCTTTTTTGTATAGAGATGTTCATGTGAACTTTTCTAATCAGTTTTTTTACAGCTGTGCTGCATCACTTTCAAGTGCGTCAACATTTGGCAATCATAAATTGATCCCTTTTAATAATGATTATTGATGCTAATAGGGGACATGTGTGCAATTAACCTGTTGCACTTAAAAGCAATAGAGAAATATGTATTTTTAAAGGGTTTGAGCAAGGGCAATCAGTGTCACAGGCACATATGTTTGGTGAGTTATAGATTTTGCTCATTTTTATTAGTGTAAAGTGGTAATTAGAGGTGGTGTTTGTTTCTGGTGACAAAGCTTTATAAAGCCATTCAATATGGTGTCAGTAATTTCAATTTATTTTGTTCATGCAGATTAAAAAACTTTTGGGGTACATAGCAATAATTTTGAAAAATTTGAAAAGTGTTGTCTGGTGGTTTATTAAGTCATTTTAGTTGTGGAATTTGGTACATACAAATAGCACAGTAAATTTGAAGCTTATTAATGAAAATTTGGAGTGCTATATTAATATTGCAGCACAAACTTAATTTATTTTACACATATTTAAAATGGGAACTTGCAGTAGAATTTTTCTGAAAAACATACGGCTAGATTACGAGTTTTGAGGTACGGCTATACCGCTGAAAAATTGGTCATTGCTCGTGGAATGGATGGGAACACATGTTACGAGGTGCAGCTGTTTAGCTGTTTTTCCATAGCGCTGTATTACAGGTTGTGCGGTCCGGCTAAAATGCTTGCGTTACAGCCTATACCGACACGATCAATCTGAGAAAAATGTTTCACAAAACTCATAACTAAAATGTTACAAAGTACACTAACACCCATAAACTACCTATTAACCCCTAAACCGCTGCCCCCGAATCCCAAATACTATATTACACCTTTTAACCCCTAATCTGCCTCCAACCTACATCGCAACTATTAAATAAACCTATTAACGCCTAAACCACGCCCCCACATCGCCAACACTATAATAAAGTATTAACCCCTAAACCTCCAAATCCCCACATCGAAACCTATTACCCCTAAATCACCAGCCCCCACATCGTAACTACTAAACAAAACCTATTAACTCCTAAACCATCGCCCCCCCACATCCCAAAACACTAAATGAAATTATTAACCCCTAAACCTAACACGGAAATCAATGTTAAGCCAAAGGAGGGAGAGGGGAAAGGAAGAGGGGGGGGGGGGGGGAATTGTTTGGATAGGGATCTGGGAGGGGGTAGGGTATTGAGGGGGGAAGCTACACTACAGAAAATAGGGTGTTTATATTTTTTTTAAGAAAAAAAGGGCAAATTTGTTAGTAAACTGGGTACTGGCAGACAGCTGCCAGTACCTAAGATGGTGGACAATAGATCGAGGGGGGAGGCTTAGAGAGCTGTTTTGGGGGATCAGGGAGGTTGGGGGGTAATGGGGGATCCTACACTTCATATAAAATATAATAAAAACAAAACAAAAAAAACCCTTTATTTTTATACTGGCAGACTTTCTGCCAGTACATAAGATGGCGTTGACAATTGTGAGGTTGGGGGGGGGGGGGAGAGCTGTTTGAGGGGGGTCAGGGAGGGATCAGTGGGTGAGATGTGTCAGGTGGGAGGCTGATCTCTACACTAAAGCTAAAATTAACCCTACAAGCTACCTAATTAACCCCTTAACTGCTGGGCATCCTACAAGTGTGGTGTGCAGCGGCATTTAGCGGCCTTCTAATTACCAAAAAAGCAATGCCAAAGTCATGTCTGCTATTTCTGAACAAAGGGAATCCCAGAGAAGCATTTACATACAACCATTTGTGCCATAATTGTACAAGCTGTTTGTAAATAATTTCAGTGAGAAACCTACAGTTAGTGAAAAAGTTAACAATTTTTTTTTATCGCATTTGGTGGTGAAATGGTGGCATGAAATATACCAAAATGGGCCTAGATCAATACTTTGGGTTTTCTACTAAAAATTATATAGACACGTGAAGGGTTATTCAGGGATTCCTGACATATATCAGTGTTACAATGTAACTATGACTAATTTTGGGGAAAAAATGGTTTGGAAATAGCAAAGTGCTACTTGAACATTGGGTATTTCTAAACTCAGGACAAAATTTAGAAACTATTTAGCATGGGTGTTTTTGGTGGTTGTAGATCTGTAACAGATTTGGGGGGTTAAAGTTAGAAAAAGTGTGGGTTTTTTTTCATTTTTTTTTATCATATTTTATAATTTTTTTATAGTAAATTATAAGATATGATGAAAATAATGGTATCTTTAGAAAGTTCTTTTAATGTTGAGAAAAACGGTATATAATATGTGTGGGTACAGTAAATGAGTTAAAGGAAAATTACAGCTAAACGCAAACACCACAGAAATGTAAAAAAGTGCTGTGGTCACTAAGGGGTTAATAGAAATGTATTTGAGAGGTTAACATGTATATGGCATATGACAAGGTATTGACTGGGAAGGGCTATATTTTGTTTGTACATGTATGTATGTATGTTTGTATGTTTGTATGTTTGTATGTCTGTATGTATGTATGTTTGTATGTTTGTATGTTTGTATGTTTGTATATAAACAAAGTGGGAATTGTTACTCTCAACAGGTTGTTTAATATGTAACGTTTCGGGGTAGTTAACCCCTATATATATATATATATATATATATATATATATATATATATATATATATATATGTGTGTGTGTGTATATGTATATGTTTATATATATATATATATATTTTGATATGTATTTATATGTTTATATGTGTAAATAAACATATATCTTGCAAAAACTAATCTAATATATACTGTATATAGCAATATACAGTATATTTTAAAAAAAGAACATTTTCTTCACTTTAGTGCAGTTGGTCTAACACAGTGGGTGTTTTTTTAACAGCGCACTCCATTGAAGTCTGAGGGGAGAAGAAAATAATGAGTCGTGGTATCTGAAGTACTGAAGTTCATGTGTATTGGTTTTCGGCGGTTCGCACACGAACAAACCTTTTACTTTAAACTTGTAATACATGTGCTAACTCGCCCGCGGTAAAAGATTAATTCTAGTGAAGATTACGCCCAAGAAGAATTTTTTTTAGTATGCGACTTGTAATCTGGCTTAAAATATTTATATTCAGAATGTAATAAATTATTTTACTATAAATATACTAATATATATATATATATATATATATATATATATATATATATATATATATAAAACGCTAATCAAAACAGATTTAAAAATTTTGCAATGTTTGAGTAGGCTAGGAAGGAATAGTACACGTATATGTTTTTATATATCCTTAACCTCTATACATTTCTCCATCTACATCCCCAATGAATTCCTAATATAAAAATAAAAAAAAATATTTTTTTCAATAGAGTTCTAAAATGGAAGGGCTCCACAGTAAATTACGCTAAAGTGGCATAATATGTTGCAGCAAACATTTCATTTTTGTTTTCTCCTAAAAGAGAAATGCACAGGAAGAATGCTCCTTCAGAGATCAGACCTTCTTCAGCAATAACATCATCTTCATTAAGGACAATGAACCTGGTAATATAAAGTTGTGCGCTAATGTTAACGCGGTCCAAAGAGACTGCTTATCACGACCACACTATCATTAGCATGCCAGTGCCACTTATAATCTGGGCTAAAATGCTATATAGGCAGAAATCAGTGTTTAAAGATAGTCTTACCAAGGCGTTTTACTACACTTCACTGTGGCAGCTGGAGGCGATGCTTTTCTGACAGTAGCGGAATATTAAAAGCAGTGTTGCCATTTACAGTAAAGGTGTAATATAAATGATTTCTTTAGACTGTATTGAATGACAATATAATTTTCATCTACTAATAAAACCTCAACCTCTTTTGTTATGATACAATAGTGAAACTAGAGGACGAATAATAAACCCATATGAGCAAGGGGATATTGGGTATTGTATACATGTGTATGTAGTGTGTTATATATGTGTATTATACTGTAAAATACTATATTATCTATTTAACAGCTAGATTAAGAGTTTCGCATTATGTGTGAAAAAAGCATCATTATGCTTCATAACGCTGCTTTTTCCCTAACGCTGCTATTACAAGTCTTGCAGGTATAGGTGTACCACACACCTTTTTGGCCATCACGCAACCTCAGTACCGCACTTTTAAAAAAGTCCTTTTTCAATGGGACTTCCATAGCGCCGGTATTACGAGTTTGCCTGGGAGGCCAAAAAGTGAGCGGTACACCCTATAATGACAAGATCCGTACTGCCATCTAAAGTCAGTAGTTATGAGTTTTACTTTACAAAGCTGTAGCATAAACTCATAACTAAACTGCTACAAAGTAAACTAACACCCATAAACTACCTATTAACCACTAAACCGAGGCCCTCCTGCATCGCAAACACTAAAATAAAATTATTAAGCCCTAATCTGCCGCTCCGGACATCGCCGCCACTATTACAATTTATTAACCCCTATTCCGCCACTCCCCAACATCTTTGACACTATAATAAACCTATTAACCCCTAAACCGCCGCCCTCGCGCATCGCAAACACTATTTAAATATTATTAACCCCTAATCTGCCGTCCGCCCAAACCGCCGCTATAATAAACCTATTAACCACTAAACCGCAAGCCCCCCACAACAAAATATACTAAATTACACTATTAACCCCTAAACCTCTGGCCTCCCACATCACTACATAAATATATTAACCCCTAAACCTAACCCTAACGTACCCTAAGCCTAAGTCTAACCCTAAACCTAACACCCCCTTACTTAAATATAATTAAAATAATTCTAAATAAAACGTACAATTATTACCTAAATAATTCCAATTTAAAACTAAATACATACTTACCTATAAAATAAAACCTAAGCTAGCTACAAAATAACTAATAGTTAAATTGTAGCTATCTTAGGTTTTATTTTTATTTCACAGGTAAGTTTGTATTTATTTTAACTAGGTAGACTAGTTAGTAAATAGTTATAAATACAAACCTACCTCTGAAATAAAACCTAACCTGCCTTACACTAAAACCTAACATTACAATAAAATAAAATAAATTAAATGAATAAAATACAATTATCTAAATTACAAAAAAAATAAACACTAAATTACACAAAATAAAAAATGAAATGATCAAAAATAAAAATGAATTACTCCTAATCTAATAGCCCTATCAAAATAAAAAAGCCCCCCCAAAATAAATAAAACCATAGCCTACACTAAACTGCCAATAGCCCTTAAAAGGGCCCTTTGTGGGGCATTGCCCCAAAGAATTCAGCTATTTTACCTGTAAACAAAAATACAAACACCCCCCAACAGTAAAACGCACCACCCAACCAACCAACCAACCAACCCCCCCCAAATAAAATTCTATCTAAATAAACCTAAGCTAACTATTGCCCTGAAAAGAGCATTTGGATGGGCATTGCTCTTAAAAGGGCATTTAGCTCTTTTTTACGGTGCCCAAACCCTAAGCTAAAAATAAAACCCACCAAATAAACCCTTTAAAAAACCTAACACTAACCCCTGACGATCCACTTACAGTTTTCGAAGAATGGACATCCATCCTCATTCAGGCGGCAGAAGTCTTCATCCAAGCGGGCAGAAGTCCTCATCAAAGCCGGCAGAAGTCTTCATCCAAGCGGGCAGAAGTCTTCATCCTGACGGCATCTTCTATCTTCATCCATCCGGCGGGGAGCGGATCCATTTTCAAGACATCCAGCGCGAAGCATCCTCTCCGTTCGATCGACGCTGGAAAATGAAGTTCACTTTAAGTGACGTCATCCAAGATCTGCCAATAGAAATTAAAGGGGAAAAAATCCTATTGGCTGTTGCAATCAGCCAATAGGATTGAGCTTTCATCCCATTGGCTGATCCAGTCAACCAATAGGATTGCGCTTGCATTCTATTGGCAGATTGGAATAGCCAATAGAATGCGAGCTCAATCCTATTGGCTGATTGCAACAGTTTTATTTAGATTTATTTTAATTATATTTAAGTTAGGGTGTGTTAGGCTTATGGTTACGTTAGGGTTTGGTTTATGGGTTAATATATTTATGTAGTGTTAGTGATGTTGGAGGCCGGAGGTTTAGTGGTTAATAACTTTAGTATAGTGACGGTGACATTGGGGGCGGCAGATTAGGAGCTATTAAGTGTAGGTTGGTGGCGGCGATGTTAGAGCCAGCAGATTAGGGGTTAATACATTTATGTAGGTGGCGGCGATGTTGGGGGCGGCAAGATTAGAGGTTAATAACTGTAATATAGGTGGTGGCGATGTTAGGGGTGGCAGATTAGGGGTGTTTAGACGTGTTTTCTATGTTAGGGTGTTAGGTTTAAACATAACTTTTTCTTTCCCCATAGACATCAATAGGGCTGCGTTACGGAGCTTTTGTTTCAGCGATCGCAGGTGTTAGGCTTTTTTTTGCCGGCTCTTCCTATTGATGTCTATGGGGAAATCGTTCATGAGCACTTCAAAGCAGCGATTGTATTTGGGTGAGGTATGGAGCTCAACGCCACCATATCACCTGCGCAAGCCGTTTTTTTTAAAACCTTTAATAGCAGCGCTATAGGGAGGTGAAATACCGCCGCTTTTGTGGCGGTCGTTAATTTCCCTATAGCGCTCAAAACTCGTAATCTAGCTGTAAGTTTGTTATTTAAATAATCATGTTTTTAGTTTTGGTGTGTTCTTTTCTTTTTAGGAACAAGATTTTCTGTATGGTATACTAATATCCCATAGAAGACAGCAGCCTGTGTTGTGTTTTCCTTTTTTATTATTGTATTTGTAAAGCCACCATACGTTTTACTGTACTGTAAATGTTTAGTTCTAAAAATTGTGATTGCATTGTACCAAATGTGTTCTATGTTAAGAACATGTTAGTTACAATGTGGCCCCAGTATTAGAAGTAAACCCGAGCATTACTTTGTATACTTACTTTAATAAATTTTTATCCCAATAGAATATACCATAGCATTTACAATATTTGTTATTTCTTTTACAAGATATGACGAGTCCACAGATTTCATCCTTACTTGTGGGACTAAACCTCCTGTTAGCAGGAAGTGGCAAAGAGCACCACAGCAGAGCTGTATATATAGCTCCTCCCTTCCCTCCCCCTCCAGTCATTCTCTTTGCCTGTGTTAGTGATAGGAAGAGGTAAAGTGAGGTGTTAGTTTAGATTCTTCAATCAAGAAGTTTTTTATTTTAAAATGGTGCCAGTGAGTACTATTTTTCTCAGGGAGAAATCGTCAGTCTATAACTTCCCAAGAGGAGTGGAGAAATTTTATTTATTCTGCCCTGATGTTGATGATCTTAGCAAATGTTATCTAAGATCCCTTCTAATTCCCACAGAACAACTGGAGGTAGTGTAAAGAAAAATCTTCAGTGTGGAGAACAGTGTCATGCTACAAGCAGCATTAAGGTATGTTCAGTCTTTTGCTTCTGGGGAGACTTGTTACATCAGAACAGGCTGATAATATTCCCTAGCTGGGGAGGGGTAATCAGTATACACTATAGAGAGTAATGGTGTACCTGGAATTCCCTATTATGGTAATTTTTCATAGTGTACTGGGTGTCACTTTAACATTTTTCTGCCTATTTCATAGTGTACTCGTATGTCACTTTAAATTTTTTATATGTGGGCTGACGCTGGGAGATGCGGTTAGATTGGGGTTGGACTGCTGGCTGACAGGAGATGTTTGCCACAGTGATGCGCTTACTGCGCTGTGTGTGTATTTATGGGACACATGGCTAATTATGGACCGACATGTTGTTTTCTTGTCTACCCATGCGGGTCTTAGTTAAGCTGGTGTTACGGTGAACGGGGCCTATTTTTGTGCACTCCGTCGCGCAGTGTGATTTCCGGATAGGCAGCAAGGTCCTGAGGCTCCGGTGGGGCCTAGCTCTGTTTGCTAATTGAAAATACAGAGAGGCTGAGAACGTTCCTTCAGGGTGCTCTTGGGGCAGGTAGGCGCCGCAGCAGAGCTGTGGCGAGGTGCAGGGGCCTGATTTATTATATGTGATAGATTTGAAAAAAAGAAACGTTGATTTGTCAAAACTGGTTTAAATTAAGATATAATATACCCTAACTAGTGGTGCAAGATTATTAAGCTATTTGGGGCACATAAGGCATTGTTTGTTTGCCAAAAACATTGTTTTGCCTTATAACAGAAAAATTGTTTCACTTTTATTATTTAAAGGCGCAGTACAGAATTTTTTTTTTTTTATATGTTTGACTTCAGACTGCAATATATAAAGCATTAAACGACTGTTACTATTGCTAGTCTGTTTAACATGTCTGAACTTGAGGAAACTACTTGTTCTATGTGTTTAGATGCCACTGTGGAACCCCCTCTTACTTTTTGTCCATGTACTGAAAGGGCCTTACAATGTAAAGGGCAGATTTTATTTAAGGAAAGTATGTCTAAGGATGATTCTCAGTCTGAGGAGAATCAGGGTATACCGCCAAATTCTCCCCAAGCATCACAACCTTTAACGCCCACCCAAGCGACGCTGGGTTCTTCAACCGCATCTAATTCATTTACTCTGCAGGATATGGCTGTAGTTATGTCATCTACCCTTACAGAGGTATTATCTAAGTTGCCAGTGTTACAGGGCAAACGCAGCAGGACAGAAGTCAATTTGCATACTAAGTCCTCTGATGCTTTGTTGGCCATTTCCGATGTACCCTCACAGGGATCTGATTTGGGGGTCAGGGAACTTCTGTCTGAGGGGGAACTTTCCCATTCGGGAAGTTTGTTACTTCAGATGGACTCGGACATTATGTCCTTTAGATTTAAGCTTGAACACCTCCGCCTGCTACTTCGGGAGGTTTTAGCGACTCTGGATGACTGTGACTCTATTGTGGTACCACCAGAGAAGTTGTTTAAAATGGACAAATATTTAGAGGTACCTGCTTACACACGGTTCCTAAGAGAATTTTGGGGATTATTAAGAGGGAATGGGACAGACCGGGTATCCCGTTCTCACCTTCTCCTAATTTTAAGAAAATGTATCCCATATCTGACACTGTGCGGGACTCTTGGCAAACAGTCCCTAAGGTGGAGGGAGCTATATCTACCCTGGCTAAGCGTACAACTATTCCTATTGAGGACAGTTGAGCTTTCAAAGACCCGATGGATAAGAAATTGGAGGGTCTTCTAAAGAAGTTGTTTGTTCATCAGGGTTTCCTTTTACAACCGACAGCCTGCATCGTACCAGTTACCACTGCGGCGGCCTTCTGGTTTGATGCCTTAGAAGAGTCTCCTAAGACTGAGACTCCTTTAGAGGATATTTTAGATAGAATTAAGGCTCTTAAGCTGGCTAATTATTTTATTGCTGGATTTGCCATTTTAGCGCGTAGAGCGTTATGATTAAAATCTTGGTCTGCTGATGTGTCATCTAAGTCAAAGCTTTTGGCTATTCCTTTCAAAGGAAAAATCCTATTCGGGCCTGACTTGAAAGAAATCATTTCTGACATTACGGGAGGTAAGGGTCATCTCCTACCTCAGGATAGAACGGCTAAGCTGAGGGGTAAACAAAATAATTTTCGTTAATTTCGGAACTTTAAAGGAGTCCCCTCTTCTTCTGCCAAACAGGAAGGGAATTTTGCTCAGGCCAAGTCCGTCTGGAGACCCAACCAGGCTTGGAACAAGGGTAAACAACCCAAGAAGACCGATGCTGCTACGAAGACAGCATGAAGGGGCGGCCCCCGATCCGGGACCAGATCTAGTAGGGGCAGACTTTCTCTCTTTGCTCAGGCGTGGGTAAGAGGAGTTCAGGATCCTTGGGCACTGGAAATCGTGCCCCAAGGGTATCAACTGTAATTCCAGAATTCTCTCCCAAGGTGGAGGTCTCTCCTGTCACGATTGTCTGTAGACCAGATAAAAAGAGAGGCGTTCTTACGTTGTGTAAAAGACCTCTCTACTATGAGAGTAATTCGCCCCGTTCCAATACTGGAACAAGGACAGGGGTTTTACTCAAATCTTTTTGTGGTCCCCAAAAAAGAGGGCACGTTTCGTCCTATTTTAGATCTAAAAAGTCTAAACAAGTTTCTCAGAGTCCTAACCTTCAAGATGGAGACTATTCAAACATTTCTACCATTGATCCAGGAGGGTCAATATGTGACTACCGTGGACTTGAAGGATGCATACCTTCATATTCCTATCCACAAGGATCCTCATCAGTTCCTAAGTTTTGCCTTCCTGGACAAACATTTTCAGTTCGTGGCTCTTCCCTTCGGGTTGGCCACAGCACCCAGGATCTTCACAAAGGCTCTAGGGTCCCTTCTGGTGGTTCTCAGGCCGCGGGGCATTGCAGTGGGCCTTATCTAGATGATATTCTGATTCAGGCGTCGTCTTATCATCTGACAAAGTCTCATACAGACATGGTTCTGTCCTTTCTGAGGACTCACGGGTGGAAGGTGAATCTAGAAAAGAGTTCATTAATTCCACAGACCAGGGTTCCCTTCCTGGGAACTCTAATAGATTCCATATCCATGAAAATTTTCTTGACAGAGGTCAGAAAGTTAAAGATTCTGAATACATGCCGAGCCCTTCAGTCCAATCCTCGACCATCAGTGGCTCAGTGCATGCAGGTAATTGGATGGATGGTGGCGGCAATGGACATCATTCCGTTTGCTCATTTTCATCTCAGACCGCTACAACTGAACATGCTCAGGCAGTGGAATGGAGATTATGCAAATTTGTCTCCTCAGATAGATCTAGATCAGAAGACAAGAGACTCTCTGCTTTGGTGGTTGTCGCTGGATCATCTGTCCCAAGAGACGTGCTTCCGCAGACCCTCATGGGTGATAGTGACAACGGATGCCAGCCTACTAGGTTGGGCTGCAGTCTGGAATTCCATGAAGGCTCAGGGTGTGTGGACTCAGTCAGAGTCACTTCTTTCAATCAATATTCTGGAATTGAGAGCAATAATCAATGCACTTCAGGCGTGGCCTCAGTTGGCCTCGGCCAAATTCATTCGCTTTCAGTCGGACAACATCATGACTGTGGCTTACATCAATCATCAGGGAGGAACAAGGAGTTCCTTAGTGATGACAGTATCCAAGATAATTTGGTGGGCGGAGGCTCACTCTTGTTATCTGTCAGCAATCTACAAGAGGGGATGGAGAAGGGGTTATCAGCAAGTTCCTTAAAGGGACAAATTTCTGCTTTGTCGATTTTACTACCCAAACGTTTGGCAGATGTTCCAGACGTTCAGTTTTTTTTGTCAGGCTCTGACCAGAATCAAGCCTGTGTTTAGACCAATTGCTCCACCCTGGAGTTTGAATTTAGTTCTTAATGTTCTTCAAGGGGTTCCGTTTGAACCCATGCATTCCATAGATATTAAGTTGTTATCTTGGAAAGTTTTATTTTTGGTTGCTATTTCTTCTGCTCATAGAGTTTCTGAGCTTTTAGCATTACAATGTGACTTGCCTTATCTTATCTTCCATTCTGATAAGGTGGTTTTACGTACCAAACCTGGTTTCCTTCCTAAGGTAGTTTCTAATAAGAATATTAATCAGGAAATTGTTGTTCCTTCATTATGTCCTAATCCTTCTTCTAAGAAGGAGCGTCTGTTGCATAACTTGGACGTGGTCCATGCCCTGAAGTTTTACTTGCAGGCGACTAAAGAATTCCGTCAATCATCTTCATTATTTGTTGTTTTTTCTGGAAAGCGTAGGGGCCAGAAAGCTACAGCTACCTCTCTTTCTTCTTGGCTGAAGAGTATCATCCGTCTGGCATATGAAACTGCTGGACAGCAGCCTCCTGAAAGAATTATGGCTCATTCCACTAGGGCTGTGGCTTCGTCAGGGGCATTTAAAAATGATGCTTCTGTTGAACAGATTTGCAAGGCTGCAACTTGGTCATCTCTTCACACTTTTTTCCAAATTTTCCAAATTTGATACTTTTGCTTCTTCTGAAGCTGTTTTTGGGAGAAAGGTTCTTCAAGCAGTGGTGCCTTCCATTTAGGTTCCTGTCTTGTCCCTCCCTTTCATCCGTGTCCTGTAGCTTTGGTATTGTATCCCACAAGTAAGGATGAAATCCGTGGACTCGTCATATCTTGTAAAAGAAAAGGAAATTTATGCTTACCTGATAAATTAATTTCTTTTACGATATGACGAGATCAAGGCCCACCCTGTCATTTTTAAGACAGGTATTTATTTATTTTTTGTTAAACTTCAGTCACCTCTGCACCTTTGGCTTTTCCTTTCTCTTCCTAACTTCGGTCGAATGACTGGAGGGGGAGGGAAGTGAGGAGCTATATATACAGCTCTGCTGTGGTGCTCTTTGCCACTTCCTGCTAACAGGAGGTTTAATCCCACAAGTAAGGATGAAATCCGTTGACTCGTCATATCGTAAAAGAAATACATTTATCAGGTAAGCATAAATTTCCTTTTTTTATAACATGCTTGCTATAGCGTGATTGTAATGGAAATGTATAAAAGTAATAATACTACACAAAACTATTTAGACAAATGACTGTGCCCCTGTGCACAAAGTGATGTCCATTAAAACATAGTTTGATGAGATTGATTTGGAGTAATGCAAGTGGCTTGCACAGTGCCCAGACCTTCTCTTCCAACATTAGTGCCTGACCTAAGAGATGCTCTTCTGGCTGAATGGGCACAAATTCCTACATACACATCATGACATTTTGTGTAAAGCCTTCCCAGAAGATTTGTGGCTGTAGCAGCTGGAAAAGGGGGAGGGGGTTCCATATTAATGTCCATGGCTTTGGAAAGGGATGTCCAACAAGCACATTTAGGTGTGATGGTTAGGTGTGCTCATACTTTTGGCAATATAGTGTTTGTGTTATTAATTGTACTTACTGGACACTGCGTCCCTATAATGTCAGCTATAATGTCAAACCAAAGCACAAAGACATAAACACAAACACCCACAGGAACACTCACAGGAGGAAACATTTATGCACCTTGCATCCCCTAATTCAACAGTGTGTGACATGCATGATAAAAAAAATTGCAGAAATTAAGAGATCACTTTTTAAAGAATCATATTTGTAAATATGCAAACAAAAATAATTCCGTGAATTCAAAATTGTACATTAATGATCTGGGTAGATGGCTAGATGAAGAAAAGTACTTTTAAAAGGTTGACATATGTTTGTTTGATTTTCCCCATTTTCCCCAACCAAGAGCACCACTTCAAATATAGGGGCCTATTTATCAAAGGTCTTGCGAACCTGATCCGACAGTGCAGATCAGGTCTGCAAGACCTCGCTGAATGAGGAGAGCAATACGCTCTCCGCATTTAACAGTGCACCAGCAGCTCACAAGAGCTGCTGGTGCAATGCCGTCCCCCTGCTGACTCGCAGCCAATCAGCCGCCAGCAGGGAGGTGTCAATCAACCCGATCATACTTGATCGGGTTGAATTCCAACGATTCCTGTCCGCCTCATCAGAGCAGGTGGACAGGGTTATGGAGCAGCGGTCTTTAGACCGCTGCTTCATAACTGCTGTTTCTGTCAAGTCTGAAGACTCGCCAGAAACATGGGCCCACAAGCTCCATTCAGAGCGTAATAAATGGGCCCCAGTGTGTACAAATGTTCCCATCTGTCAGCTCTACTTATGGATTTTGAAAATGCTGTACTCTATATGGTATTGGTGGAACCATAAGCTGTGGTACTCATGCCATTAGATCTGGTTAAATGCAGGATTTAGGCTTGTTGCTATGTATTTCAAAATTAAGTCAGCTGTAGTGTAAACTGAACAGTTTTAATTTTATTTCAAACACTAAGCAATCTTAATCTGAGAGTATAACATGTTATGCAGATGTAAAAATCTTAGATAAAATGCCTCCTTGCATCTGGAAAGTCCTTGCATAAAGGGGAAGTAAACTGGAATGTAATATATATATATATATATATATATATATATATATAAAATAAGGGCACCTACCATTTGTGTATTGAGGAGGAAACATTTCTGCATGGTTTTAAATATAGAATTTCTACAGCATTGTCAAATAATCAAATAATCATAAATACACTGTTGCTAAAAAAATGTGTTTTTATGGACCCCTGGCCCCACCATGCAACTAAACCACACTGAAGTTACAATCCAAAATTGCACAAAGAAATAAAAAACATTTGCTAAGTAAGTCCTAACTCCTCTGCAAATGAAAGTGATCTGCCGTCTGACTCAGGCACACACTGTACAAACAAAGTGCCAAGTCTGTCTCACACAGTGCATAGTGGTTTAGTGCACACTCAGAAATCCTCTCAAATTCTAATACTTTACTCCTTGTAATAACATTTCCCATGCTCAATTAGCCCTCTGCTGTAGTACCCACTGGTGGCTGCCAAAATTATGGCTGCTTCAAGCTTCATCCATCTGGTGCAGAGCGGGTCCATCTTCAAGACATCCGATGCGGAGCATCCTCTTCTTCCAATGACTACCCGGCGAATGAAGGTTCCTTTAAGTGACGTCATCAAAAATGGCGTCCCTTAGATTTTGATTGGCTGATAGAATTCTATCAGCCAATCAGAATTTAGGTTGAAAAAATCCTATTGGCTGCCATTATTATTATTATTATTATTATTATTATTGGAACAGCCAATAGAATGCGAGCTCAATCCTATAGTCATCGGAAGAAGAGTATGCTCTGCGATGGATGTCTTGAAGATGGACCCGCTCCACACCGGATGGATGAAGATAGAAGATGCCATCTGGATGAAGACTTCTACCCATCTGGAGGACCACTACTCCCGGCTTGGATGAAGTCTTCTCCCGGCTTCATTGAGGACTTCTCCCGGCTTCGTTGAGGATGGATATCGGATCTTCAAAACTGTAAGTTGATCTTCAGGGGTTAGTGTTAGGTTTTTATAATGGTTTATTGGGTGGGTTTTATTTTTAGGTTAGGGCTTTGGGCTGCAATCCAAATGCCCTTTTCAGGACAATGGGGAGATTAGGTTTTTTTGGTTAGGGCTTTATTTGGGGAGTTGGTTGTGTGGGTGGTGGGTTTTACTGTTGGGGGGGTTGTTTGTATTTTTTTTTAAGGTAAAAGAGCTGATTTATTTGGGGCAATGCCCAGCAAAAAGCCCCTTTAAGGGCTATTGGTAGTTTAGTTTAGGCTAGGGTTTTTTTTTATTTTGGGGGCGCTTTTTTATTTTGATAGGGCTATTAGATTAGGTGTAATTAGTTTAATTATATTGTAATTTGTTTTTATTTTCTGTAATTTAGTGTTTAACACAGTTGTAGGACCAGCACACCTTTATCATTGTTCAGAATGTCCAAAAACAACAGAGTGGGTGCAAACAAATAAGGAGCCAAATCCCCTAAGCTCCAGCAAAGTAGATATCCAAAGAAATAAATGACACACACCAAGAAGTATTCTGATGTAACATTTACAAAACAGACTATTACTCTTAAAATGGGATGACATTAGGAAGAAGCATCATTAAAAGATGCAAAAGCTACCTGCTCATGCTCAATCAATGAAAGTTCAAAAAAATATCACTAAGTACTTTTACACTAGAAAAATCAAGAACCCAACAAAAACATGACCACTGTACCCATAATACCCCTGTTCATAATTATATCTGTGGTTTTAAAGCACAAAAGGTTAATTCCAAACACCACCTAATAGCATCACTAAACACTTTTGAAAGTGTTTAATCAACATACAGACCCTTTAACTTGTAATGTAATCAATAAACCTTCTGAAATTGTGGTTTTGTTTGTCTTTAATCATGTTCATTTTACATGTCTAAATACGATGTAACAAATAAAATGATTGTGTCCTTTTAGGAGGTAACTATTTATCAAATGATGGGCATAAACATTTTGTAATTATGATCACTGAAATAACACACCAGACATTGCCACCCCCCCCCCCCAAGGTTCAGCAATTGTCATCTGTCAAAAACAAGAGCAAGATTGTGATCAACTACTTAGTCATTTATTTTTCTATGGAATCAAGCTTCAGTATCAGTACAGTAAACTTTTCATCTGAAATTATACTGTTTAGTTATCTGTCAGACTATTTAATTAGGTAGCTCTATCTCAGCTGCAGGGCCAAAGCAAGCTGAAAACTCGTGAGAGGAGGAAGGCTATAAAGTATTGTTGATATCTAACCATGACATAGCCATGTATAGTTATTTCCAGGCAGGGAAATAAGCATGGTTCTTTCTCTGTACTGATGCAAGTCTGCTCATTAATATATGTTGAGTACATTTTCTTATAGAACCGACAAATATATTTTTTGAATATGAAACAAACAAAAAAAAAAAAAAGAATTTGTAGCAATGCAGAATCCAAGATAAATAACCACAATTTGTTTCTACAACCAAATGTTAAACTATTAAAAATTGTGCCTTTTAACAAACATTTCAATTCATCTTAAACTGTTCTTGCACAAAAAACCTTAAGAAGCCATTTTTGCTTCCAGCAGAACAATGTTCCCATCTGTGAAATGATTTAGGTTTTTCATTTTGTTTTATAGTAAAATGTTTACATAGACTTTTCTTTTACAAATTTTAAATAATACAGACAATACTTCTCCAAGGAAAATATTCTGTTTGTGTGTGTGTTAATATGTGTATATACATAAATATATATGTGTATAGTCATATACATATATTTTTACAATTTGCAGTCATCGCTGCACGACTTACCAACTTCGTTGTGCTAGTTCACATGCCATGTTTCACGAAAGTGAGCTCTCATGAGCGCAATGCTTCCTAGCAACATTTGCGTGCACTGGTATTACTCAGTGGAGTGCATCGATATTTTGTGCTCCACTTGTAATCTAGCCCTTAGTGTTATATTAAAACAACTTTTAACTTCATAGTAAATAAAACTGTTAAATCAAGGCACTAGTAATTAAATAGGGTAAAAAGGCAAGTAATGACCGGTGCTTAAGTAATTCAAAAATATGATAATTAGAAAAAAGAAAAGAAAAAAGTACATATAAATAGCACTCTAGCCTCTATAAATGTATTGCGCAATACATGCAAAAATAGTGGCTTAAAATGAATTAAGCCACCCACACTAATAAAGTTACTGCAGGCAGGTACAAAATCAAGATTTAATATAATTTATTAGCCAAGAATCAAACAAAAATAGTTAGTTTGTCATTTTGTTTGATTCTTTGCTAATAAATGATGTATTGCACAATAAATTTATAGAGGCAAGAGTGCTATTTATAAGTACTTTTTTTCTTTTCTTTCTTCTAATGATCAACTTTTAACTTCATGTTTCAATTTGTAACCAAAATTTACACAACAAATAAGAGTAAGACTACCAATATTGACACTGACCCCTTCCTTGGTTGATCCTGACAAAGTTTAGTTAATCTCTTGTAGACTGTACTACAAATAAGCAAAATTATATTTGAAAATGTATAGATTCAAAATGACTAGTACAATGTTTAACTATGTTTGAATATTTTTAAAAGGTGTTTTGTTTTAATAACTTTACAATATTTTTTTTATTATTCAATATTTTTTATGTCACTGGTCACTGTTTATGTCAGAATAATGACATCTCTCTCTTATCCCTGGTTTCTTATGTGATTAAAGGGATATTAAACTCAAATGATATATTTCATGATTCAGATAGAGCATGCAATTTTAAGCAACTGTCTAATTGACTCATATTTATCAATTTATCTTCATTCTCTTGGTATCTTTTTTTTTCATGAAAAAACTTTATTGATGTAATTCTCACAGTACAATAAATGTGATCAATAACAGGTTGAAAATCCAATAAACAATGTACATTCAACATCTTTTAAACAATCAAATTATGATTACATCAGAATAAGATCTTAGAGGGTTCTAGCATCAGATGGCAAAACCCTCTTAAATTGAGTAAAGATTTTTCAATTTTAAATATTTTCTCTAGGGCACGTATCTGTGTCTCCAGGGCACTAACAAAGTTATACTTTCTGAAGAAAGATTTATCGTTTTACTCTTGTTATATGTTTGTAAGAGTCGTCAGGGGAAGGTGAATAATAAGAGCTGAAGTGTAAGAAAGAAAGAGAAAAGAAGACGGTTAGTAAGTAAGGGAGAGGAGAGGAAGAGTAGAAGGGAAAAAACAAAAAACAAACAAAAAAAACCAATCCATTCATCAAATTGCCTTGTTCCAAATTGCTAGCATATATTCGTAACTATCAAGTTTGTGGGATTTCAGATAGTGATATTGTTCCAGGGTAAGAATGTCAGAGACCTGCAGTCTCCACTCCTGCAGAGACGGCACATCTCGGGATTTCCATCTTTTGGGGATGAGCTTTTTAGCTCCTGTTAACATTATCAAAAGGAGAGCCAATTTAATCTTATCTTGCATTTTGGGCAGTGAACAAAATAGTAAACTGTCAGGAGTTTGTGGGACCTGTATCTGTAAGATATTTGATATATCAGCAAAAACCTCTGACCAGAATACATGTAGTTTTGGGCAGAACCACCAAATGTGGAGGAGCGTGCCTTCCTCTCCGCAACCTCTCCAGCAAGTATTGCTAAGTGTGGGGAATATTTTATGAAGCTTGGATGGTGTGAGGTACCATCTGGTCATGAACTTCAGATGGATTTCCTGAATGGCAGCTGACACGGATGAGCGTTTTGTTAATAAAAAGGCTTTTCTCCAGGATTCCGTGTCGATATCCTGGGGCAAATCCCTGTTCCAGGCTAGTGTGTATGACGGGGCAGCGTCTGTGTCTGTGACAGAGGTGATTTTGTATAGGAGTGATATTAAATGTCTAGGGGTCGTTGACGAGGTGCATATTTTTTCAAATTGTGTAGGTTCCCTTCCTAGATCCGGTTTGTGTTTATGATGGGTGATATAATGAATGAGTTGATTATAGTTCATCCAATGGGAGAAGATCTCCCCAAATGTTTCTCTTAGTTGTGCATGTTTAAACAGCTTATTTTCAACTGCGTAGAGGACAGAACCTTCTTTTATATGGTATGGACGTTTAATATGGTGACTTAATGCGCTGTATGGAAGGCTCTTATTTTCTGTGATTGGAGTTAGGGGGGAAAATTTAGATGAGATGTGAGTAGAAGTAGCGATTGCCTTATCCCGCTCAGTGAGAGCACTTGCTGTCAGTATGTATTTCACTAGGTTTTTAGGTCTATCTGATGGGGGAGACCACGCTAAGGTGCCCATGTTGTTAACTGAGAATATTTGTTGATCGAGGTGTGCCCATGCCTTATCCTCAGTGTTGTGGGACCACTCAACCACTTTTTGCAGCACTATTGCTTTCTGTATGCGTTTAGATTTGGGAGGCCCAGGCCTCCTCTATACCTTGTAAGATACATGGTCTTTCTCGGAACTCTTGGTCTGACACCAGACCATATGTATTGATCGATAAGCCTCTGTAGTTGATTAAGATAGTTATCTTGTAAGAGGATGGGTAATGCCTGCATTATGTATAATATTCGTGGGAGTACGTTCATCTTGATGATCCCTATTCTCCCTAACCAGGATAAGGGTTTATTTTTCCATGTAAGCAGGTCTCTCTCTATTTCTTTTTTTAAGTGGGATAAAGTTATATTTAAAGAGGTCTGTTGGTGTTGGTGTAAGATAGATACCCAAGTATTTCAATTTGGTTGTGGCTATAGTTATGTGATGTTCATTTTTTAGCCTCTGTATACATTGATTTTGGGTATTTATGTTCATCAATTCTGATTTATTGAGGTTCAGTAAAAAGTTAGATACTTTTCCGTAGGCCTTCAATTCTTTCAACAATTCGGGGATAGAGGTTTCAGCTTTTGTTAGAGTAAAGAGGACATCATCCGCGTATAACGCCTGTTTATATTCTGTGTCACCTACCGTTACCCCAGAAATGTTAATATTATGTCTAATATTTTGGGCTAGGATCTCCATAGAAATTGCAAAAAGCAATGGTGATAATGGGCAGCCCTGTCGAGTGCCATTGCTTATGCGGAAGCTATCGGAGAGCGTGCCGTTCACTCTAACTTTAGCGTTTGGTTTGGAATACAGGCCATGGTCATATTAAGGAACTCCTGTGGTAATCCCATCTCGCTTATGGCTTTTCTCAAGAAGGGCCACCCCACCCTATCAAAAGCCTTCTCTGCGTCAGTGGAGAAGAGCACCATAGGAATGCCGGAGACCCTTGTGTGGTTTATTAATTGGACTACTTTAGAGGTGTTATCCCTTGCTTCTCTCTGAGGTACAAAGCCTACCTGGTTGTTATGTATTAGCGCTGAGATATATTTGTTAAGTCTATTTGCTAATGCTTTAGCTAATATTTTCATATCATGATTAATGAGCAAGATGGGTCTATAGTTTCCTGGTTTATCTGCAGGTTTCCCTGGCTTAGCTATAACTGTGATATGGGCTTCTAGTAAGGATTCTGTCAGTATGGGGTTCTCTCGTAATTTGTTAAAAAGAAGTTGAAGGTGGGTAGTAAGGGTTCACTGAAACGTTTTATAGTATCTAGAAGTGAGGCCATCTGGACCCGGGCTTTTGCCCGCTGGCATATCTTTAATGGCTTGCAATATCTCATCTAGAGATATTGGAGCAGAAAGAGATCTTGCAGCGTTCATATCTATGGATGATAAGTGCAGACCTGTAAAGTATTCATCCAAGATCTCCGGGGATGGAGGTATTGTGTCGGCTGCCTGGTTTCTGCCTATATTGTATAGCTTACCATAATATTCTTGAAAAGTTGAAGCTATTCCTACACTATCTTTTATACTAGTGTTGTCAGGGGTGGTGAGTGTGTGTACATAGGTGTTCAACTGTTTTCTACGGATAGTTCTGGCAAGAATTTTCCCAGGTTTATTACCTCCTTCTAAATAATATTGCCTTAGGAACAAAGCCTTTTTTTTATGTATCTCTGTGAGGTGGCGTTTGAGTTCTGCTCTGGTGTCAAGGAGCTTGTTTTTAAGTGTATCGTTCGAGGGGTCCTTTTTATGGTCTATTTCCAGAATTCTAACGGATTCTAGTAAATTAGAATGCTTTTCTCTGGACAGTCTGTTTATTTTGTATTTGTGTTTGATAAATAGCCCTCTAATAACCGATTTGTGTGCCTCCCATTCGGTGATGTGGGATGCAGTGGATTTTGAGTTGATTTCGAAATATTCGTTGACCTGTTTCTGGATGTCTGTTGTTATTAAATGGTTGTCTAATAATGTGTCATCTAATCTCCATAGTCTAGAGGTGTTTGGGATATCAGGCCAAAGGATTCGACAGGTAACTGGAGCGTGGTCTGACCACGTGATAGGTCCAATATCACACGCGTCTGTGATGGTTAACCCGTGGGAGTCCGTGAAAATGTGGTCTATCCTAGTGTAACAGTTATGTGGGTTCGAGAAAAAGGTGTAATCTCTACCGGAGGGGTGAAGCGTTCTCCAAGTGTCGTGCAAATTTAAATCGCTTAATGTAGCCTTGATGGACTTTAAGGCAAGTTTGGGGCTGTGGTAAGAGCCTCTAGATGAATCCATAGCAGGGTCTAGAGCTAGGTTGAAATCACCCGCCAAAAAGGTGATTCCTTGCGCATGATCTAGGAGTAGATTGGCTAGTCTTTTAAAGAAATTAGGTTGAACCTGGTTCGGTGCATATACGTTGAGGAGTGTGATGTGATGGCCGTATAACGTACCTTTGAGTAGGAGATAGCAACCCTCCGTGTCTCTATCTGTGTGGAGTATTTGTATTGGGAGGGACTTGTGAAAAAGTATGCCTATGCCTGCTTTTTTGTAAGGACCTGATGCAAAGTAGGCTGTGGGATAATATGGATTATGCCACTTAGGTTCTTTCCCTTTTCGGAAATGGGTTTCTTGTAGCATCAGTATATGACTGTTTAACTTTTGGAGAGAGTTCAAAGCAATGGACCTTTTCCCAAGGTTATTGAGACCCTTGGCATTTATAGTCGTGAAGTGTATTGAATGGTCCTGGAACTTGCTGGTTTTGAAAGGCATTGTAATGGGAAGGGAAAAAAAAAAAAGGGGAAGGAGGGCAAAGGAGAAGAGTCAGAGAAAAAGAAAATAGGAAGTTGTTAGTATTAGGGATAGCCAGAAGTTGTCGTCCTGACAGAGAAATAAGACAAAGTCACTCGGGGTAGTAAACCCATTGTAGGTTATTATTGTATATATTAGAAACTTATTATTAATATATGGCGTTAAGGAGTATAGGGGAAGGGAGGGGGGTGCCTGGGAGGAGAGGGCATCAGAAAGCTGTAAGTAGGGAGGTGGGCATCGAGGAAGGGGAAGGATCCAGAGGTTATAGGTGTTCAATTAAATATTAACTCAAGTTAGCAAAACATAGTACGGACAAATCATTAGTGTGGCTAATCCGGAATGTTCTTGGTGTCATATTGATCGTGCATGAGTGTTATGCAGAATAAAACCCATCAAAGATGTTGTTTCATATCTGCTCAAAGTGCACTATATATGGGAAGCATTTAAACAATTTGACTTGTTTTAAATTTGTGTGTGTCAGTATTTGTGGGAGTCGAAACTCCCCAGGAACATGTCTCTAAATGATCAAATTACAAGTGCCAGGTATTGAGACAGTAGCTCATTGGTGTGGTCAAGTAACCTTCGGAAGAAATATGGAAACAAAGAACAATGGTGGATCAGCAAGCATACTATATAGCCTAGGTTTTTCCAATATTAGAGTCCAAACATGCCTGACACCAAGATATAATCAGGTAGGCCTAAGAGCAGATATATGAGCAAATAAAACTGTCACAACATTAGTAGTTATCATATAAATTAAACTCTTAATATAATAAATCTCAGGCAGATGTCATGTTCATATCAATAATAGGGTGTAAGGGCAAGCATAATATCAAAGACAAGGAAGCGAGAAGTTATTGTGTGCATTTTTCTTGCGTGCGGAGGGCAAGTTGCCCCACAGGCAAAACTGTTAGTGATTGTATTTCAAGTATTAAATGGTAAGGCACTGTATAATAGAGTTTACAAATATAACATAGAACAACTACATAGACAACAATGCTATAAAAACATTAAAAATAACACACAAGTTAATCTGATAATACAATAGAGCGTAAGTGTAATGAAGCAGCGGTACAAGCGTCCATAACTAAAGATTGGAGCTAGGTTATATTTAATAAGCTGCTAGAACCATAAAGATGTCATATAACTTAGGCTCTTATCGTATGAATGCACACACAATATAACGCATTTATATCAACAGAAATGCTTAAGAGCAAAAACCCAACTATAAACAAAATTCGTTATCCGGTAAATCGTAAAGTTTTTTTACATTACCCCTATACCAGTCCTAGTGCAGAGTATGTTCTTCTTCGTGTCGGGTCACAGGGGATGACCAACAAATAGATCATAGCCTATACCCTGTCTTGGAGGTCCATGTAATCAGTGTAGGTCTGTGAAAATTTCTCATCTTACCCTGAAGGGGTGGTTGGTATTTCAGGTGTTCTTCTCCAGGCTTTGCTCGGGAGGGAGGGCGGATGATGTCCCTTCTGCAGGCCCCTCGGACCGAGCATTACCGTTATTTGGTGGCGACATAAGGTCTTTGAAAAATCTTTGTGGGTCCATTCCGGGGCGGTAGATGAATGTTCTGTTATTCTGAGTAGCTTTCAAAGAAACCGGGAAACCCCCCCTGTATGGGACTCCATTTTATTTTTAAAAAGGATGTGATATGCGACATTTCTCTCCTCTTCTGTAGCGTTACCGGGGAAAGGTCTGTGAAAATTTGTATCTCCTCTCCTGCATGGAAGACAGGGTGATTCACTCTAGCAATTTTCAGGATTTCCTCCTTATCCTTATAGTTGAGGAATTTAATAATAATATCCCTAGGAGGAGCCTTGGGTGGTGGTTTGGGTTGTAGGGCCCTGTGGGCTCTTTCGATGGGGATGTCTGTAGCAGATGGGCTGTTTTTCATAGTCCTAAAAAGGGCTTGAAGGTATCCCTCTCAATTGCTGGAGGATGAACTGTTTCTGTGACGCCTCTGATTCTGATATTATTACGTCTGCTGCGGTTGTCCAAATCTTACAGTTTTTCTGTCAAGAAATGGACTCTATCAGACTGATTTTGTAATTCAGTTGTGTTATTTTGAAGTGAGGATGATATAGAGGATTGGCTCTCTTCTAATGTGGAAACCATGTGGTCTAGGGCACTAAGATCTTTACAGAGACCGCCAAATAAGCTCCTCAATTCTTGGAGAACCCCCTGTATATTTTCCTTGGAAGATAAGTGTTGAATGTCTGTTTTGGTGACATATGAAGATAGGGGAATCGCTTCTAGATGAGTTTGGGCAATGACACTTGGTTGTATGTTAGCCATTTCTTCTGCAGGGTTAGTCGGTCTGGATTCTGCAGGTCTTAAATAGTGGTTAAGTGTTTTAGAGGCACTAGCTTTACCAGGCTTATTTTGCCTCTTGTTAGGCATCCCATACGGTATATTCTGTAAGGCTGCGGACCTTATTCTGAACTATTTTAATCTAAAGCTGGTGGCAGTAAAAGCCTTAAGATTAATTCACAGGCAAAAGTAACTCTTAAAATGGAGATTTTATTTTATTTCTTGTGCCCAGCCGTGCTTTATTAGACAGTCTGATATCTAGCAGTTGACAGATTCTGGGGTTAGGGTTCCTGAAGTGTCAGTGCTGTTGTTCCTTTATATTATAAATGAATGACTACTGCCCGGTATTTTTTACAAGTTATCTTGAAATCGATTGTACAGCGCACTTGTGGGCAGGACTCTCCACGCTATAAAGATCATAGGAATGCGCCACGTGTGCTGAGTGGCTGCTATCTATGTCGTGCCATTGGTAAAAACTGTTATTGGCAGTTTCTCAGCCCAGGATAGCTGTTGTATGGGGTTTACAGCTTTTCCGCAGCCCAAGCCGGTTATTATAAGAGGTGAGTAAGGGAAATATACTGCGGTGCGTGCTTGCTGATATGCCGGGCTGGCGCGGGCAGTACGTCCCTGTAACTATGGCTCCACAGCTGACTGCTCGTCTCTAGTCATAGACACCCCCACACAGTCTCGGTCGACAACAGTACCGTTCTTCCGGTCATGGCTAATCCTCTCTCTCACCTTATCTGATTTGGGTAGTGCCTCAGTCTCTCCCTCTCTACAACACGAAGGCCAGCTGCCACTGCGTTCTCAGTAGTGCGGCCTGCTCACAGTAGCGCAGCTCAATGGCTGCTGTGTTTAGAGATGATTGCGAAATGACTAGGCTGTAATGTCCGCTCTGATGTGGTGTATATATCCTCTGGGTCCGGGAGGGATAGGAAGGTAGTTAAGCCATATAAAAAGCGTGTAGCCTACATGGGTTTTAGGAGCCCTCTTAACTTGTGGCCATCTTCCTGCGTGGCCAGACTCCACCCCCCTCTTGGTATCTTTATTTGAAAAAGCAGGAATGTAAGTTGAGGAGCCGGACCATTTTTGGTTCAGAACAATGGGCAGCGCTTACTGATTGGTGGCTGCATTTAGAATTCTCAGCTGAAGAGGTTTCCCTTGCTTTATGTAACTACTGTAAAGGTATCTACTTATCTACTTTATATTTGTTTCTGGCCTATTTCACTAGTTAACCTGTAGCTTACATATCAAGATAACACAAGTGCATTATAAAAATGTGCAATAGAAAAATAAAGATAGAATTATTTATTTCTAAAGAAATAATATAAGTAAACCAGACAAAAAACTATTCAGAACCCTTCTCAACTTACAATGGTAACTTTTCCTGGGAAATTACATGTATGTGAGACAGTGTATGTTACTGTTGTAAATGTATATTACTTAGCACTGCTTTTCCTGTAGCAGTTATTCAATGTTTTCTATATAATGCATTGTGCTATAAGTCTTTAATTGATTGGTAAATATCTCAATACAACCAGAGCACTTTATTTCTTTTTTTAGTACAATTGATACATTATATGATCTACTCATACTGTAAGTGTTTCAAAGGACACTGTGAGGTTGCCCCTTGCGAATAAGGTAAAATTATGTTGTTATTTGAAAAGACTGTTAATAAAATAATGTGTTTTCCAAAGATGAAGAATTACACCTTGAAAAGTGTTGCTCACTACAATTGTCTGCCTTTGGGTCTTGCAAAGCTTTTCGCACAATTTCACAAACTTGCTAGGATAAAAATGGAATCAAAGAAAGAATTATGGCACAAATGCCAGCAGCAGAACAAGATTTTCAATCCAATTTTCTGGTGAATTATAGCAAATATATGTCTTTTAAATTATGTAAAAACTGTAATTTGATGGAGCAAAAAACAGATTCATCAATTCTCTTTCAGGGTTTCAGGGCCAAACATTTTAGCATATAAACAAGGCCATTTGTGCAGTTATACACATATATTTATTTTCTTTCACTATGTACAAAATGCAAATGTAGGCTTAGCTCATATATATACAGTATCTCACAAAAGTGAGTACACCCCTCACATTTTTGTAAATATTTTATTATATCTTTTCATGTGATAACACTGAAGGAATGACACTTTGCTACAATGTAAAGTAGTGAGTGTACAGCCTGTATAACAGTGTCAATTTGCTGTCCCCTCAAAATAACTTAGCACACAGCCATTAATGTCTAAACCGTTGGCAACAAAAGTGAGTTCCCCTAAGTGGAAATGCCCAAATTGGACCCAATTAGTCATTTTCCCTCCCCAGTGTCATGTGACTTGTTAGTGTGGGAGCAAGTGTGTAAAATTTGGTGTTATCGCTCTCACACTCTCTCATACTGGTTACTGGAAGTTCAACATGGTACCTCATGGCAAAGAACTCTCTGAGGATCTGAAAAAAGAATTGTTGCTCTACATAAAGATGGACTAGGCTATAAGAAGATTGCCAAGACCCTTAAACTGAGCTGAAGGACGGTGGGCAAGACCATCCACTGGTTTCACAGGACAGGTTCCACTCAGAACAGGCCTCGCCATGGTCGACCAAAGAAGTTTAGTGCATGAGCTCAGCATCATATCCAGAGGTTGTCTTTGGGAAATAGACGTATGAGTGCTGCCAGCATTTCTGCAGAGGTTGAAGGAGTGGGAGGTCAGCCTGTCAGTGCTCAGACCATACACCGCACACTGCATCAAATTGGTCTGCATGGCGTCCCAGAAGGAAGCCTCTTCTAAAGATGATGCACAAGAAAGCCCGCAAACAGTTTGCTGAAGACAAGCAGACTAAGGACATGGATTACTGGAACCAAGTCCTGTGGTCCAATTAGACCAAGATAAACTTTTTTGGTTCAGATGGTGTCAAACGTGTGTGGCAGCAACCAGGTGAGGAGTACAAAGACAAGTGTGTCTTGCCTACAGTTAAGCATGGTGGTGGGAGTGTCATGGTCTGGGCCTGCATGAGTGCTGCCAGCACTGGGGAGCTACAGTTCATTGAGGGAACCATAAATGCCAACATGTACTGTGACATACTAAAGCAGAGCATGATCCCCTCCCTTTAAAGACTGGGCTACAGGGCAGTATTCAAACATGATAATGACCCCAAACACACCTCCAAGATGACCATTGCCTTGCTAAAGAAGCTGAGGGTAAAGGTGATGGACTGGCTAAGCATGTATCTAAACATAAACCCTAATGAGCATCTGTGGGGCATCCTCAAATGGAAGGTGAGGGAGTGCAAGGTCTCTAACATAAACCAGCTATGTGATGTTGTCATGGAGGAGTGGAAAAGGACTCCAGTGGCAACCTGTGAAGCTCTGGTGAACTCCATGCCCAAGAGGGTTAAGGCAGTGCTGGAAAATAATGGTGGCCACACAAAATATTGACACTTTGGGCCCTATTTGTACATTTCCACTTAGGGGTGTACTCACTTTTGTTGCCAACGGTTTAGACAATGGCTGTGTGTTGAGTTATTTTGAGGGGACAGCAAATTTACACTGTTATACAGGCTGTAAACTCACTACTTTATATTGTAACAAAGTATCATTTCTTCAGTGTTGAAAAGATATAATAAAATATTTAAAAACATGTGAGGGGTGTACTCACTTTTTTGAGATACTGTATATTGTTTGCCTTTATACTTTTAATTACCATAATAACTAGAGGTGTAAAATATCACTATAGTTTATCGCTAAGGGATGAAAGGTTACTAGCCAGAAAAGAAAAGTTATTAGTCCACTCAGTGAAAAAAACAAAACAAAAAATAAAAGCTTGGCTGCACAGTATCCTACAACAAGACTAAAGAAATTTAAAGTTGTTTAGTATCCCTTTAAAATGATCTGTTATAAATGCATAGTTAGCATGCCAGCATTTAAATGTACAGTAAACAGCTTGTAATTACATATCAGTATAGTAGAAACTAGAGATGTGCGATCAGCTTCAGACACATATAAATTTAAACTGATTCAGTGACTCCAATACCAGAAAAAGCAAGTATATTATTGGACAAAGAACTAACGATTGCTTGACCAAATCAATCTGTTCCGTAGTGAAGTTTGAAACAAAAAAAATGCAGGATTGTGTAGAAGTAACTATATTAATTGGCCAATCAGCGCCTTTGTTTGTAATAATGTACGAATGGTCTTTTCATTCATGTGTCTATTTTCCCCAGTCTAGATCTGTCATAGTATTACTTCTGATTGATGTTAGGGAGAGCCAGTCAGGTACTAAATACTAAATGTTGATTTTAGTCAAACAGGCTTGTCCAATCAAGTTTTAAATTAGCATAGGGAGGTGGGAGATTAGGAGATGCTAATTTATTTTCCATCTCTTTAACTAGAGCTGATGGAACCTGCAGTTGAGAGTCTTCTGTGCCTCTGTGAGCAAGTCTATGAGCTACATTTTTAAAAGGTTCAACTGTTAAATTGCTGAAAATATATGTCAAATTACATGCAAAATTGATACCCCTGTAATCATTGTCTCAAAATTGTCAAATGTAGCTCAAATCGCTGTAACATACCCTCCAGCGATATACGGGTATGTGATATGAGCGTAATGATGCTAATCCACATGTACATACAACTCTATTCAACCAAATTAAAAATTATTAAACATTCAACTTGTATGTTTGCATCTTGATTAACGTAGTGATTCTGATTCTCAGTCCGCAACCTTTGATCTTGCAAATGCCATAGTAATCAAATGCAATTTTACTAGATTATTAAAAGGTGTGAAAAAATGTATTAGAGATTATCAGATTATAAAGTAGATAAACACAAGTAAATAATAAGATAATGTAATAAATATTAGTGACGCTTCATGGTAATATATATACAGTATATATATATAGTCCAGCACCAATTTCTCCACAGTTAATGGGTGCAAGCTGCTTCTGTCCCACCAAGACATATAAAATATAGAAATGAAGAAAAAGCTGCAGCACTCCAAATTGCTTTTTTGTGATTTTATTTCAAGCACAAAGACATAGGCGCCGTTTCGGGCTTTGCCCTATGTCTTTGTGCTTGAAATAAAATCACAAAAAAGCAACTTGGAGTGCTGCAGCTTTTTCTTCATTTCTCTCTCTCTCTCTCTCTCTCTCTCTCTCTCTCTCCCTCTCTCCTCTCTCTCTCTCTCTCACTCTCTCTCTCTCTCTCTATATGATATATATATATATATATATATATTTATATACAGGGCTTGAAAAACCTGGTTGTCCAGTAGTCCCGGACGACTACAAAATTTGCCAGGAGGATTTATGAAAAATGGCTTTAAGTTTATTTGACCTAGATTACAAGTTGTGCGGTACGGCTATACCGCTAAAAAATTAGTTTCTGCGAGTGGAATAGTCAGCTCACCTGTATTACAAGTCATGGTGGACTGGCTATACAGCTAGTGTTTTAGCCTGTACCACAATGATCCATTCTGCACTCACAAAAATGGCTTTTTAGTGTGAAAACTTCAGCTCAACCGTATTACAGGTTGTGTGGTCCGGCTATTACGCTAGCGTTATAGCTTATACCGCCACAATCCATTCAAAGACCAGTAGTTATGGATTTTGCAAAACAATAATGTTTCACAAAACTCATAACAAAAATGTAAAAAAAAATAGACTAACACCAATAAATTACACGATTAACCCCTAAACCGCCATCCCTCCGCATTGCAAATACTATTATAAACCTATTAACCTCTAATCAGCATACCACCCACATCGCCAACACTAAATTAAAGTATTAATCGCTAATCTGCAACCCCCACATCGCCAACACTAAATAAAACTATTAACCCCTAAATTGCCGACCCCCTACATCGCTAACACTTAAATAAAAATATTAACCCCTAATCCACCGCCCACATCGCAAATACTAACCTAAACCTATTAACCCCTAAACCGCCAAACACCTACATCCCAAATACTCAACTAAACCTACTAACCCCTAAACCACCAAACACCCACATTGTGACAACCTAAATTAAAATATTAACCCCTAAACCTAACACCCCCTAACTTTAAATTAAAGTTACAATATAACTATGTTCAAATAAATAAAAACTTATATTTGAAATAAAAAAAATAAGCAAACTATAAAAAACCTAGCATTAGTATTTAAAAAAAATTAAATATACCAAAAATAAAAAACCTAAATTACAAAATTAAAATAATAAATGAAATTATCCAAAAAAAAAAACAAAACTAAACTTAATTTAATACCCCTATAAAAACAAAAAAGCTACCCCAAAATGAAAAAAAAAACCCTTAATCTTACAATAAATTACCAATAGCCCTTACAAGAGCCTTTTGTATGGCATAGCTGTTTTTTTGCAAAAATTTACAAAGTCCTCCCTAACAATACAACCCCTTACCCACCTAAGCCCCCAAAATAAAAAAGACCTAACTAAAATAAACCTAAGCTACCTATTGAGGCATTTGTATGGGTATTGCCCTTTAAAGGGCAATCAGCTCTTTTGCTGCCCAATAAAAAAAAAAGGTCTAATCTAATTTATTATTATTATTCTTTATTTATAAAGCGCCAACAGATTCCGCTGCGCTGCCTATGGGTACAAGGATAACAGTACAATGGAGGGACAATACGACAACATTTTACAGAAAAAAAAACAGGGGGAATTGAGGGCCCTATTCCCGTGGGAACTTACAATCTAGATGGGTAGGATGGGAAATAGGAGGTGGGGACTGCAAAGGTGAGAATGATGTTAGTGAGGAGATAGAGGGCAGCTGTTCATTGTTGGATCTTAGGGGGCGGGCAGGAGTGTATTTGTTGATAAGTGAGGACAGGTAGGGTGGGGCAGCATTGGTGAGGGCTTTGTAGGTCAGGGTGAGAATTTTGAATTTAAATCTGTTGTGAATGGGGAGCCAGTGAAGGGACTCACAGAGAGGTGCAGCAGAAACAGAGTGTCGAGAGAGGTGGATTAGTCTGGCAGATGCATTAAGGATGAATTGGAGGGGAGAGAGGCAGGAGAGAGGGAGGCCAGTTAGTAAGTTGTCAAGTCGGGAAATTACCAGGGAGTGGATTAGCTGTTTAGCAGTTTCAGCACTTAGAAACGGACAAATTTTGGAGATATTGTGTAGGTGGTTGCGGCAGGATGAAGAGAGCAATTGGATGTGGGAAATGAAGGACAGATTTGAGTCAAGCTTGACTCCAAGGCAGCGGACTTGGGGTGATGGGGAGATAGTGGTGCCACCAACAGTGATGGAAAAATTAGAAACTGGAGTAGAGTTAGAGGGGGGAATTAGAAGTAGTTCGGTCTTGGACATGTTTATACTTGGGTGGTGAGAGGCCATCCAGGAGGAAATGCCAGATAAGCAGTCGCTGATGTGAGAATTGACAGAAGGAGAGAGTGCAGGGGTGGAAAGGTAGATCTGGGTATCGTCAGCATAGAGATGATAGCTGAAGCCATAGCTGTTGATAAGTTTACCCAGTGAAGAAGTGTAAATAGAGAAGAGTAGAGGACCCAGGACAGAGCCTTGAGGTACTCCAACAGACAAAGGCAAAAGAGAGGAGGAGTCACCAGCAGAAGAGACGGAGAAGGACCTGTTAGAGAGATAAGAGTGAATCCAGGAGAGGGCAGTGTCACAGACCCCAAGCGAGCTGAGAGTCTGTAGGAGAAGGGGATGGTCAACAGTGTCAAAAGCAGCAGAGAGGTCTAGTAAGATGAGTATAGAGTAGTAGCCTTTGTTTTTAGCAGAAACGAGATCGTTAGTAACCTCGGTGAGGGCAGTCTCAGTTGAGTGTTGGGGATGGAAGCCAGATCGCAGGTGGTCGAGCAATGAGTTGGAGGACAGGAATTGGGTTAGGCGATTGAAAACTAGTTTGTTTTTAGCAGAAAGGAGATCGTTAGTAACCTTGGTGAGGGCAGTCTCAGTTGAGTGTTCGGGATGGAAGCCAGATCACAGGTGGTCGAGCAATGAGTTGGAGGACAGGAATTGGGTTAGGCGATTGAAAACTAGTTTTTCAAGTAATATTGAAGCTAGCAGGAGCAGTGATATGGGACGGTAGTTTGCAGGGGAGTTAGGGTCAAGGGAGGGTTTTTTGAGGATGGGGGTGACCTTTGCATGTTTGAAGGAGGCAGGGAATGAGCCGGTAGAAAGGGATAAGTTGAATATGTGAGTAAGAGCCAGAGTGAGGGTGGGAGACAGAGGGGGAATTAGATGTGAAGGAATAAGGTCAAGTGGGCAGGTGGTGAGGTGAGAGGAAGACAAAAGGGAAGCCACTTCACTCTCAGTGGTTGGGAGGAGGGTGCAGAGAGTGGCAGAGGGGGTGACTTGGAGTGAAGTTGGGAGATTACAGGTTTGTGTTAGGATGTTTCTTTGGATGGCAAGTGTTTTATTGAAACAATAGTCAGCAAGGTCTTGAGCACTGAATGCAGATGAGGGGGGTGGTGCAGGTGGGTAGAGGAGAGAGTTGAAGATGGAGAAGAGTATTTTAGGGTTGGAAGAGTGAGTGGATATGAGAGAAGAGAAGTATGTTTGCTTAGCTAAACGAAGGGCAGAGGTGTAAGAGTAAAGAGTGAACTTATAGTGCAGGAAATCAGCTTCAGAGCAGGATTTCCTCCAGGCACATTCAGCAATGCATGAGCATTTTTGTAGGTAGCGTGTTTGTTGGGAGTGCCAGGACTGGAGCTGACGACGTGGGGGGCTTTGCAAAGTTGGGGCAGTGCGAGAGTGTCAAGTGCAGCGGAGAGAGTATTGTTATAGTGGGTTATAGCAAGGTCAGGGCAGGATATCGTGTAAGTGTGGGAGAGGGGTTTATGAATAAGATTAGAGAGTTGGGGAGGGTCCACAGTGTGCAGATTTCCACTGGTTCGGGGGCGAGAGGGGGAAGTAGGTTTAGCATCTATATTGGGATTGAAGGTGAGCATATGGTGGTCAACATCAGAGAGAGAGCAGAGATAGGAGAATACCAGATCAATAGAGTGTCCATCACGGTGGGTAGGGAATAGGGTGGATTGTGAGAGGCCGAATGAGTTAGTGAGTGAGAGAAGTTTAGAGGCAGCAGGGGCAGATGGGTTGTCAATAGGGATGTTGAAGTCCCCCAGAATTAGGGTAGGTGTATTTGTAGAGAGAAAGTGAGGAAGCCAGGCAGCAAAGTTGTCAAGGAATTGGGAGGTTGGTCCAGGGGGGCGATAGTTAACTGCCAACACCGCCACCATGTCTCTCACCTGACCTAGGTGTATGGCTAAAGTGAAGACCACCATGAGTGAGAGCAGCAATGGAAGCAGTGTCAGAGGAAGATAGCCAGGTTTCAGTAATTGCTAAAAGGTTAAAAGTGTTGGAAACAAACAGGTTGTGAACAGTTGTAAGTTTGTTGCAGACAGAGCAAGCATTCTAGAGGGCACAAGAAAAGAGAGGGGATAGGTGCTGTGGGTTAATGGAGATAAGATTGTTGGTATTGCGTGACCTTGAATTAGACATGTGCGATTTGTTTTGGATCGATTTGGAAATTCGGCCGAATTTCTTAAATTCGGAGATTCGGATTGATTCGAATTTCCGAATTGAAATAGTGCCGAATCTTCCGAATAAATCCAAATTAGTTCGGATTTATTCGGTAGATTCAGATGGCCATGGATTACACTAGTATTGTACAGTATATTAGGTCATATCACTCTGCTATGGGTTACACCTAATATACAGTACATAATACTAGTCTAATACACAGCACATCCCACCTAACACATACCGAAATTCCGAATTTCCTTATCGAACCGAATCGAACCGAATCCAGACAAATTTATTCAAATCCGAATGAATCCGAAATGAATCCGAAACTAATTCATTCGAATGTTTCCGAATTCGAATCGATCCGAAATTAAAAAAAAACCAAATTGATCCGAACTGAAACAAATTTTTCGATCATGCACAAGTCTACCTTGAATTTTTGCTGTGGGAGACGGAGCAAGAGTGTAAAAGTGTGGTGATTGCTGCAGGGCCAGGGTTAGGAGAGACATCACCAGCAGCAAGCAGTAGTAGCAGTGAGAGTGATAGAAGGTGAGAGTGAGATTTGTAAGAGCGCATATGACTAGACACAGGAGAGTTAGAGGGGGAAGTGTTTCTAAAGAAACAGAGTAGTTCATGAGAGGACAGCATAGGGGATGAGAGAAGGGAGGGTGAGATATGGATAGTGTGGGGATTGTTTTTATAGGGACATGCAGTGATTTTTAGGAGAAGGGCAGACAGAGAAAGCAGAAAAGACATGGAGAGCATTGTGTATGTTTATAGGTATTAAGTTTACATGTTAGTTGGTCTGCAGTTTTAACCTCCAGTTTCTAACTCCAGTGATTAACTCCGCCACTAATCTAAAAATAAAACACCCCAAAAAACTCACCTTTCCTGAAGTCTGGCGGTGAAGGTCTTTTTCCATCTTCATCCAGCGCGGGCCATCTTCTTTCTTCATCCCGGTGGCGCGGAGCAAAGGTGTCACGGAGCGGAGCTGGAATGGCAGCCTCGCAGACATCCAGCGTTGTCTGCCGCACATTGAAAATTGAATGCAAGTTACCCATTTTATATTGGGGTACCTTGCATTCCTATTGACTGAAAATTTCAAATCAGCCAATAGGATGACAGCTACTGAAATCCTATTGTCTGTTTTATTTGTGGTATATTTTATTTTGTTAAAATAGTAATGTTAGGTTTATTTATAGTTTAGTATTTGTGATGTGGGTGTTTGGCGGTTTAGGAGGTTTAGTTTAGTATTTGCAATGTGGAGGGGACGGATTAGGGGTTAATAACTTTATTTAATGTCGGCGTTGTTGGGGGCGGCGAATTAGGGGTTAATAACTTTATTTAGTTTTGGCGATGTCGGGGGCAGCGGTTTAGTGGTTAATAACATTATCTAGTGTCTGCAATGTCGGGGGCGTTTGTTTAGGGGTTGATAACCTTATTCAGTGTTGGAGAAGTCGGGGGGCAGGCGTTTATGAGTTAATAACTTTAGTGTCGGTGATGTCGGGGGGCAGCAGATTAGGGGTATTTAGACTAGGGGTTTATGGTAGGGTGTTAGATTTTTACATAACCTTCTTGTCTGCATAGACATCAATTGGGAATGCGTTATAGCAATCGCTATTCTGCAATCGCAGGTTTTAGTTTTTTTCTAACACTTTTTCTCCATTGATGACTATGGGGGAAAACGTGCATGAGCACGTCAAGTTAGGACTTGGCTTTTGTGCTTATCGCACCATACTTCACAGCAGTTTTTTTTGTAACTTGTAATGGCAGCGCTATGGAAAGTGCGGTACCTCTAAATTGTTAGCGTTATTTACACACCAGGTTTAGCGCGCAACTTGTAATCTGGGTGTTTGATTTTTAACACATTTTTTCAGATTTTTTTTATTTATGCATTTCCCGCACGCAAGCTGTTTTAAATACTGCAGGCTTCTGAAGAAGGGGAGGGCGAAGCTGAGGGTTAGGGTGTTAGTATCTCCTATGAGGCTTCTGTTTGTGGGACTGTATTGACCGCTGATTAAGGTTTCCGGCATACTTTAACCTTGGAGCTAAGCAGCTTAATATACAAGAGGTGCACGAAAGTGGATTAACTTCACACCCCCCAAATGTAACATACAGTTTGGTGGCTAAACATGAGCACAGATAGTATTTATTTTCCTTATGCGGTGAAGAACTGTTTCATAGATTCAGCGGTACTTGTGTACTAAAGCTAAGGATGTCTTGTGCAGCTACCCAGTGGCAGCGGGCAGCACTGTGTGCAGCAGGGCTGGATTGGGCCGCCGGGATACCGGGAAAAATCAAGGTGGGCGGGCAGCTGCACAGAGAGAGCTTAGCCCGTGTGAGCAGCTAGTGAGGGAACGTTAGTTAGTGATGTAACATACGATCCGCTGGTCTCAATCCGACACAGATCGATGCTTACGTCATTACAGATGTTCTGAATACAAATTAGGCACTATCTGACAACTTTTGCAAGTTATCAAATTTCTAACAGATACGCTCGCCACTATTCCGGCCCAGCGTACCTGGTTTCAATCCGCCACCCTGGAGGCCACGGATGCCATAGGAATCAATGGGAGTCTGAAAGCAGCGAAAGGTCATGTTCGATGCTGCCAGATATCCCATTGATTTCTATGGTAGAAAACAAATTACGTTTACACCTAACACCCTAACATAAGCCCTGAGTCTAAACACTCCTAATCTGCTGCCCCGCCATCACCGCCACCTACATAATGTTATTAACCCCTATCCCACCGCTTCTGGACCCCGCCGCAACTAAATAAATATATTAACCCCTCTCCCGGCGCTCCCGGAGCCCACCACAACTAACTAAAAATATTAACCCCTAAACCCCTGGCCTCCCACATCACTGCACTTCCACAAACACTTAGCACCAGCACTCGACGATCAGAATCCACCTCACTCTGACATAGACCTTTAGTTCCGTGTATATACATTCACATCCTATGTATGCAAAGGCAACAATTCAACACTCTCTGTATAATATATGTAATATAAAGCGGACTTACACGGGATGCAGCTCCTGTCTGTTCTGCCGCCCCCTTCTTCACCGCCGCTGCTCCGAGAGTGCTGGGCTGTCCTTCCGGTTCACTGTCCTGGTAGAGGTCCCCGAGTTTTCCACCTGTTAGTGCAGGTGAGCTCTATGGACTAGTCGTATGTATAACAGGCAAAATAGAAAGAATGTCCAGACCGGCTCCTCCTTCCACAATGCACTCTTTATTAAGCCAGAAAAAGAGCATAACAAACAGCACAATAAAATTGACTATGTCAAAGCACCTACAGGTCAGAGTAAAATACAGGTAATGACAGGTACCCCCTCACATCTGACGCGTTTCTGTGGTTACCGTAATCATAGATACTGTGTGTGGTACCTGTCTAACTTTATATGTGTTCCTGTCTCACTGATCTATCTCCTACACACCCCTCTGTTATGATTGGTCCTCCTCTAAGCTGCTTCTATTGGCGCATAAAATAGGTTTGTTCATCACATGTCCTCACAGATAAGGGCTCATAGGTCAAATATATGTAGCCTACATGTCTAATATTACTCAAGTCCCGTTATAAACATTTTAGTTTTAAATATTTTATATTTTATATAGTTATTATTAGATGGTAATATTATTGTTATTGCTCTATATTTACATGCAATACTTGACTAATTTTAGTCATACTTATTATATCTCTAGTGTAAGTCACTCGATCTTCACTTATAACTGTGTATAATTACGGATTTCAGACTTAGATACACCTTATTGTACCTGGAATATGCGAGTGGACATTCTTAACAGTGACCTTATGCGTGTTTCTTATATAAATCTATAGACAGTGCCAGTAAAAGCTATCCCATGTTTAGATATCTAAACTCATTTAAATGAATGGTTTTTCATATATGCAATTTATGCTTAATATGGAGAGCTACTATTTCTTACTCTACTGATTACTAGACCGGTTGCTTAAGATACTGCCTACTTCAGCTTAGACTAAGTTTTACATTAATTCATTAGTATTTTATTATTAAATCAGTAATTGTCTACAATCAACTTTGAACATTTTATAAATTAGTGTAAATTCCAATTTTCTACTAGAGAACCTAATAACACTATTCAAATTCCTCCACTATGACAGATTCCTGTCATTAGTCTATGAATGGCATATTTGTTATTTGTTGGTATAAAGTATACTTAAGTTTTAGTACCTTGCATGATATAAATTTTCAAAGGTATATTTGCAGATCACCTCAGGATTTCTAACAAACTATCTTACTTTTCCCAATGGTTGATAAGATCCCATTTAGAGTTGAAACCTGCTGGTACCCTAGTACCAAGTTTGAATATCCAAAAAGCTTCTCTTTTATAGAGAAGCTTCTCTCTGTCGCCTCCTCTCTTTGGTTGTCTGATAGGCTACTGCAGAACGTTCTTTCGCCCTTCTTATGTTGCTGAGGTGTTCCCTAATACGTGATCTCACCTCTCTTGTGGTGAGTCCCACGTATTGACGTTTGCAAACCGTGCATGAGATTAGATATATTATATATCCCATAGAGCAATTTATACATCGGGATGTCTCAAACCTCTGTCCTGTAATGTATGACACTTTCTAAGTCTACACCTAACACCCTAACATAAACCCAGAGTCTAAACACCCCAAACCTTACACTTATTAACCCCTAATATGCTGCCCTCGCTATCACTGACACCTACATTATATTATTAACTCCTAATCTGCCGCTACGGACACCGCCGCCACCTACATTATAGCTATGAACCCCTAATCTGCTGTCCCTAACATCGCCGACACCTATATTATATTTATTAACCCTTAATCTGTCCCCTCCAACGTTGCCGCTACCTACCTACACTTAATAACCCCTAATCTGCCGACCGGACATCGCCGCCACTATAATAAATGTATTAACCCCTAAACTGCCGCACTCCGCCTCGCAAACACTATAATACATTTTATTAACCCCTAATCTGCCCTCCCTAACATCGCCACCACCTACCTACAATTATTAACCCCTAATCTGCCGCCCCCAATGTCGCCGCTACTATAATAAAGTTATTAACCCCTAAACCTAAGTCTAACTCTAACCCTAAAACCCCCCTAAGTTAAATATAATTTAAATACATCTAAATAAAATTACTACAATTAAATAAATTAATCCTATTTAAAACTAAATACTTACCTATAAAATAAACCCTAATATAGCTACAATATAACTAATAATTACATTGTAGCTATTTTAGGATTTATATTTATTTTACAGGCAACTTCGTATTTATTTTAACTAGGTATAATAGCTATTAAATAGTTAATACCTATTTAATAGCTACCTAGTTAAAATAATTACAAAATGACCTGTAAAATAAATCCTAACCTAAGTTACAAATACACCTAACACTACACTATCAATAAATTAATTAAATTAATTACCTACAATGATCTAAAATAAAATACAATTAAATAAACCCACCACAACTAACTAAAAATATTAACCCCTAAACCCCTGGCCTCCCACATCACTGCACTTCCACAAACACTTAGCACCAGCACTCGACGATCAGAATCCACCTCACTCTGACATAGACCTTTAGCTCCGTGTATATACATTCACATCCTATGTATGCAAAGGCAACAATTCAACACTCTCTGTATAATATATGTAATATAAAGCGGACTTACACGGGATGCAGCTCCTGTCTGTTCTGCCGCCACCTTCTTCACCGCCGCTGCTCCGAGAGTGCTGGGCTGTCCTTCCGGTTCACTGTCCTGGTAGAGGTCCCCGAGTTTTCCACCTGTTAGTGCAGGTGAGCCCTATGGACTAGTCGTATGTATAACAGGCAAAATAGAAAGAATGTCCAGACCGGCTCCTCCTTCCACAATGCACTCTTTATTAAGCCAGAAAAAGAGCATAACAAACAGCACAATAAAATTGACTATGTCAAAGCACCTACAAGTCAGAGTAAAATACAGGTAATGACAGGTACCCCCTCACATCTGACGCGTTTCTGTGGTTACCGTAATCATAGATACTGTGTGTGGTACCTGTCTAACTTTATATGTGTTCCTGTCTCACTGATCTATCTCCTACACACCCCTCTGTTATGATTGGTCCTCCTCTAAGCTGCTTCTATTGGCGCATAAAATAGGTTTGTTCATCACATGTCCTCACAGATAAGGGCTCATAGGTCAAATCTATGTAGCCTACATGTCTAATATTACTCAAGTCCCGTTATAAACATTTTAGTTTTAAATATTTTATATTTTATATAGTTATTATTAGATGGTAATATTATTGTTATTGCTCTATATTTACATGCAATACTTGACTAATTTTAGTCATACTTATTATATCTCTAGTGTAAGTCACTCGATCTTCACTTATAACTGTGTATAATTACGGATTTCAGACTTAGATACACCTTATTGTACCTGGAATATGCGAGTGGACATTCTTAACAGTGACCTTATGCGTGTTTCTTATATAAATCTATAGACAGTGCCAGTAAAAGCTATCCCATGTTTAGATATCTAAACTCATTTAAATGAATGGTTTTTCATATATGCAATTTATGCTTAATATGGAGAGCTACTATTTCTTACTCTACTGATTACTAGACCGGTTGCTTAAGATACTGCCTACTTCAGCTTAGACTAAGTTTTACATTAATTCATTAGTATTTTATTATTAAATCAGTAATTGTCTACAATCAACTTTGAACATTTTATAAATTAGTGTAAATTCCAATTTTCTACTAGAGAACCTAATAACACTATTCAAATTCCTCCACTATGACAGATTCCTGTCATTAGTCTATGAATGGCATATTTGTTATTTGTTGGTATAAAGTATACTTAAGTTTTAGTACCTTACATGATATAAATTTTCAAAGGTATATTTGCAGATCACCTCAGGATTTCTAACAAACTATCTTACTTTTCCCAATGGTAATAAGATCCCATTTAGAGTTGAAACCTGCTGGTACCCTAGTACCAAGTTTGAATATCCAAAAAGCTTCTCTTTTATAGAGAAGCTTCTCTCTGTCTCCTCCTCTCTTTGGTTGTCTGATAGGCTACTGCAGAACGTTCTTTCGCCCTTCTTATGTTGCTGAGGTGTTCCCTAATACGTGATCTCACCTCTCTTGTGGTGAGTCCCACGTATTGACGTTTGCAAACCGTGCATGAGATTAGATATATTATATATCCCATAGAGCAATTTATACATCGGGATGTCTCAAACCTCTGTCCTGTAATGTATGACACTTTCTAAGTCTACACCTAACACCCTAACATAAACCCAGAGTCTAAACACCCCAAACCTTACACTTATTAACCCCTAATATGCTGCCCTCGCTATCACTGACACCTACATTATATTATTAACCCCTAATCTGCCGCTACGGACACCGCCGCCACCTACATTATAGCTATGAACCCCTAATCTGCTGTCCCTAACATCGCCGACACCTATATTATATTTATTAACCCTTAATCTGTCCCCCCCAACGTTGCCGCTACCTACCTACACTTAATAACCCCTAATCTGCCGACCGGACATCGCCGCCACTATAATAAATGTATTAACCCCTAAACTGCCGCACTCCGCCTCGCAAACACTATAATACATTTTATTAACCCCTAATCTGCCCTCCCTAACATCGCCACCACCTACCTACAATTATTAACCCCCAATCTGCCGCCCCCAATGTCGCCGCTACTATAATAAAGTTATTAACCCCTAAACCTAAGTCTAACTCTAACCCTAAAACCCCCCTAAGTTAAATATAATTTAAATACATCTAAATAAAATTACTTCAATTAAATAAATTAATCCTATTTAAAACTAAATACTTACCTATAAAATAAACCCTAATATAGCTACAATATTACTAATAATTACATTGTAGCTATTTTAGGATTTATATTTATTTTACAGGCAACTTCGTATTTATTTTAAATAGGTATAATAGCTATTAAATAGTTAATACCTATTTAATAGCTACCTAGTTAAAATAATTACAAAATGACCTGTAAAATAAATCCTAACCTAAGTTACAAATACACCTAACACTACACTATCAATAAATTAATTAAATTAATTACCTACAATGATCTAAAATAAAATACAATTAAATAAACTAAAATATATTACAAAAACAAACACTAAATTACAAAAAATAAAACAATATTAAAAGAATTTTAATCTAAGTACACCTAATCTAAGCCCCCTAATAAAATAACCCCCCCAAAATAATAAAATTCCCTACCCTATACTAAATTACAAAAGCAATCAGCTCTTTTAATAGCCCTTAAAAGGGCTTTTTGTGGGGCATTGCCCCAAAGTAATCAGCTCTTTTACCTGTAAAAAAAAATACAAGACCACCCCCAACATTACAACCCACACACCCTTACTCTAAAACCCACCCGATCCCCCACTACCCCATCGAAGATCACCTTACCTTGAGCTGTCTTCAGCCAGCCGGGCACCAATGGGACAGAAGAGGACATCCGGACCAGCACAAGTCTTCATCTGATCGGGGCAGAAGAGGTCCTCCATCCAGCAGAAGTCTTCATCCAGGCGGCATCTTCTATCTTCATTCATCCGGCGCGGAGCGGGTCCATCTTCAAGACATCCGACGCGCAGCATCCTCTTCTGACGACAGCTAACACTGAATGAAGGTTCCTTTAAATGACGTCATCCAAGATGGTGTCCCTCGAATTCCGATTGGCTGATAGGATTCTATCAGCCAATCGGAATTAAGGTAGGACAAATCCGATTGGTTGATTTAATCAGCCAATCGGATTGAAGTTCAATCCGATTAGCTGATTGGATCAGCCAATAGAATTGACCTCACATTCTATTGGCTGATCCAATCAGATTGAACTTCAGCTCTTTTACCTGTAAAAAAAAATATATAAACACCCCCCAACAGTAAAACCCACCACCCAACCAACCAACCCCCCCAAATAAACCCCTATCTAAAAAACCTAAGCTCCCCATTGCCCTAAAAAGGGCATTTGGATGGGCATTGTCCTTAAAAGGGCATTTAGCTCTTTTACTGCCCAAAGCTCCTAACCTAAAATTAAAACTTACCCAATAAACCCTTAAAAAAAAACTAACACTAACCACCGAAGATCCACTTACAGTTTTCGAGGACCGGACATCCATACTCATCAAAGCGGCAGAAGTCCTCAGAGAAGCCAGCAGAAGTTTTCATCCAAGCGGGCCGAAGTCTTCATCCAAATAGGCAGAAGTCTTAATCCAGATGGCATCTTCTATCTTCATCCATCCGGCGCGGAGCGGCTCCATCTTCAAGACATCTGGCATGGAGCATCCTCTTCTTCCGATGGTCAACGACGAATGAAGTTTCCCTTTAAGGTACATCAGCCAAGATGGCGTCCCTTATATTCCGATTGGCTGATAGAATTCTATCAGCCAATAGGAATTAAAGGGGAAAAAATCATATTGGCTGTTGCAGCCAACCAATAGGATTGAGCTTTCATCCAACTGCACCATAGGGAGATTTTTGGAAACTTGTAACTTGTGTTGTATGTGTATGAGTTGCTGTGGGTAATGCGACCCCATGGCTTTTGTGTGGTGCTCAGATGGGGAATCTGAAGAATTCATGAGACCCTTTCACTACTGGTGTGACTCATGTGTGCTGGTGGCACCCAGGAAGACAGGGTTTAACAATATGCATAAACAAGCTCTGATTGAATGTGTTTTAATAAAGTATATTTCAGTATTTTTCTCCCTCTCTCTCTCTCTCTCTCTCTCTCTCTCTCTGTCTCTTCCCTTTGTGAGTGTCTCTCTCTCCCCTCTTTGTCTCTCTCCCCTTCCTGTGTGTTTATCTATCTCTCTCCCCTTCCTATGTGTGTTTCACTCTCTCCCCTTCCTGTGTGTGTGTCTCTTTGCCCTCTGTGCATTTCTCTCCCCTCTGTGTGTGTGTCTCTCTCTCTCCTTCCCTCTCTTTCTCCCTCACTCCCTCCATCTCTGTCTCTCTCTACCTTTCTCCCTCCCTTTGTGTGTCTCTCTCTCCCCCTCTGTGTGTGTCTCTCTCTCCCCTCTGTGCATTTCTCTCTTCCCTCTGTTTCTCTCTCTCTCTCTCCCTCCCTCCCTCCCTCCCTCCCTCCATCTCTCTCTCTCCATGTCTCCCTCCCTTTGTGTGTCTCTCTCTCCCCTTCCCTCCCTCTGTCTCTCTCTCTTTTTCTCTCTCTCCTTCCCTCTGTGTCTCCCTCCCTCCCCTCTCTCTCTCCCTCCCTCTGTGTATCTCTCTCTCTCCCTCCCTCCCTCCCTCCCTCTGTGTCTCCCTCTGTGTCTCTCTGTCCCTCCCCCCGCCCTCCCTCCCTCTGTCTCTCTCTCACCCGCCTTCCCTTTGTGTCTGTCTCTCCCTCCCTCCCTCCCGCCCTCCCTCTGTGCCTCTCTCTCTCTCCCTCCCGCCCTCCCTCTGTGTCTCCCTCCCTCCCTCTTTTTGTCTACCTCTCCCTCCCTTTGTGTGTCTATCTCCCTCTCTCTGTGTGTCTATCTCTCCCACCCTCCATCCCTCTGTGTGTCTATCCCTCCATCCCTCTGTGTGTCTATCTCTCCCTCCCTCTGTGTGTCTATATCTCTGTCCCTGGTGTGCAGCTCATATCCAGAATGATCAGAGCACAGGTTGGAGTGCAGGACCTTTACAGTTAGGTATTTAGGCTGTGTACAGAGGAAGCATAGTGTTGCAGTGGGTGTGACACCGTGTCAGACTGTAATTAAGGTACCAGGTGTGTGATGACAGCACTGAGGAGTTAGACACAGCAACAGTAACAGGTAAGAAGACCTAACGCACATATTTTACTCTGAACATAGAAGAAGACCTAACGCACATATTTTACTCTGTGTCTCTCTCTCCCTCCCTCCCACCCTCCCTCTGTGTCTCTCTCTCCCTCCCTCTTGCCCTTCCTCTGTGTCTCTCTCCCTCCCTCCCTCTTTTTGTTTACCTCTCCCTCTTTCTGTGTGTCTATCTCCCTCTCTTTGTGTGTCTATCTCTCCCACCCTCCTTCCCTCTGTGTGTCTATCTCTCCATCCCTCTGTGTGTCTATCTCTCCCTCCCTTTGTGTGTCTATATTCCCAGTCCGACCCTGGTGTGCAGCTCATATCCAGAATGATCAGAGCACAGGTTCCCTCCCTCTGTGTGTCTATCCCTCCCTCCCTCTGTGTGTCTATATCTCCGTCCCTCTGTGTGTCTATCTCTTCCTCCCTCCCTCTGTGTGTCTATCTCTCCATCCCTCTGTGTTTCTATCTCTCCCTCCCTCTGTGTGTCTATCTCTCCATCCCTCTGTGTTTCTATCTCTCCCTCCCTCTGTGTGTCTATCTCTCCCTCCCTCTGTGTGTCTATCTCTCCCTCCCTCTGTGTGTCAACAATTTGCCTTTCATTATCCCTTTAAGGCAAGATCTCCTCCCCTAACACATTTCTATTTATTCACCTCTTTTCCCAGAAATCATTGCTTGATTATTGGAAGTGGAATAGGAGACCAGTACCAGTCTTTCTATCTCCTTAACATTAAGAAGCCTAAAAGTTTTCTGACATTTATTATATTCTAAATCTAATATTTGTAATTATCCTTTTTTCATATTGGAATAATACCTTTTGTTATTTACTCCTATCAAAGTTGGAGTAAACTCTAACCAAATCTTCAGCTGCGTGAATCTGCAGCACTCTGTGTTTCTACCCGGAACGGACTGACAGGCAGCGGGTGACGTCATCACCGCTCTCACTGCGCACCACGCCGGAGTCGAAGGATCGCTGCTCTCTCTGGTTGCTGCTCACCCGCTCTTCACTGAAAGCTCTAGATTTCTAAGAGTCTAGTATCACAGCTATCCTCTGTAACATCACGGTCAGCTCCTGAATCAGGTATGTGCACCAACGAACACTATAATAGCATGCTAGGACATAACCAAGTTCGTAATGCATTACGGAAATCTCATTCTACTATGTGGAACTATAAAATCCTATAAAAATTCACATTATTCAAATCTCGGATCATTTAAAGGAGTATAACTTTGTTCTTATCAGAAAGTTATCTATATTGTATTTATTTTTTCCACAATAACTCAATTTATTTTTTGTATGAGTTATTCAGTTTCATCTCACTAATCACCAATGTTAATGAGTCTATGCTGTTTATTCATTACATTAGATAAGAATCCATTTTTTCTTTCTAACTCACTTAATTGAGTATATCATTCCTTCTAAGTCGCATAGAAGTGACATTTAACACGAATCTATAATAACTCTGTAATCATACAGGTACCTAATACCTAAGTCATGGTATTATTGGTGATTATGATTACATACACTTTAACCTATCAAAACCTGAAACATTATTGTTTAATCTAAACTGTTTCCTATCACAGAATAATCAAGCCTATAAAAATAATAATTTGTTTTTTGTAGATTCTGATTTAGACCATAATGGATCCCATAGAAATGGCAAATCAAGTCACCACCTTAAATCAAAAGGTGGAAATTCTGGCTCAAGGATTAACTGAATTAAAAAATGAGAACAGCAGTCTAAAACAAATCATAAATGAATTAGTGACTCAAAAAGCAAATGAGACACCCGAACCACAGGTAAATTCCCCAACACCTTTCGGTGGGGACCGCACGAAATTTCGTGAATATAAGAACGCTTGTTTACTTCTATTCACTTTGAAACCTCGTACCTACCGTACAGAAAAGATCAAAGTTTTTACTGCTATATCCTACCTAACTGGGGAGCCAAGAGTTTGGGCTGACAGATTCCTTGAGACAGAGGATCCAATTCTGAATTCCCTAGAAAATTTCTTCCAAACAATGGCCATCCTTTATGATGATTTAAACAAACAACAAACTGCTGAACAAAGACTAAGAACCCTTAAACAGGGAAAAAGACCAGTGGAAGATTATATAGCAGATTTTCAGCTATGGGCCACGGATTCAGAGTGGAACACAGTCAGTTTAAAGAACCAGTTTCGTATTGGACTATCTGAATACTTAAAGGATGAACTGTCTAGGGTAGAGTTCCCAGACAGTCTAGATGCTTTAATTAAATTATGTATCTCCATGGATAGGAGGTATCGTGAAAGGAAGATTGAAAAGCACTCATATGAAACAACACCTAAAAGATCATTCCATGCTTATCAAGAAAAAAACCTACTCGAGCCCCATACCCATGGAGATAGGTACCATTCGTGGACCTTTATCCCAGGAAGAAAAACAAAGGAGAAGATCTGCAAATCTTTGCTTATATTGTGCAAACAAAGATCACGATGTTGCCACCTGTCCTATCCAAAACTCGTCAGAAGAAGGGTAAGTGTACTTATAATTGTGCTTGTGAAAAACAAAAACACCCTTCACACTTATCCCTAAAATTGTCTTTACAGTGGGACAATCAACAACTTCAGAACGAAGCCATTATTGATTCCGGTGCTGATGGTATATTTCTTGTTGAATCAATAGTAAAATACAATAAAATTCCAATTCTGCAGAAAACCACTCCTGTTTTTGTTAGAGTAATTGATGGTACCCAGATCTTAAAGGGTCCGATCACTCACCACACAATACCATTATTAACCATCTCACCAGATGGTCACAAAGAATATCTAACATACGATATTATACCAAGTTCAATACATCCCATAGTTCTTGGCCTACCATGGTTACAAAAACATAACCCATCCATAGATTGGTCTCAAAATAAGGTTACTTTCACCTCACAGTTTTGTTCAGAGACATGTTATCCATATGTAAATATTGGACACATAGGCTCTGCAATACCACAAGAATATTATGAATTTAATGATGTCTTTAATTTAAAAAATGCTGAATCACTACCACCTCATAGACATTTTGATTGTCCGATTGACACCAAACCTGGGGTAGAAATACCTTCAGGAAAAATTTTCCCATTGTCGCAAAAAGAATTGATTCATCTAAGAGATTACTTAGATGAAAACCTAAGAAAAGGTTTCATTTCTCCATCATCATCACCAGTAGCTTCTGCAATATTCTTTGTCACCAACAAAGATGGCACTCTCAGACCCATAATAGATTACCGTGCACTAAACTCAGTAACCGTAAAAAATAGATACCCATTACCACTCATCCCGGAAATAATTGAACGTCTCACTGGGGCAACCATATTCACTAAACTAGATCTAAAAGGTGCATACAATTTAATAAGAATGAGATCTGGTGATGAGTGGAAAACGGCATTTAAAACAAGATACGGCTTATTTCAATATAATATATGTGTGCGTAATTGTATATTTGGATGATATACTTGTTTATTCAAAATCTATAGAAGAGCATAGGAAACACGTAAGGTGGGTTCTTTCAACACTACGTGATCATCAGTTATACGCAAAGTTGGAAAAATGCCAATTCCACAAAGATACTATTAAATTTTTGGGTTATATAATTTCTCCCAAAGGTATAGAGATGGATCAGGAAAAGGTCACAGCCATAATCAATTGGCAAACACCCACTACCTTGAAATCCCTTCAACGATTTCTAGGATTTTCAAATTTTTACAGAAAATTCATAAACCATTATTCAACCATTGTTCAACCCTTAACTCGACTAACAGGAAAACAAAAATTCGTTTGGGATACCAATGCAGAACATGCCTTTCAAACTTTGAAGGAGAAATTCACAACAGCTCCTATTCTAAGTTTACCCAATCCAGACTTGCCATACACTTTACAGGTAGATGCTTCCAATGTTGGAATTGGAGCCATTCTCTTACAACCTGGAAACCAAGATAATCATCTCCATCCTATCGCCTATTTTTCTCGAAGACTAACTCCTGCCGAGACAAACTATTCTATAGGCGATAAGGAGTTACTTGCGATGAAATCAGCAATGGAGCACTGGCGACATCTCTTGGAGGGAACCACAATCCCATTCCAGGTTTATACAGATCATAAAAATCTTCAATATTTGAAGAAAAATAAAACTCTCTCTTCAAGACAGGTTCGCTGGGCATTGTTTCTGGATAGGTTTAATTTTTTACTTACCCACATACCAGGTACAAAGAATGTAACAGCAGACGCTTTGTCCCGGTCATTTGATTCAACTGCAGACACTCAAACTATGGCCTATATTATTCCACCAACTAAAATCATAGCTGCAGCAGTCCTAGAGACATCTGACTTATACCAAGCACAACATTTAGATCCTGACATTCCACCAATTTGTACCCCAGATTCTGAATCTGGTTTATATTTGAATGATGGATTGATATATGTTCCATCATCTCTAAGGAAGCAGATCATTCAACAACATCACGATACCCCTTTAGCCGGACATCCAGGCATAGGTAAAACTACTGATCTTATCAGTAGAGAATACTGGTGGCCACAAATGAAGGCTGACATCCACACTTATATAATAAATTGTCAAATCTGCGCAAGGAAAAAGAAGGAACATCATAAACCTTACGGATTTTTATTACCTTTACCCATACCCATAAAGCCTTGGGATATGATTGCAATAGATTTTATTGTTGAATTACCCATCTCCAATGGTCACAATACCATAATGGTTGTAGTAGACCATTTAACTAAACTGGCTCATTTCATTCCATTAAAGAGAACACCTACTGCTTACACAACTGCAAAAGTCTTCCATAGTCATATTGTTAAACTACATGGATTACCTGCCTCCATTGTAACAGATCGTGGATGTCAATTCACCTCCAAATTTTGGAAATTTTTATGCAAGACCTTACAGATCTCATTACGACTCACTACAGCTTTCCATCCTCAGTCCAATGGACTAACGGAACGATTAAACCAGACTCTCGAACAATATTTGAGATGCTTTATATCATCTCAACAAGACGATTGGTATGATTACTTACCTAGCGCCGAATTCGCATATAATAATTCAGTCAATTCTTCATCCAAAATCTCTCCATTTTTTGCTACTTATGGTTTTCATCCACGTACTTATCCTAACTCACTAACGTGCTCTCAATCTCCATCAGTCTCCACTTACACTGAAACTTTAAAAAACGTCATGGAATCACTACATGACCATCTTGTTACTGCTAAAGAAACTCAAAAGAAATATTTTGACAAGAAACGATTACCATCACCTGAATACAAACCTCAAGATATGGTATGGTTGTCTACGAGGAACCTCAAGTTACCAGTTCCGAGTAAAAAACTGGCGGATCAGTATATTGGTCCATTCCCGATTCTCAAAGTAATCAATGAGAATGCGGTGACTTTAAAGTTACCTCCCACTATGAGAATTCACCCCTCGTTCCATGTATCATTACTGAAACCGTTCATTGGAACTGAGATTCCTTCTACTGATATCCACACCATCCCAGATCCTCTAGATTATGAAGTCGATCAGATCCTGGACTCCAGGATTCGTAGGAGGAAGCTTGAGTACCTAGTCCATTGGAAGGATTATGGTGATGATGAGAACTCCTGGGTCCTCTTACATGACTTAAATGCTCCTGATTTGCTGAGGGAGTTTCATGTTCGTTATCCCTGTAAACCTGGTCCTCAGGTTACTGGGAGGGGCTCTTGAATGGGGGGATCTGTCAACAATTTGCCTTTCATTATCCCTTTAAGGCAAGATCTCCTCCCCTAACACATTTCTATTTATTCACCTCTTTTCCCAGAAATCATTGCTTGATTATTGGAAGTGGAATAGGAGACCAGTACCAGTCTTTCTATCTCCTTAACATTAAGAAGCCTAAAAGTTTTCTGACATTTATTATATTCTAAATCTAATATTTGTAATTATCCTTTTTTCATATTGGAATAATACCTTTTGTTATTTACTCCTATCAAAGTTGGAGTAAACTCTAACCAAATCTTCAGCTGCGTGAATCTGCAGCACTCTGTGTTTCTACCCGGAACGGACTGACAGGCAGCGGGTGACGTCATCACCGCTCTCACTGCGCACCACGCCGGAGTCGAAGGATCGCTGCTCTCTCTGGTTGCTGCTCACCCGCTCTTCACTGAACGCTCTAGATTTCTAAGAGTCTAGTATCACAGCTATCCTCTGTAACATCACGGTCAGCTCCTGAATCAGGTATGTGCACCAACGAACACTATAATAGCATGCTAGGACATAACCAAGTTCGTAATGCATTACTGAAATCTCATTCTACTATGTGGAACTATAAAATCCTATAAAAATTCACATTATTCAAATCTCGGATCATTTAAAGGAGTATAACTTTGTTCTTATCAGAAAGTTATCTATATTGTATTTATTTTTTCCACAATAACTCAATTTATTTTTTGTATGAGTTATTCAGTTTCATCTCACTAATCACCAATGTTAATGAGTCTATGCTGTTCATTCATTACATTAGATAAGAATCCATTTTTTCTTTCTAACTCACTTAATTGAGTATATCATTCCTTCTAAGTCGCATAGAAGTGACATTTAACACGAATCTATAATAACTCTGTAATCATACAGGTACCTAATACCTAAGTCATGGTATTATTGGTGATTATGATTACATACACTTTAACCTATCAAAACCTGAAACATTATTGTTTAATCTAAACTGTTTCCTATCACACTGTGTGTCTATCTCTTCCTCCCTCCCTCTGTGTGTCTCTCTCCATCCATATATCTCTCACCCTCCCTCTGTGTATTTCTATCTCCCTCTCTCTCTCCCTCTCTCCAAAAAAGGAAGGATTACAATTCCTTTAAGGGGCATTAAGTGAAAGGTTATTCAGGTTTATTGTATTCATTTAAGGGGCACTGTTAAAAAAAAAAAGTTTATATAGAGGTGTGCTTAAATAGAGGTGTGTTTAAATAGAGGTGTGTTTAAGTAGAGGTGTTCTTAAACAAAGGCGTTGAAGAGATGTGCAAAACCTGGAGGAGCTTTTCTAAGGCACTTTTAGAGCTTCATCTTAATTTTGAATGTATAGAAAGTGTATTTCTGTTAATACAAATGTGTAATACAAGCGTGTATTTTACACATTCCGTGATGCAAAAATATGAAGTTAAAAAATGGGACCACTAAGACATTTCATGGGGCCACTAGCTCTTTTTCAACCCCTGTATATAAATATATATATATATATATATATATATATATATATATATATATACATACAGTATCTCACAAAAGTGAGTAAACCCCTCACATTTTTGTAAATATTTTATTACATCTTTTCATGTGACAACACTGAAGAAATGACACTTTTCTAAAATGTAAAGTAGTGAGTGTACAGCCTGTATGACAGTGTAAATTTGCTGTCCCCTCAAAATAACTCAACACACAACCATTAATGTCTAAACTGTTGGCAACAAAAGTGAGTACACCCCCAAATTGGGCCCAATTAGCCATTTTCCCTCCCCGGTGTCATGTGACTCATTAGTGTTACAAGGTCTCAGGTGTGAATGGGGAGCAGGTGTGTTAAATTTGGTGTTATCGCTCTCACACTCTCATACTGGGCACTGGAAGTTCAACATGGCACCTCATGGCAAATAACTCTCTGAGGATCTGAAAAAAAGAATTGTTGCTCTACATAAAGATGGCCTAGGCTATAAGAAGATTGCCAAGACCCTGAAACTGAGCTGCAGCACGGTGGGCAAGACCATACAGCGGTTTTACAGAACAGGTTCCACTCATAACAGGCTTCACCATGGTTGACCAAAGAAGTTGAATGCACGAGCTCAGCGACATATCCAGAGGTTGTCTTTGGGAAATAGACGTATGAGTGCTGCCAGCATTGCTGCAGAGGTTAAAGGAGTGGGGTCAGCCTGTCAGTGCTCAGACCATACGCCGCACTCTGCATCAAATTGGTCTGCATGGCTGTTGTCCCAGAAGGAAGCCTTTTCTAAAGATGATACACAAGAAAGCCCACAAACAGTTTGCTGAAGACAAGCAGACTAAGGACAAGGATTACTGGAACCATGTCCTGTGATCCGATGAGACCAAGACAAACTTATATGGTTCAGATGGTGTCAAGCGTGTGGGGTGGCAACCAGGTGAAGAGTACAAAGACAAGTGTGTCTTGCCTACAGTCAAGCATGGTGGTGGGAGTGTCATGGTCTGGGCCTGCATGAGTGCTGCCAGCACTGGGGAGCTACAAATCATTGAGCGAACCATGAATGCCAACATGTACTGTGACATACTGAAGCAGAGCATGATCCCCTCCCTTTGGAGACTGGGCTGCAGGGCAGTATTCCAACATGATAATGACCCCAAACACACCTCCAAGACGACCACTGCCTTGCTAAAGAAGCTGAGGGTAAAGGTGATGCACTGGCCAAGCATGTCTCCAGATTAAACCCTATTGAGCATCTGTGGGGCATCCTCAAATGGAACGTGGGGGAGAGCAAGGTCTCGAACATCCACCAGTTCTGTGATGTCATCATGGAGGAGTGGAAGAGGACTCCAATGGCAACCTGTGAAGCTCTGGTGAACTCCATGCACAAGAGGGTTTAGGCAGTGCTAGAAAATAATGGTTTCCACACAAAATATTGAAACTTTGGGCCCGATTTGGACATTTCCACTTAGGGGTATACTCACTTTTGTTGCCAACGGTTTAAACATTATTGGCTGTGTGTTGAGTTATTAATACAGGCTATACACTCACTACTTTACATTGTAGCAAAGTGTCATTTCTTCAGTGTTGTCACATAAAAAATATATAATAAAATATTTACAAAAATGTGAGGGGTGTTCTCACTTTTGTGAGATACATTGGGGCCTATTTATGAAAGGCCTGTCGAACATGATCTGACATTGCGGATCATGTCCGACAGACCTCACTGAATGCAGAGAGCAATATGCTCTCTGCATTCAGCATTGCACCAGCAGCTCTTGTGAACTGCTGGTGCAGTACCGCCCCCTGCAGATTCGCGGCCATTCGGCCACTAGCAGGGGGTGTCAATCAACCCGATGGTGTTCGATCGGGTTGAATTGCGGCAATGTCTGTCCGTCTCCTCAGAGCAGAAGGACAGGTTATGGAGCAGCAGTCTTTAGACCGCTGCTTCATGACTGGTGTTTCTGGTGAGCCTGAAGGCTCGCCAGAAACACGGGGCTTCAAGCTCCATATGGAGCTTGATAGATATGCCCCTGTATATATATATATATATATATATATATATATATATTAAGGATGCAACAGTTACAAGACATTAAAAATACCTTTTAGAACTGTACTTATTTCTGAACCAGAATGAAATGGATTTTTGATAATGGGAGCTAGCTGCTGATTGGTGGCTGCATATATACTGTGTGGCTTTTATCATTGGCTTACCCAATGTGCTCAACTAGCTCCCAGTAGTGCACTGCTGCTTGTTTAATAAAGGATACACAAATAATAAATACATTTGATAACAGAAGCAAACTAGAAAGTTGTTTAAAATTATATGCTCTATCTGAATCATGAAAGAAAAGAAAATGGGGCCTATCTATCAAGCTCCGTATGGAGCTTGAAGTCCCGTGTTTCTGGCGAGCTATCAACTCGAAATGCGAGCTAGAAGCCAGATGAGTGCAGTGTGTATATGTCTGTAAATACATATACACATATATAAATACATATACACACATATAAATAAAGATATACACATAAATGGATATATATATAGTATATATACTTACATAAACATCTTTAGAGATTGCCTGCCTTTTTTTCTAACACCTGAGACCTCATATCTTTGAGCCCTTATTACTTTTTTTGAATATGAGTTTTTAATAATTTTATTAGATGGTGTTATTATTAGTGTAACTGTACTTTGTGATATATTTTTGACGCGTTTTGTGCGACTTTTTTGTTTGCCAATCAGTTAACCAGAGCTCTGTGGTGGAGTTAACTTTAACTGCGCTCAGGCAATCGCATTTACTTTCAACTTGTTATGCAAGCAATATATCCAACGTGTGCAAATAGCCGCAATAAACCCCTTCTTGCTCTCGCGCAACTGTTAGTGCACCACTAATAAGCTAACCCAAAATGGGTTTGAATTAAAACATATACAAAATAAAAATAAACTTTGCAAAGGGATTCCAAATGTGAGAAAATATTCAGCAAAATTACAAGTTGGGTCATATCTATCAAGCTCCGAACAGAGCTTGAAGGCCCATGTTTCTGGTGAGTCTTCAGACTCACCAGAAACACAAGTTATGGAGCAGCGGTCTAAAGACTGCTGCTCCATAACCCTGTCTGCCTGCTCTGATAAGGCTGACAGGAATCACCGGAAATCTACCCGATCGAGTACAATCGGGTTGATTGACACCCCCTTGCTGGCCGCGAGTCTGCAGGGGGAGACATTGCACCAGCAGCTCACAAGAGCTGCTGGTGCAATGTGTATTGCTCTCCGTATTCAGCGATGTCTGTCAGACCTGATCCACAGTGTCAGATCAGGTCCGACAGACATATGATAAATAGGCCCCGTTACGTGCTAAACCAGGTGGGTAAATAACACAAAAAAATGAGCAGTATCGCACTCTCCATAGAGCTGCCTTTACAAGTTACTGAAAAACCTTCTTTTGTTGTGCGATATGGTGCGATAAGCTCCATACTGCACAAAAGCTAAGGCCTGACTTGATGTGTTCGTGCACTTTTTCCCCCATAGACATCAACGGAAAGAAAGTGTAATGGCGATCACCGTAACGCAATCCCCATTGATGTCTATGGAGAAAAGAAAGTTATATATAAATCTAACATAAACCCCTAGTCTAAATACCCCTAATCCACCACCCCCGACATCACCAACACTAATTAAAGTTATTAACCCCTAAACCGCCACCCTCTTACATCGCCAACACTAAATAAACATATTAACCCCTAAACCACCAAGATTAAACTTTAAATTAACATAACATTACTATTTTTAAAAATAAATAAAAATAAACTAAAAATAAAAAAAACTAAATTGCAATATTAAAAAATCCTAACACTATGAAAAAAACAAAAACCTAACATTACAAAAACAAACACTAAATTACGAAAAAAACCTAATCTAATAGCCTTAAAAAAACAAAAGCCATCCCAAAATAAAAACAGCCCCTAATCTATCAAACTACCAATAGCCCTTAAAAGGGCCTTTTGTAGGGCATTACCCTAAGTTAAACAGTTCTTTTACATAATAAAATTAGAAAGTACCCCTCTAAAAGTAAACCCGCCCACCCAACCAACAAAATAAAAAAATCTAAATCTAAAAAAATCTAAGCTACCCATTGCCCCTAAAGGGGCATTTGTATGGGCATTGCCCTTAAAAGGGCAATCAGCTATTTTGTGCCTATTAAAATAAAAAAAGCCCTAATCTAAAAAAAAACGGGGGGAGCCAACCGCCGAATCGGCAAGACACGCACATTAGAAACCCCTGGCATTGATTGTCCTTTAAAATATATAAAGGTTTTTTTTAATGATACCATAATTTTGGCTAGATTACGAGTTGTGCATTAGGGTAAAAAAGCAGCGTTAAGAGGTCCTAACGCTGCTTTTTTACACCCGCTGGTATTACGAGTCTTGCAGGTTTAGTGGCACCACACACTTCTTTGGACTTACTGCAAAACGACTTACGTAAACTTTGTAAAGTCTTTTTTCTATGGGACTTTCAAGTCTGTCCTGGGAGGCCAAAAAGTGAGCGGTACACCTTTCCCTGTTAAGAGTCCTAACACAAAAGTCAGTAGTTAAGAGTTTTATGGTACAACGCCGTAACATAAAACTCATAACTAAAGTGCTAAAAAGTACACTACCACCCATAAACTACCTACTAACCCCTAAACCGAGGCCCTCCCGCATCGCAAACACTATAATACAAATTTTAACCGCTCATCTGCCGCTCCGGACACCGCCACCACCTACATTATATGTATTAACCCCTAATCTGCTGCCCCTAACATCGCCGACACCTACATTATATTTATTAACCCCTAATCTGCCTTCCCCAATGTCGCCGCAACCTACTTACATTTATTAACCCCTAATCTGCCACCCCCAACATCGCTGCCACTATATTAAAATTATTAACCCCTAAACCTGTCTAACCCTAAACCTAACACCCCCTAACTTAAATATAATTTAAATAAATCTAAATAAATAGTCCTATCATTAACTACATTATTCCTATTTAAAACTAAATACCTACCTGTAAAATAAACCCTAAGCTAGCTACAATATAACTAATAGTTACATTGTAGCTATCTTAGGGTTTATTTTTATATTACAGGCAAGTTTGTATTTATTTTAACTAGGATGAATAGTTATTAAATAGTCATTAACTTCGGCCCAGCTTGGCTGAAGACGACTCCCGGTAAGTCGATCTTCAGGGGGTTAGTGTTAGGTTTTTTTAAGGGTGTATTGGGTGGGTTTTATTTTTAGGTTAGGGACTTTGGGCTGCAATAGAGCTAACTGCCCTTTTAAGGGCAATGCCCATTCAAATGCCCTCAGGGCAATGGGGAGCTTAGATTTTTTTAGATAGTATTTTATTTGGAGGGTTGGTTGTGTGGGTGGTGGGTTTTACTATTGGGGGGTTGTTTGTATTTTTTTTTACAGGTAAAAGAGCTGATTACTTTGGGGCAATGCCCAGCAAAAGGCCCTTTTAAGGGCATTGGTAGTTTCGTTTAGGCTAGGGTTTTTCTTATTTTGGGGGGGCTTTTTTAATTTAATAGGGCTATTAGATTAGGTGTAATTAGTTTAAACATCTGTAATTTGTTTATTATTTTCTGTAATTTAGTGTTTGTTTGTTTTTGTACTTTAGATAATTTAATTTAATTTAGGTAATTGTATTTGATTTAGTTAATTTATTTAATTATATTGTAGTGTTAGGTGTTAGTGTAACTTAGGTTAGTTTTATTTTACAGGTAAATTTGTATTTATTTTAGCTAGGTAGTTATTAAATAGTTAATAACTATTTAATAACTATTCTACCTAGTTAAAATAAATACAAACTTGTCTGTAAAATAAAAATAAACCCTAAGATAGCTACAATGTAACTATTAGTTATATTGTAGCTATCTTAGGGTTTATTTTATAGGTAAGTATTTAGTTTTAAATAGGAATAATGTAGTTAATGATAGTAATTTTATTTAGATTTATTTAAATTAGATTTAAGTTAGTGGGTGTTAGGTTTAGGGTTAGACTTAGGTTTAGGGGTTAATAACTTTAATATAGTGGCGGCAACGTTGGGGGCGACAGATTAGGGGTTAATAAATGTAGGTAGGTGGCGGCGATGTTAGGGACGGCAGATTAGGGGTTAATAATATTTAACTAATGTTTGCAAGGCGGGAGTGCGGCGGTTTAGGCGTTAATATATGTATTATAATAGTGGCGGCGACATTGGGGGCGACAGATTAGGGGTTAATAAGTGTAGGTAAGTGGCGGCGACATTGGGGGCGGCAGAATAGGGGTTAATAAATATAATATAGGTGTCTGCGATGTTGGGGGCAGCAGATTAGGGGTTCGTAAGTATAATGTAGGTGGCGGTGGTGTCCGGAGCGGCAGATTAGGGGTTAATAATATAATGTAGGTGTCAGCGATGTCGGGGGCGGCAGATTAGGGGTTAATAAGTGTAAGATTAGGGGTGTTTATACTCGGGGTTCATGTTAGGGTGTTAGGTGTAAACATAACTTTTATTTCCCCATAGAAATCAATGGGGCTGCGTTACTGAGTTTTACGCTGCTTTTTTGCAGGTGTTAGACTTTTTTTCAGCCAGCTCTCCCCGTTGATTCCTATGGAGAAATCGTGCTAGAGCACGTTACACCAGCTCACCGCTGACTTAAGCAGCGCTGGTATTGGAGTTTGGTAATGAGCAAAATTTTGCTCAACGCTCACTTCTTGTCTTTTAACGACGGGTTTCTGAAAACTCGTAATACCAGCGCTGTATGTAATTGAGCGGTGAGACAAAACTGCTCATTAGCACCGCATTGCTTCTAACGCAAAACTCGTAATCTAGCCGTATATTATTTATGTACATAAAACGAAAGCTCTGCATCAGAATGCATAGGAGCGACTCTGGAATCTGTAGTGGGAATGTTGCCTAACCCAAGCTCTCTTACAAGGCCACGAAGCAGCTAATTGCAGACGCCATTACAAGGGAAGCCGCTATTAGCAGAACAGATGCTGAGAACCCTGAGGCTCAGTGGCCAATGTTCTTCCAGGAAACTAGGTATAGCTACAGTACCAGAACAACACTTTACAAATACTGTAAACATGGTGAAACAGTTCTACAAGATACTCAAGGCACTTCTATCTACACATCTCAATCGTATTGAGGAAGCAGTGGTTGAAGCACTACGCCACTAGAAAATGAACAAGGAAAGACAGCGCCTCATAGTGCAGGTAAATTTCATAAGATGGGGTCACAGAGAAAACAAACAGTTGTAGATATACTCACAAGAATACTGGCACTCTTATAAAAAGAAGTGCGAATGGGCAGACTGACATTCAGCAGCAGTCAGTTTGCTGGAACAGATGTCATCCAAACCTCAAGGGTGCAGCTGTGGGCTCTCCTCCGCAAACAGAAGGGGATCCTCTGGATCAGCACTGTGTTGAAAAGTGCAACTTTCACTGTGTGTGGCTTCCACTAAATGCTGAAAATCATCAGCGATGTCCAAACAGTAATAAATGCTGTGTTTAAAAGACTACCCTTGCAAAAACAACAGGGTATATGGAGATAAAATTGTATGAGTTTAAACTCATTTCTCGGCCGCAAGCTCCTGGCCGTTTCCTCAGATTAGTTAATTATTATTATTAACTAATCTGAGGAAACGGCCAGGAGCTTGCGGCCGAGAAATGCGTTTAAGCTCATACAATAAATTGTACTTTGTTCTTATACTTAAGCCTTGTCATTTGGCTTTTTTATCTCCATATACCCTGTTGTTTTTGCAAGGGTAGTCTTTTAAACACAGCTTTTATTACTGTTTGGACATCGCTGATGATTTTCAGTATTTAGTGGAAGCCACACGCAGTGAAAGTTGCACTTTCAACACAGTGCTGATCCAGAGGATCCCCTTCTGTTTGCGGAGGAGAGCCCACAGCTGCGCCCTTGAGGTTTGGATGACATCTGTTCCAGCATACTGACTGCTGTTGAATGTCAGTCTTCCCATTCGCACTTCTTTTTATAAGAGTGCCAGTATTCTTGTGAGAATATCTACAACTGTTTGTTTTCCCTGTGACCCCAGCTTATGAAATTTACCTACACTATGAGGCGCTGTCTTTCCTTGTTCATTTTCTAGTTATACTGACTGATCACGCAGTTTCAAGACCAGCAGCCTATTGCACCTATACATCACCATTGCACCGGAGTCTACATTCACCTTTTGAGACATTCACCTTTTGAGATATCGTTCACAATCATCTTTGGGACTTTCTATGATAAGCATGATAAACTTTTTCTTTTTTATACAGATATAGAATTTGAGTGTCACTATCACAAATTTGAGCAAAAGTTTTGTTTTCTATTCACTCATTATATTTTGATCATATTTTTGTCACACTCTGTTGTTTTTCTTCATTCACACAATATTGCAGTTATCCTATATTATGGAGACTAAATTAGCTACATTATTTAAACTATTATTCGATTGGAATTTGGATTTTTCTGGCGCACTCTATTACTATACACCTGTATAGCTTTCTCTACTACGCCGCCCACTATGTGCATGGGATCGAGAAAGCAACAGACCCACAAAGAGCCAAACAAAAGAGCTCAATACTGACCCTCCCCAATTCAGAGAACAAGCACGCCAGATGCAATGGAGCTCGAGGCCTGGGCATCTACAGTGACATAAGCGTTATCTTCTGCTGCAGCCCTTCCTGGGTTGAAGAAACAGCAGCATACAGTGGAAGACAATGGAGCAGGGGCGCAGGTTCCCAGGATTGGCTGAATATGTCCCTGGCTACTTACAAAGACAGAAGAATTTACAATAGCGGCTTCAGAAGCCGGAGAGAACCATAGAGGAAGGAGCGGTCACCCTAATACGAAAGATTCTGCCTGAAGAGACTGCTACTCAGAAGTCCGTGCTTACCCCAAAATGGTGTTCTAACGGAAGTACTGGCGTGGGGTGAAGATGACATTGAGACAATAGGATAGTTCTTTAAAACCCAGGTTCTTGTTTACCTAACCTAGCTATATTCCATTAATGGATAGTTTAATATTTCTGTTACATACCATGTATAGTTTAGTAGTGGTACCATGCTAGCTCATATATCCTAAAAGTATACCCTCATCACAAATAATACTTCAGTCTACATGGAATTCTAAAGTATAAATGGTGGGGCATAACCCAATGTTTCTCTGTATGTTCTAAATGCACAAAAGCTTACTCTATCTACCCTCGAGAGTTTATCAGACTCCTGATCCCAAGCTAGTATGTTATTTATGTCCCCTAAGTAGTTAATTCAATTGACTGCCTACCTGCATAATCAACAATGGTTTCTCTCTAAAGATGCTATTTTAATTTATATAATGTTTATGCCACTGCATATGCTCTTTTGAATAGTCTTGATATATATTGATGTATATTACCATGCTTTATCATTTGAGATGACATCCAACCCTGATACCACGTATATAGCAGTTCACATCTGTTATCAGCTTCTAGGGAAAATAAGGGTATTCTCTGTTGACAAGGTACTCTAATATAATACTAATGACAGACTGTCATGAAATATGCCCTAACCTAGATTCATCACTACTAGTCAATGGGGGGAAAGCTATATATATTGCAACCTGGTACTAGGGGCAGAGAAATATTGAGAACCTTATGTCTCCTGCCATGGGGTATAGGGCCCGTACCCTTATGGCATAAAAAAATACACAGGATTGCTCCAATATGTTCACACCCTAATACCTAATAGTATTTTGAATTACAGCATTTAGTCATTCCAATGGCACCCCAGTTACAGGTATAGTCTAAAGTATTATTTTATGACTTAAGAGCAGTCAACTATACAGAGCAGTACTCAGTTTGGATATACATATGAATGTTCCTCTCTTATACACTGTCTATTTAACTACTAGTTACCTCAATTAACAAGGGACCCAAAAGCGCATAGCACTGGTTTACTTGTTCCCCATTAACTAGCTAAAAATTTGTTTTTTGTTTTTTTCTTTATAACATTGATAACACACATTTGGTGTTTCTTGGAGGATAGCCTCTTCCTGTTCAGTAAATACTTCTAACAAAATTCCCACTACTTAACCATTAGCTCCGCCCCCCAACAAGGTTTATCTGATAAACCTAGGAAAATGTATCCTATAGATCTTCCACATCCCAGAGTTATAAGTTTATGTGCTCTATTATAGAAGCAACTGATTATTTTTTTCTTTTTTCTTTTTTCTTTTTTCTTAAGTGATTAGCCAAACTAAAGTGTATCTAGAAATTCGTAAAAACAACTGATATTACATTGCGGATGCTGAAGATGTGAGCATTTTTTTGATCTATTCATTTAATACTGTTATGTAATATAGTCCATAATCCCCGTAATGTGTACAAGATAAACTTTTAATCCTTTTAAGTATTATCAGAGAAATTCATAATGTATATATCATTTGTTTTTTTTGTTTTTTTTACTTAAAGGGCCATAATACCCGAATGTTTAAACACTTGAAAGTGATGCAGTATAGCTATAAAAACTGACTAGAAAATATCACCTGAAGATCTCTATGTAAAAAAGAGACATATTTTACCTCAAAAGTTTCTCAGTAGCCACATCCCATTGTAAAGGACTTCTAAGCAGCAAATCAGTATGTCTGTCCTGGGACAGCGGAAGGAGCGAGCTTTCGAGCACACTCATCTTATTTCCCTATTCAGTGTAAGGAAGTTTACAATGAAATCTGATAAGAGTTAAGTGAAATCTCATGAGATCACAATAAAAGAGTTCATGACCTCAGCACTGCTGATGCTGATTGGCTGCTGTTCATTTTTTTTTTTTTTTACCTACAGCCGGGCAGTAGCTGAGTATAACTTTTTGCACAGAACTTACTCTGGTGAGCTGAGGAAATTGTGAGGTAAAATATCTTCCTTTTTTACATAGAGATGCTCAGGTGATATTTTCCTGTCAGCTTTTTACAGTTATACTGCATCATTCTTTTATCTTCATCCCAGTGGCACATAGCTGTGGCGGCACGGAGCTGACCAGGACCGACCACGACATCCAGCGCGGATCCTCCTCTTCATGCTATCACAGCTGCAAACTAAAGCTTTAATGCTTTTATATTAGGGAACCGTTGCATTCATATTGGCTGAAAAATTCAAATCAGCCAATAGGATGACAGCTGCTTAAATTCTATTGGCTGATTATGTTAGGTTTATTTATAGTTTAATATTAGTTTTGTTAATTTCACAGTTTTTATTTATTTTAAGGTAGTTATATTGTACTTTTAATTTAAAGTTAAGGGGGGGGGTAGGTTTAGGGGTTAAAGGGACAGTATACACCAATTTTCATATAACTGCATGTAATAAACACTACTATAAAGAATAAGATGCACAGATACTAACATAAAAATCCAGTATAAAACATTTTAAAAACTTACTTAAAAGCTCTTAGTTTAGCTCTGTTGAAAAGGCAGCTGGAAAGCCCACTTCAAGTGGAAAATAAAACACTCCCCCCTTTCCACTTCTTTTGCAAGTGGAAAGATCCTTTACACAAACAGGAGCAAGCCGAATTAGGTATCTGTCGGTATTCTCCTAAAACTTTGGGGTTTGGTTAGGAGTCGGAAAATGAGAGCAATGTTATTTAAAAATAAGCAAAACTATACATTTAAAAAATAAAAAAAACTTTATGGGCTGTATAAATAAATCATCTACAAAACATTTATGCAAAGAAAAAATGAGTGTATAATGTCTCTTTAATAGTTTAATTTAGTGTTTTGCAATTTGGGGGGCCGGCGGTTTAGGGGTTAATAGTTTTAGTTTAGTATTATCGATGTGGGGGGCCTTGCTGTTTAGGGGTTAATAGATGTATTATAGTAGTAGCGATTTGGGGGCCAGCGGTTTAGGGGTTAATAGGTTTATTTAGTGTTGGCTATGTGGGTGGGTGGCGGTTTAGGGGTTAATAGGTTTATTATAGTATTTGCGTTGCAGGGGGATGGCAGTTTAGGGAGTAATAGTAAAATTTTTGTTATGAGTTTTGTGAAACATTTTTGTTTTGCAAAATCCATAACTACTGGTCTCAGATAGCGGAATGGATTGCGGCAGTATATGCTATAACGCTTGTGTTATAGCCGGATCGCACTACCTGTAATACAGGTTGTACCACCGTCACTTGTAATACGGGAGACCTGCATATTCCACATGCAATGGCCAATTTCTCAGTGGTATAGCCGTACTGCAAAACTTGTAATTTTGCTGATTGATAATAAAAGTTTTCCTGAAAATACATTGCAATCCAGTAAGAGAGAAATGTGTGTGGTTCAGTACACCAGACAAAAGCATTTTTAAGCACTATCTGTATCATCAGCATTGTCTACCTTCTGGACAAGACCTTGCAGAGCTAATAGAAAATGCAGCTTTATTCAGCTTACATGACTAGTCAGAACCTGGTTTCCCTTACAGCTGTTCTTTGACAAATCACCCAAATTAGATCAGGCACTTGTTATGACTTTCCTAAGTGAGTTCATTTTTAAAGTATGGTATCTGAAGCAAGTAAGCTGGCAAACCCTAGAGGGCTATGGAAAACCTCATCATGCTGCCTTGACTAAAGCATTTTGAACAGCTAATATGAAAATACAGTTTGCTTTCGTTCCACTGATAAATGAGAAAAATGAGAAACAAAACAAGAAGCAAAATTAGACAGATGAAGAGAGATGGTATTCATTTCAAAATCTCAATACACTTTATATTATTCACTACACAGTATTTAAAACTCTATGGGCTAGATTACAAGTGGAGTGCTAATTAGCACAATTTAGCGAGAGCGCTAACTGCGCTAGAAGTAAACATTTTGTGTGTTTCGGGTTGGGCTGTCAATGGAGGAAAAAAGTGGAAAAAAATCTAACACCCTACTTGCGCACTAACCTGAATCGCCATAAAACCCCTACTAACATTTAAATCAGCCAAGTAGGATGAGAGCTACTCAAATCCTATTGTCTGATTTAAAAATTTGAGCCAATAGGAATTCAAGGAACCCCATATTTAAACACGTACCTTGAATTCACTATTCAGTGTATGGCGGCGATCGTGCAACGAGGATCCTCCATGCTTCATCCTGCTTCACGTTCATCTCCACTCTGGCTTGGTCATGGATGAAGAAAGAAGAGGTCCCCGCTTGGAAGAAGATGTCGGCAGCTTGGAAGTAGACTTCACCGCCTGGAACAGGACCTTTTCCACCGGACTTCAGGAACAGTGAGCAATGAACATACAAATGCCCATTTAGGGGCAATGAGTAGTTTAAGATTTTTTAGTGTTAGGATTATTTATTTTGGGGGGTTTGGTGGGTGGTGGGTTTTACAGTTGGGGGAATTAGAATGTTTTTAAATGCAAAAGAGCTGTTCAACTTAGGGCAATGCCCTACAAAAAGCCCTTTAAGGGCTATTGGTAGTTTAGCAATAGATTAGGGGGTGTTTTTATTTTGGGGGGCTTTTCATTTTGATAGGGATTAGGTTTAATGTTTTAATTTTGCATAATTTTGTTTATTATGTTCTGTAATGTTAGACTTCTTTATTTTTGGTAATTTTAGATAAATTTATTTTAATTTAATCTGTTAGGATTTTAGGTGTTAGTTACTATTTTCAGGAAGTTACAGTACTTTCATATTCAGCGCAAGGCTTGCTGCGTCTGCCTATGTGTGGCGGGGTTACTGCATAAGTCCTTTCATTGAATATGTGATACTGATTTGCGACACGGTTCTATGTTAGCTTAAAGGGACAGTCTACACCAGAATTGTTATTGATTTAAAAGATAGATAATCCCCTGTTTACCCATTCCCTAGTTTTGCATAACCAACACAGTTATATTTATATATATTTTTTTTTTTTATTTAATATTTTTATTGAGGTTTAGTGAAAGGGATACATATATCGTAATAACACATTATTTTGTCACATGGGATATGGCTTCCATATTACAGAGGTAATAAAATAAGCATTCAAGAGGCATTAAGCCAACAATTTACACAATTTTCAAACATTAGACAGATAGGATATTAATCTTTCAGGAACCTTCTACAAGATACAATATATTACTTTTGGGCCAACAAAAGTAGTGGAATAAAATAAGGCGATAGAAGGAACTTGTAACCAGGAGACCACTTTTGGGTCTTAATGATAAACCTCCATTTTCAGAATTAGTAGCAGCATTGTTCCTGAGGACCTGTGGATCCATATAACATGAAACATTAGGGATATGAACTTGGAATGCTGAAGGATCCACAGGGTTACTCATAAATGGTTTAAATTTAAGCGTGTAGTTACTTACTTGTAGTGGATAGGATAGTTAGAGTATAGCCAGAGAGATAGTACTATAGAAGATGTAAAATGGTAGTCACTTCCTGTAGTGATAGATAGAATCTGTAGTGGAGTGTTTAAATATAACAATTGCTTCCTGTAACAGAAAATGGAGCCTGAAATAGTATATCCAAGCTAGTACCGTGATTGGGGCTACCAGATGCAGTGTAAGGAGCAACTATATAGATGGAAAACAGCAATGGTCAGACCTGCTGATCCAGGTGGTCTTACAGACTCTCCACTTAAAAATTATGATGGAATTAAGGCTTAGGAAATGAAAAAAGCAGTAGTTAGATTGCGGTATACACAAGATAAACTGCGTATTGAGCCCCTCGCAAATAGAGGGTACATTAATGTGGTTGGGGGGGGAGGTGTTTTAAATACATGGAGTAGCCCATATTTCTAATGGTCCAATTGTTGGCTCCAAACAAGTTATTTTTCTGTGGAGCTGTTTTTTACACATAGAGATAGAATTTCCTAAGTGGGTATTTAAGATCTTTTAGGTTTAATTAATTATATAGGAGACGTTTAGAAAGGTCTATACATTGGGATTGTGAGAAAAGGCGAAATTGTTCTAGTGTTTGAATAATACGGTGCAATGTATATGGATACTGGTGTGGTGGGGACAAGAGAGCCACAAAGGTGGCTCCTCTATGTTAGGAAGTATATTCCACTATGGGGGGGGGGGAATGGTAAACTGAACATAAGGAATGAAAAGCTAAATATAGGTAAGGGTCCAGCCTGCTCTAGAAGAGAGGGCTTCCTGGGGAGACTAAGGTCATAACATAGAATAGGTTTTAGTTAGCAGTGCTGTTGCATCTCTCTTGGATATATATATGCAAATAAAGTACCATTGACAGTGTAGAAGTATGCCATGGTTACACAATTTTTTGCAGATAGATAAACAATGTCCCATCAATAACTTTAACATAAGGTGAGCAATTAAAACAATAATCATGTACACATAAACGGCTTCTATAGAGGGTAGGGTTACAGCGCTCCCAAACTACAGTTACACATAAGCGTTGCGGAATTCACATAGGTTTGCTATGGTTTTACAATAATTGTAGATAGGATACTAGGGGAAAATCTAAATGTTGAGCTTATAGCAATAGTTTATGGCTTCATTTATGTATATTGGTTTGTAGTGTGGTGTAAAACTGTATCTGGGACTCCGCTATGGGGCTAAAAATCTGTGAAGGAAAGGCATCCCGCTGCCTTGGCCGCTGGCAGCGGGACGCCATGTTCACAGATCTCACCCCAGTTCCTTGTATTTTCAAGCAATATAAAAGCCCACAGGCATGAGGGAGTATGTAATAAGGCATATGGATTCTATGTTCCAGAAGGTTTAGACAATAATAAGTTTGCGAATACTCAAAAATATAATAGGGCACACAAGCATTGCTGTAAACCTGTAAGACACACTTGTTGGTATATATTAAACAGAGCTTGGTGAATTGCTTATGCGTAGATAGAAAAAATAAAAAAGAGCAGTTCCACAAAAAAAAAGAGTAACCAAAACAAGCATCAAGCACGCATACCAATTAACTATGAGTAAACAAGTGGCAAAACAACATAAAAAAGAACACACATAACAAATAAGTCACCAGAGTCTCTCAACTTGTAGACTTTAACTGAAGGCAGGCTGGATAGATAGCTAAGGAGAATAGGGTTCGGAATTCATTGTTATAGTAACGATAAGTCTCTAGCCGATGCCTCTAAGAATCGCCAATTCTCTATCTGACAGCATACACTGCATGTATGTGAAGACTGTGTTCTGCTTAGCTAGTGGTACTTCTGCTCTTAGTAATGGCCGCCAGACCGGGACTGAAGGAAAGTTCTGAGGAGCCCCACTCTGCTGTGATATATCGCCTCCCAAGGCACTCGGCACTGGATTGTCATCTCTACGTCGTCCGTAGGTTCCATAGGAGTTCCGGAAGGGTGGTTGAAGGGTTAGGATGGTGCGCAGAATTCCTACTTTTGTTCGCCCACCTTTGCACTGCAGTACATCAGTCAGTGATGTTTTACCGAGTCCGGAGTCAAGCTTGTTTGCTCTCAAGCCATATCGCTCAGTAGCGGTTTCCAGGGCTGCACCGTTGTTCTGCCCAGCTTGTTCTTGCGTGAGGCGGAGTGGCGGGAACTGCTCCAAGGCTGGCATCAAAGATGGCGGCTGGTGGGGGACAGTTGTATCTGGTACCCGGTGCTCCATGTAAGTGGTTAGGGCAGCAGGAAAAATAGAGTGAGCAGCGGAAGGCTTGAAAGCTTTGTCTACTGCGTCTAGGAGAGCTGCGTTGTGGTGACTGAGCAGTTCCTTAATCTGGGTGAGAAGGAGCGCGGCCATGTTTCCACACGCTCAGCGCACTAGCGGGATTTAAAAGGCTGAGGCTATATGACTATTCAGCAGAGTATAGTTTCCCCACAGGCAGTAGGCAGATAGAATTCCTTAAAAGTAGCTGAGAGAGTTTTAAAAAGTGAGTAAGATAGGCTTTAAAGCCAGTGAAATCATTGCTATTATCAGGAGCTCTTGAACAGTGCGGCTTGCTTCGTTGATAGCTGGCTCCGCCCCCCATATTTATATATATTTTTTTTTTTTTTTTTTTTTTTCAAAAGATTTTTATTTATTTTCAAACTTATAGAAGTAACAATGAGGGACACGCAGGTCCCAAACACAAACATCAATGGCATACAGGAGTATATGGTTACAAATAGAGCCAGGGGTCCCAAAGATGAGAAACAATACAATATTAATAAGATTAGATGGACTCCCCTGGTGGAGAGATGACATCTCACATTAGTCTGAGGACAAATGGGATATCTTAAAAGGAACCTATATAACACAACACATGTCTTGGAATCAGAACAAAGTCTAGGGAGGGGGGAGGGGGAAGGAGGGGGGGGGAGCATAGAAGAGGAGAGGGAAAAAATGGGGAAAGATGGTAGATAGATCAAGAAGAGTCAGGCTGTAGGCTTTAGGACGTGACAGGAGGGCTCCAGGAAGTATCAAACTTGTCTTTCCAATCGGCCCAAGCAAGTTCGAATATATCCAGTTTGTTTAAGTCAAAATATATAGTCTTTTCCATGGTGTATAAGAAGGCCATGGTTTTCTCAATCTCGTTCCATGAAGGGGGTTTTTCTTTTTTCCAGGACCTAGCCAGATTAGTCTTAATAGAGGCTAATAAGTAGGTACTGAAGATAGCTTGATGCTTAGGTAGATCCTGTAAGCCCAGGTGGAGCAAAGCAGTAGGCGGGCCAGGCGGAATTCTGATTCCAAAATCAGTAAGGGCGCGGAAACCTTGAGACCATAAGAAAGTAATTTTAGGGCATTCCCACCAAATGTGGAGCATGGTGCCCTGCAAACCACAGTTCCTCCAGCAAAGAGGCGACACTCCTGGGTACATCCTTGCTAGGCGTGTGGGAACCAGGTACCAGTGAGAAATCACCTTGTAATAAGTTTCGAACATAGTGATGCAATGGAGGGTTTTTTTCATCAGAAGGATGGCCCTTTGCCAGGCGTCTACCGAGATTTGAGAATGCAATAAAGCATCCCAGATCTGCAAGTGCGGGGCAATTTCAGGCGGGACAGTGCCATTGAGAGTCCCGTAATGGAACGATAATGGCCGGATAAGTCTGTGACCCGTCTTCCAGACAGACTCCCACGGGGTGGACTGACGAGAGGTGGTGGGGAGAAAACCCCAACTTCTCAGGAGACTTTTAATCCTGATGGTCTCAAAAAAGAGGACCGGAGGAATATCCCCAGGGGAGCCCAGGAGAGTTGGGTCTATAAAGCCATCGGGCTGTGATGCGGACCAGAAGTCCGAGACCCGCCGAATCCCTAGTCTGGCCCATATATTCGGGTGAGTATCCGCCAACCCAGAGAGCAGACCAGCCACCGAAGTGATAGGGGAAGGATGGGGGGCAATTAGTTGGCGATGCCGGATCTTGTCCCAGACCTGAAGGCAATCTGTGATGACTAGATTGCTGACACCTAAAATTCTGCGACTGTGCGGAGGAGTCCAAATAATATCCTTGAGCAGGACATTATGGGGTAAAGAGGCCTGTTCAATCTCGCGCCATTTATCACGGGACTGAAGAACTCCCCACTGGGAGATGTGGGTAAGCATGGCCCCCTCGTAGTATTTTACCACAGAAGGGGAAGCCAGGCCTCCTAGATGTATAGGAAATTTCAGATTTTTTTGAGCTATCCTGGGGGTCAAGCCCTTCCAAATAAACTTTGTTATTTCACTCTGGAACTGTAGCAAGAGTGGCATAGGGACTCTGATGGGAAGGCACCTAAACAAGTAGGTGAGCTTAGGGAGGAAAGACATTTTAATAGAGGCTATACGCCCCATCCATGAGGTGGACTTGTGATCCCAAGCATTTTTTAAGGATCTCAGTTCTGACAGCAAGGGGATGTAATTATCCTTGACCATTTTTGAGGCATTGTTAGATATTCTAACCCCCAGGTGTGTGACCTGCTCCTGTGACCATTTGAAGTTATAACTTTTCTTTAAACTGTTAATGTAATTGTGGGGGCATCCCCACCAATATATCTCTGTCTTTTGAGTGTTCAATTTATAAAATGAGAGGTCACCAAAGGTCTTCAGAACATCCAACAGTCTGGGGACAGCTCTACCGGGGTCCGCAGTGAAGATTGTGATATCATCTGCGAATAATGCAATTTTTTGCAGAGTGCCTGAGAGCATTATCCCTGGAAGGGACGCATCGTCGCGGATATGGGCAGCCAAGGGCTCGATCGCAAGGGCAAACAACAGCGGAGACAGGGGGCACCCCTGTCTAGTACCATTGGAGATGTTGAAAGGGTCAGACTGAAAGCCAAGACCCCTAACAGCAGCCGACGGGGCAGAATATAGCGCCTGGATAGCCCTGCATGTGGACTGAGGGAAGTTAAAGGTTTTGAGGGTTTCCCACAAGTAGGACCAGCGGATTCGGTCAAAAGCCTTCTCGGCATCCAAAGAGATAACCGAGAAAGGTTTCTGCATTCTGGTAGATTCACACACAATATTAACAAGACGCCTAGTATTGTCCGGCCCCTCGCGCCTGTGAATGAACCCTACTTGATCCGGACCTATAAGGTGCGGGAGAAGCCTGCTGATACGGTTGGCAAGAATTTTAGAGTAAACCTTCACGTCCACGTTAATTAAAGAAATTGGCCTATAGCTTGCACAGGACGAAGGGTCCTTATCTGGTTTTGGCAGAGTGACTATGGCTGCTTTTAAGAATTCCTCCTTCAAGGAACCTTCTTCACTTGCTAAGGTAAAGAACCTCTGCAAGTAGGGGGATAGTTCATTGACAAATACCTTATAAAACTGGGCAGAAAAGCCATCAGGCCCTGGAGCCTTGAAGGGTTTTAGATTTTTTATCGTTAGCTTAATCTCCGCCAAAGAGAAAGGGGCTGTGAGAGAGTCTTGTTGCTCTGTAGTAAGAGTGGGGAGGTTAGCGGAGGCCAGGAAGTCTCTGATATCCTGGCTAGTAGTTGGGGTGAGAGTCTCCGAATTTTCGATATTGTAAAGTTTGGAGTAAAAGTCAGCAAAACATTCTCCAATCTGAGAGGGCCTCTTATGCAACTTGCCATTATAATTGATCTGGGAAATGCGGGAGTTACTATGCTTATGCCTGAGCCTATTAGCAAGCATAGTGTCAGGTCTATTACCTTTGTAATAGTATAACTGTTTTAGTTTGCTGAGATTAGTTTGTGTGCGGCGGAGCTCTAGGAGGTTGATATGCTCCTTAACTGTAGCAATCTGCGCTGCTACATCGAGGCTAATGGAAGCGCGATTTAGGGATTCCAAGGATCTGAGTTTTGCGTGTGCCTGCGCAAGGGTAAGGCCCGCTCGCTTTCTCAGTGCTCCTTGTTTGCGAATGATAAGGCCCCTGACAGTTGCTTTGATCGCGCCCCAGAGAATATCGTCTGAGGTCTGGCCGTTGTCATTACAAACTAACAGTTCAGTCAGGTCCCGTCTTAATTCCTCTCTGAACGGGATGTCGGCCAAAATGTGCCTAGGGAGGCACCAATTGGATTTACTAGGCACTTTATCTGAGGGGAACAGCCCTGCCGTTACAAGGTCATGATCTGACCAGGAACAGAGGGGGATACTGGAGCAGGAGACCGAGTCCAAAGACCCAGCCTGACAAAAGATGTAGTCCAGCCGGGAGTAAGTTTTATGGGGGATAGAGAAATGAGTAAAGTCCCTATCGTTGGGATGTAAACTTCTCCAAATGTCGAAGTATCCAAATTGTGACATTACTGCCCTAAATTGGGCAGAGACATATGTCTCTTGTGAATGTTTACTGCCAGCTTGAAGCTGTTTGCGGTCGAGAGTTGGCTCCCATGTCATGTTGAAGTCTCCCGCGATCAAGACCCTCCCTTGCTTGATCGTATCAAGCGTCTGCAAAATAGTACGGAGAGATGCAGGCTGCCGGGAGTTGGGGAGATAAACGGAGACCAATGTATGAAGAACATGGTCCAGTTTACAAACCAGAATTGTATATCTGGCTTGAGGGTCAGTAAGTGCATAAATTTGCTCGTAGGCGATCCTGTTGTGAAGCAGGATGGCCGTCCCTCTAGCTTTTTTGGAGAAGGGTGAGTGTTCCAGGACTTTATAGGAACGGGAGTGAAAATATTGAGGGGCGCCCGACTGCCAGTGAGTCTCCTGCAGGAAGACTACGTCAGGATTGTGAAATTTAAGTTCACGAGACAAAAGACTCCTTTTAAAGGGGGAGTTAAGCCCCCTGACATTATGTGTGAGCACCTTTAAAGAGTGCACCATCTCACGGCCGTGGCCTGGGGACAGGAGATAGAATGGAAAACGAAGAGAGGGGGTTAGGGGGGGAAATTAGGACAAGAAGTCAGTTCAGAGGTGTTGTGATAGGAAATGAGGTGAAAATAGTTCACCTAAGTGGAACCCTGGCGTGGGCTACCTATGTGGGGGGGGGGCTAGGAATAGGAACAGAGAGAGAGCCGAGACTATCGGCCCCCCTCTGTGCACACGGGAAGGATACAAAGAAATCTATAAACATAAATTAAACCTGTGAAACCAGCAATGGAAATGTACATACAACCATAACAAACCTGAGTAAGGTACGAAGCATCCAGACTAGGTAAGTATAAAATCAGTCATAGCATGTTGAGAAAAAATAAATTCTTGTGCTATCTAAAGGGTGGAGGTAATACTATACCTATTCATTTAGAGATGAATGACCTGTGCTGGGTTGACCACATATAGAATTAGAAAGCATGCATAAACACTGGTAATGCAAACATGCACATGAAATACAAGAAGGAAAAAATAATAATATTAACTGTAACTTTAGACCCAACGTGGGCCGACCTATGCTGGGTTGATCCCATATAGTATTAGAAGACATATATAAACACTGGTAATGCAAATATGCACATAAAGTAGGACCCTCCATAAAGAATGGGCCCTATGTTAGGTCATGATGACAGGTTAATGCTGTTGTTGACCAATGGTGCCATACATTCAGGAGGAGGGGTCTTGGGGACCCAGAGAGTCCTGTGTCTGCTGCGTTTTTTGCCTTTTGGAGCGCTGATCCTTAGCAGTCCATTCTGGGGCAGTAGCCCTCAATTTTGCCTTAATGGGAATGGGTTCCGTCGTGTCTCCTTTGGTAAGACCCCACTGTGCCAGCAATACAGTGCCCTGGGCCAGTGAAGAAATTATGTGGGTTTGATTGTCCCTTGTAATTAACAACTTGGACGGGTATCCCCATCTGTATCTGATGCCAGCATTTCTGAGAGCCAGTGTGACTGGTTGGTACTGCCTTCTGAATTGTAGGGTGTGAGCCGACAAGTCGGGAAGAAGCTGGATGGTTTGGAACTTTTCCGGCAACTGAGGCTTACGGGAGGCGGCCTGCATCAGCTTGTCTCTAAAGAGGAAACTGTGAAAACAGGCTATAACGTCTCTTGGCTTTTCTTGCGAGATGGACCTGGGGCGTAGAGCTCTGTGAACTCTTTCAATAGTGGAAGTTAGGCCCTCCATAGGACCCAACAGGCTACCAAAGAGCTCTTGGAGAAAACCCTGCAAGTCTGTTGGTGTAATGTCTTCCGGTATACCCCGAAATCTTATATTATTTCTGCGGGCCCTATCCTCAACATCCGCCAGTTTAAACTCGAGCTGACTCAGCTGGTCAGCCAAAGATTCAGAGTAGGCCAAAAGGTTGGATTGATCCGTAATGATATCATCCTGCCGCCTTTCCAGAGAGTCCACCCTTTCACCTATTTCCGAAATGTCTTTTTTGAGCTCAGCGTGATTTTTTTGAATTTCTTTGGTGATGGAGCGAGTTTGGTTAGTGAGCATCTTCTGAAGGGTATCCTCAGTAATGAAGTGCTGAGACCTGGGGTTTGACAGAGCATCATGCTGAGAACCATCTCCTAGAGATTCTGACCCACTCAGGCCATCATTGGAGTCATCTTCCAGCTCCTTGCGTGGTAGAGAGAAGTGATCTATCACCGTTTTTTTCACCGAACCAGGTGTTTTAGTGGTTCGTCTGATCGTATGAGGCATTTTGAGATTGTGGCAAAAGGAGAATCCGTGAGGCAAAAGCGGACACAGGGCAGGTAGATTAGTGGTGGCACCAGAGGTTAGATTCACAGGGGGTTACAAAAATAAGAACATGAGCAAGTAATCACATTAGACAGTACACAGAGAGGGGCCCAGACGGCCTCCCCGACCCCTACCCCTCCATGACGGCCACCCCACTAGGGATTAAATGACCACAGGTCCAGTTTGCAAAAAAGGATAGGCCGCCACCGGGGGGCGAGGGCCGGCGAGACCCCCCAGACACAGGTCAAAGGCAAATTCACTCCAAAATTTATGGGTAAAATTGTGGTAAGTCCCCTTCTGGCCCGGGAATAGGGGGTACGACCTTACGGAAGGGAAAAGGGGAGAGGGAAGTGACCAGCCCAGACAAGCAGGGCCGGAAAGGGGGGGCCAGTTGGGGTTCACCTATTAAATGAAAACCAATACAATGCAATACAATAATGGCCAGAGTGGGCCTCAGCAAATATTCTGGTGTTTCTCTTGAATCACATGTGTGAGAAATGGGGCAAGTTACAGTCTGTGCTAATGAAAGTGCAGTGTGGTGTAGCCTAAATGTGCATGAGGAGTGTGTGTCAGTATATTGGAGGTTAAAGAGGTAAGTTCTATGTGAATGTGCAGTAAAGGAGAGTGTTCTAGTTCTAGGCTGGCTTAGATGTGTTTGGCCAGGGGTATGTTGTGCTGGCGTGATAGGCAAACCTGAAAGTTAGTCAGTATGTTATACCAATCCTGATAAGTATCTTGGTGTCTAGAAAAGGCAAAGGTAATTAGTGTAACTATCTCATATGTTCAGTATTCATAAACCAAAGAGCGGCACACACCAGTAGCAACTCAGTAAAAATAAATGCACTCCACTCTGTTTACAACAGAGAACATTTGGCTGACGCAGCAGCTAAATAGAAAACAAAGGGTAAAGCACTTAGTGTCCTAAGTCATTACTCAGAGCATGGGATTGAGGTATTTAAGGCTAATTTGTAATGGAGCAAATCTGCAGAAAAGATTATTAATGAGCCTGTATGATTAAAGACCACAGAAGGGGTCAGACGGGGCTCCTGGTATATGATAAGGTCCGGTTCTGACTTATAGTAGGTGTTTCAAGATCCCAAGAAGATTGAGAGCCCAGCTTATCTCTATCATGCACCTAGACCTGTGGGCAGATGGGGGTAGTAGCTGTGGCAGTCTCTGGGACACAGATAGGCTATAGTCCGGTTTATTGCAAGGTTAACAGTGCTGGGATATGTACTGAGGTATGTTAAGGCTAGATCTATTTTCTCCTCAGGCTAGATGCTTGTGCAAAGGAGGCTACCTAAAGACTCCATTATGAAATAGCAGCGGATTATATGGGCCCTGCAGATATATGAAGAGGCCTTCTGGATTCCCAATGTTATATCTGTCCTGATATTGTGAGGCCTCAGAGATAATGGGGGGAGACCAAATATGTAGGTGGCCCACACAGATAAACCCCAAGCAGGTTGTACCCTTAGTATGTCAGACTTGCCCTCCTTATCTTACCCCACCTCAGGCCGGATGTAGAGGCCTCCGCTTCGGATGTGTAGGTCGTGGTTCTTGTGCCTCGTCAGTCGGATAGAAATCAAGAAGCAGCTTCGGCTTGATCAGAGGGCTGCAATCAGGCAAAAGCCGCAGGCGGCAGCGCTCATCGGACTTCCTCCTCTCTCAAAACAAGGCCGCACCGCTCCGCGATAGGAGGGCCTCCAGCAAGATGGCCGAACTTCGCGCCAAAAGTGTGAGAGGTGCGTGAGGACTCGGGAACGCCGGGAGGGAAGGTAGGAGTCCGCTTGCTGCAGTCTGTGCTGGGTCCTGTGGCTACTCGGTGTGGCAAACTATGTGACCATAGGCGATGCTTCAGCGGGGAGGTGGGACACAGGCGGAGTGGGGTTGGAGGGTATGGGGACAAAGACCCCGGACGAATATGCAGGAGGCAAACCAACCTCTTAGCTTGTAGAAAGGCAGTGATCTTCTGCTCCGGAGCGGATCCCCGACCCTCCGGAGCACTTGCAGGGCCTTAGAGAAATGCCGAGTGACGGCCAAGCGACAGCCGAGTCTATACAGGCGTCCGGGGTCAAAAAATAGTTGCAAAACTCCCCTCTCTTGGTCTATCAGTGAAGGGTCACTGCCCCAGCAGGGTGTCCAGTAGAATTGCCCCAAAATGTAGGCAGTTAGTACGCTTAAAATGCACTTTTGTATCCAAAGTGTCAGGAGCTTCCCTTCTGCACGTCTGCTCTTGATGGCGGTTAGCTCCGCCCCCCCATATTTATATATTTTTACCTCTGTGATTATCTTGTATCTAAGCCTCTGCAGACTGCCCCTTTATTTGTTCTTTTGACAGACTTGCAGTTTAGCCAATCAGTGATGGCTCCCAGGTAACTTCACGTGCACGAGCACAGTGTTATCTATATGAAAAACATGAACTAACACCCTCTAGTGGTGAAAAACCTTTTAAAATGCATTCTTAAGAGGCGGTCTAAGAAATTAGCATATGAACCTCCTAAATTAAGCTTTCAACTAAGAATACCAAAGAGAACAAAGAAAAATTGGTGATAAAAGTAAATTGGAAAATTGTTTAAAATTACATACCCTATCTGAATCATGAAAGTTTTTTTTGGACTATACTGTCCCTTTAAGGGAGTAAAAAATGTGGGCGACGGATGAATTATACGCGTCAACGGCTTTTGCAGGTGACGCTGCATAAATTGGGAAACCAGATGCGCAAAATGCATATTTTACATTCCTATTTTCTAAACATACACCTAGATTTAGAGTTCTACGTTAGCCGTCAAAAGCAGCGTTAAGGGCTCCTAACGCTGCTTTTGGCCGCCCGCTGGTATTTAGAGTCAGGCAGGAAAGGGTCTAACACTCACTTTCAAGCCGTGACTTTTCCATACCGCAGATCCCCTTACGCCAATTGCATATCCTATCGTTGTAATGGGATCTTCCTAACTCTGGTATTTAGAGTCTTGGCTGAAGTGAGCGGTACACCCTCTACCGACAAGACTCCTAACGCCAAAAAAAGTCAGTAGTTAAGAGCTTTATGGGCTAACACCGGTTTATAAAGCTCTTAACTACTGTGCTCTAAAGTACACTAACACCCATAAACTACCTATGTACCCCTAAACCGATGTCCCCCACATCGCCGCCACTATAATAAATATTTTTAACCCCTAATCTGCCGACTGCACACTGCCGCCACCTACATTATCCCTATGAACCCCTAATCTGCTGCCCCTAACACCGCCGACACCTACATAACATTTATTAACCCCTAATCTGCCCCCCCAACGTCGCCACCACCTAACTACACTTATTAACCCCTAATCTGCCGACCAGACCTTGCCGCTACTATAATAAATTTATTAACCCCTAAACCGCCGCACTCCCGCCTCGCAAACCCTATAATAAATAGTATTAACCCCTAATCTGCCCCCCCCAACGTCACCGCCACCTTACTTCAAGTATTAACCCCTAATCCACCAACTGTACCTCGCCGCTACTCTAATAAATGTATTAACCCCCTAAAGCTAAGTCTAACCCTAACACCCCCCTAAATTAAATATAATTTTAATCTAATGAAATAAATTAAATCTTATTAACTAAAGTATTCCTATTTAAAACTAAATACTTACCTGTAAAATAAACCCTAATATAGCTACAATATAACAAATAATTGTATTGTATCTATTTTTTGATTTATATTTATTTTACAGACAACTTTGTATTTATTTTAATAACTATTTAATAGCTACCTAGTTAAAATAATTACAAAATTACCTTTAAAATAAATCCTAACCTAAGTTACAATTAAACCTAACACTACACTATCAATAAATTAATTAAATAAATTACCTACAATTACCTACAGTTAAATAAACTAAACTAAATTACGAAAAAAAACCCCACTAAATTACAAAAAATAAAAAAATATAACAAGAATTTTAAACTAATTACACCTACTCTAAGCCCCCTAATAAAATAAAAAAGCCCCCCAAAATAATAAAGGTCCCTACCCTATTCTAAATTAAAAAGTAACCAGCTCTTTTACCAGCCCTTAAAAGGGCTTTTTGCAGGGCATGCCCCAAAGTCATCAGCTCTTTTGCCTGTAAAAAAAAATACAACCCCCCCAACATTAAAACCCACCACCCACATACCCCTACTCTAACCCAAACCCCCCTTAAATAAACCTAACACTACCCCCCTGAAGATCTCCCTACCTTGAGTCGTGTTCACCCAGCCGGGCCAAAGTCTTCATCCGATGGGGCAGAAGAGGACATCCAGACCGGCAGAAGTCTTCATCCTATCCGGGCAGAAGAGGACATCCGGACCAGCAGATATTTTCATCCAAGCGGCATCTTCTATCTTCATCCATCCGACGAGGACTGGCTCCATCTTCAAGACCTCCGGCGCGGAACATCCTCCTTCCCCGACGACTACCCAACGAATGAAGGTTCCTTTAAGTGACGTCATCCAAGATGGCGTCCCTCGAATTCCGATTGGCTGATAGGATTCTATCAGCCAATCGTAATTAAGGTAGGAAAAATCTGATTGGCTGATTGAATCAGCCTATCAGATTCAAGTTCAATCCGATTGGCTGATCCAATCAGCCAATCAGATTGAGCTCACATTCTATTGGCTGATCGGAACAGCCAATAGAATGCAAGCTCAATCTGATTGGCTGAATTATTTTTTTAACAATTTTTTTCAATCTTTGAGAAAACATTATTTTCTTATTTGTTCGATTTTCATCTAACATCAACAACACTGCAAGAAATTAATTTACATAAGAAGAAAATGGGCACATCTTTTCATCTTCAATATTGGAATTTTAACATTTCTCTTACTGTAAATCATGAAACCGATGAGTTACACGATTTTAAATATTGCCAAAATTTCCAGACCTAACTCTACAGAATGAGGTTTGTCTTTGACAAATTTATATTACTGTAAGAAAATAAATTTCCTGGTACTTTTTTAGCTGATGCATAAAATAAATTATTCTCAGCACTTAATTGTGCAGACCCAGATTAACTTCAGTGTTCCTGGCCTCTACTTTCTCAGTAAGTCTGTATGTGAAGTATTTTAAATTTTGGGGCCTATACTATTTCACTTTTGTTTTCTTATTTGCCTTTCTTTAGGATTTGGAGTTATAGCATATGTGCAAACTAAGGGCTCTGTTTATCAATTGTTGAGCAGACATGATTCGTTGTAGTATATGCAGTCCACATTTAACATTGCACAAGCATTTTGCCATAAATGTTTTTGCAATGCTGCCCCCTGCTCACTGGAGACCAATCGGCCACTAGCAGGGGCTGTCAATCATCCCAATCATAACAGATTGGGATTATTTCAATGTGCAACCTTTTAGGTGGCAGACAGGTTAAGGAGCTTGTTTATTTCTGGCACCCTTGGAATTCACAATCCACTAGCATGTTAGAAATGAAGGTGGCCAGTTCTTTCTGAATTTTATTACTTGGCTTCTGCTTCATTAAAGTGGACATAATGGAGTTTTCCCAATCCATGATACCCACATAAATGATACCACTTTTTTCAACAGAACATTAATTTTTAAAAATAAATTTAATTTGCAGGGATACCATAAAACAATGTGCCAATATGATAATAATAAATTATGTTTTTGTGTAATTCACTATGGTGTAGATAGAAAATAAGAGCATGAGAGTCATAATTTCCTAAATAATTAAAATGCACAATTTATGGATCCATAATTAGCATCAGTTCCAAAAACTCCCCTTTAAGTTGATTGACATAAAAACAGTGATTACCTGTTGCAGCCTTTTAAATGTTTTTTAACCTGAGAAGGGGCTCTATCTTCTAATCGTACCCCTTTTGGGACCAGAGGAACAAGTGACCTCTCATTTTAAAAAATAGAACCCCTCTTTCAAATGAGTCAATGACTTTCTAGGATGCAGTTGTTCGCTGTTAAAATGGTGATCAACTGCCCCACTAGTGGTGGAAGAGGGTCTATAATTGGGCCCCTATCTCCCCTCTTATTTAATTAGAGTTGTGTGAGAGCCCTAATGTGAATAATGAAATTCCCTCATTTAAATAAGGGTTCATATTCCCTCTAATTTTTAGTTGATCACTATGGTAATGGAGAAAGAAAAACATTGAATAGAAAATGTCTCGCATAACAAATACCACACCCTTCATTAGAATTCCCCATTAACTCAATGGCCTCTAGTTATCAAGCTCCGTAATTTGCTTGCATTCGCCGGTCAAATATGCCCGCCTAAGCTCGCCTCACATTGCCGCCGTGGACCTGAATACGCTCACCAAAGTTATTAAAAAAGCTGTCCAAAAGCCGCGCACGAAGTATGGGGCGATGAGCAGCGGACTGTGATAGTTATCACACATGGATCTCGCTGCTCTTCGGCTTTTCTACAGCTTTATTAATACCCCTGTCACTAAGCACTCACACTATACTATACTGTTCTACCCCCTATACCGGCAACCCCGGAGCCCCCCGCAACTAAATAAAGTTATTACCCCCTAATTCTCTGCTCCTAGACCCCGCCGCAACTATAATAAATGTATTAACCCCTAAACCGCCGCTCCCGGACCTCGCCGAAACCTACATTATACCTATTAACCCCTATCCTGCCCCCCCTATACCGCCGCCACCCATAATACATTTATTAACCCCTATCCTGCAGATCCTGGACCTCGCCACAACTAAATAAATTGTTTAACCCCTAAACCGCCGCTCCTGGACCCCGCCGCCACCTATATTAAACTTATTAACCCCTAATCTGCCCCCCTACACCGTCGCCACCTATATTAAATTAATTAACCCCTATCCTGCCCCCCTATGCCGCCGCAACCTATAATAAAATTATTAACCACTAAACCTAAGTCTAACCCTAACCCTAACACCCCCCTAACTTAAATATTAATTAAATAAATCTAAATAAAATGACTATTATTAACTAAATTAATCCTATTTAAAACTAAATACTTACCTTTAAAATAAACCCTAATATAGCTACAATCTAACTAATAATTATAATGTAGCTATTTTAGGATTTATTTTTATTTTTCAGGCAAATTTCAATTTATTTTAACTAGGTACAATAGCTATTAAATAGTTATTAACTATTTAATAGCTACCTAGTTAAAAAAGACAAATTTACCTGTAAAATAAAAACTAACCTAAGTTACAATTACACCTAACACTACACTATCATTAACTAAATTATTCCTATTTAAAACTAAATACTTACCTGTAAAATAAACCCTAATATAGCTACAATGTAATTAATAATTACATTGTAGCTATTTTAGGATTTAAATTTATTTTACAGGTAACTTTGTATTTATTTTAACTAGGTAGAATAGTTATTAAATAGTTATTAACTATTTAATAACTACCAAGCTAAAAGAAATACAAATTTACCTGTAAAATAAATCCTAACCTAAGTTACAATTAAACCTAACACTACACTATCATTAAATAAATTAAATTGATTAACTACAAATACCTACAATTAAATACAATTAAATAAACTAACGAAAGTACAAAAAAATAAAAAAAATAAGTTACAAAAAATAAAAAAATATTACAAGATTTTTAAGTTTATTACACCTAATCTAAGCCACCTAATAAAATAACAAAGCCCCTCAAAATAAAAAAATGCCCTACCCTATTCTAAGTTAACAGCTCTATTACCAGCCCTTAAAAGGGACTTTTGCGGGGCATGCCCCAAAGTAATCAGCTCTTTTGCCTGTAAAAAAAATACAACCCCCCAACATTAAAATCCACCACCCACATACCCCTACTCTAACCCACCCAAACCTCCCTTAAAAAAACCTAACACTAACCCCCTGAAGATCTCCCTACCTTGAGTCGTCTTCAGCCAGCCGGCCGGCCATCGATGGAACAGAAGAGGACATCTGGAGTGGCCGAAGTCATCATCCAAGGGGCGCTGAAGAGGTCTTCCATCCGATAGAAGTCTTCATCCATGCGGCGTCTTCAATCTTCATCCATCCGGAGCGGAGCCTTCTTCAAACGAGCCAACGCGGAGCCATCCTCTTCCAACGATGCCTATCCGACGAATGGATATTCCTTTAAGTGAGATCATCCAAGATAGCGTCCCTCGAATTCCGATTGGCTGATAGGATTCTATCAGCCAATCGGAATTAAGGTAGGAAAAATCTGATTGGCTGATGCAATCAGCCAATCAGATTGAAGTTCAATCCGATTGGCTGATCCAATCAACCAATCAGATTAAGCTCGCATTCTATTGGCTGTTCCGATCTGCCAATAGAATGCGAGCTCAATCTGATTGGCTGATTGCATCAGCCAATCAGATTTTTTGTACCTTAATTCCGATAGGCTTTTAGAATCCTATCAGCCAATCGGAATTCGAGGGACGCCATCTTGGATGACGTCACTTAAAGAAATATCCATTCGTCGGGTAGGCGTCGTTGGAAGAAGATGGCTCCGCGTCGGCTCGTTTGAAGAAGGCTCCGCTCCGCTCCGGATGGATGAAGATTGAAGACGCCGCATGGATGAAGACCTCTTCAGCGCCCCTTGGATGATGACTTCGGCCGCTCCGGATGTCCTCTTCTGTTCCATCGGTGGCCGGCTGGCTGAAGACGACTCAAGGTAGGGAGATCTTCAGGGGTTAGTGTTAGGTATTTTTAAGGGGGGTTTGGGTGGGTTAGAGTAGGGGTATGTGGGTGTTGGGTTTTAATGTGGGGGGGGAGTTGTATTTTTTTTTAAAGGCAAAAGAGCTGATTACTTTGGGGCATGCCCCACAAAAGGCCCTTTTAAGGGCTGGTAATAGAGCTGTTAACTTTTATAATTTAGAATAGGGTAAGGCATTTTTTTATATTGGGGGCTTTGTTATTTTATTAGGGGGCTTAGATTAGGTGTAATTAGCTTAAAAATCTTGTAATATTTTTTATTTTTTTTAACTTAGTTTTTGTATTTTTTGTAACTTAGTTTTTTTTATTTTTTGTACTTTAGTTAGTTTATTTAATTGTATTTAATGGTAGGTATTTGTAGTTAATTAATTTAATTTATTTAATGATAGTGTAGTGTTAGGTTTAATTGTAACTTAGGTTAGGATTTATTTTACAGGTAATTTTGTATTTCTTTTATCTAGGTAGTTATTAAATAGTTAAAAACTATTTAATAACTATTCTACCTAGTTAAAATAAATACAAAGTTACCTGTAAAATAAATATAAATCCTAAAATAGCTACAATGTAATTATTAATTAGATTGTAGTTATATTAGGGTTTATTTTACAGGTAAGTATTTAGTTTTAAATAGGAATAATTTATTTAATGATAGTGTAGTGTTAGGTGTAATTGTAACTTAGGTTAGTTTTTATTTTACAGGTAAATTTGTATTTATTTTAACTAGGTAGCTATTAAATAGTTAATAACTATTTAATAGCTTTTGTACCTTGTTAAAATAAATTGAAATTTGCCGAGTTTAGACTCGGGGTACATGTTAGGGTATTAGGTGCATACGTTTCCCATAGGAATCAATGGGATGTCGGGCAGCAGCGAACATGAGCTTTCGCTATGGTCGGACTCCCATTGATTCCTATGGGATCCGCCACCTCCAGGGCGGCAGATTGAAAACCAGGTACGCTGGGCTGGAAAAGTGCCGAGCATACCTGCTAGTTTTTTGATAACTCCCAAAAGTAGTCAGATTGTGCCGAACTTGCTTTCGGAACATCTGGAGTGACGTAAGAATCGATTTGTGTTGGACTGAGTCCGGCGGATCGTTGCTTACGTCACTATATTCTACTGTAGTGCTTGATAACTACAAGGCTGTAGTGCTTGATAACTACAGCGAATCAGCCTCGCCACAAATACGATGTGGAATTCCAGCATATTTGAGGTTGACGGCTTGATAACTAGAGGCCAATGTGTAAACATAAAAACCTTCCATAAATAACACCTTCAGAAAAATTACTTTGTGCAATAAATGAAAAAAAAAAAGAGAAGCACAAACAGAAAAAAATATGACATTATTTTAACAATAATTTTTTAAAAAATGTTCTTCAAAGTGTTTGTATAAAAAAAAGTAAACATTAAATATTAAATTAATCATCAAAGTATATGTTCTCAAATACTGGATTCATTTCGGTGGTTATGTTCTAATTAGGAAAAATATATGTGTAAAATCATATCTCAAAAATTATTTTTATAACAAAATATGCAAGCAGTTCCAAGCAGCATCCATAATGTATGCTTGATTGCTGGAGACAGACTAGATTTTTGAAATATTCTTTGTGACAAATTGTAAGTATCTAAACCAATAACTGATTCACTTGTGTTTACACCGGATATCCTTAAAATGTGGCCTTTCCCAGCCCTCAAGGAACACTAGTTTAAAATAATAAAAAATAAATTACTTGTCTAAGTTGAAAAGCATCAATTTCAATAGGTTAGCAATGGTGTGGACAGAAACAGATTGCAATAGTTAACTATCAGCTAGATTACGAGTTTGGCGTTATGAGTGAAAAAGCATTGTTACGCAACGTCAGTACCGCACATTTAAAAAGTACTTTTTCAATGGGACTTCCATAGGGCTGGTATTACGAATTTTGCCTAGGAGGCCACAAAGTGAGCGGTACAGCCCATAGCCACAAGATTCGTACCGCTATCTAAAGTCAGTAGTTATGAGTTTTATGTTACAAAGCTGTAACATAAAACTCATAACTTAAGTGTTAAAAAGTACACTAACACCCATAAACTACCTATTAACCCCTAAACCGAGGCCCTCCCGCATCGCAAACACTATAATACAATTATTAACCCCAAATCTGCCACTCTGGACCTCGACGCCACTATTAAAATTTATTAACCCCTATCCCGCCGTTCCCTAACATCGTCGCCACTATAATAAACGTATTAACCCCTAAACCAGCGCACTCCCGCATCACAAACACTATTTAAAGATTATTAACCGCTAATCTGCTGCTCATACCGCCACTATAATAAACCTATTAACCACTAAACCGAAAGCCCCCCACGACGGAATATACTAAAATAAAATATTACCCCCTAGACCTCTGGCCTCCCACATCACTACATAAATATATTAACCCTAAACCTAACCCTAACCCTATCGTAACTCTAAGCCTATGTCTAATCCTAACCCTAACACCCCCTAACTTAATTATGATTAAAATAAATCTAAATTAAACTTACAATTATTACCTAAATAATTCCAATTTAAAACTAAATACTTACCTGTAAATAAAACAAGCTACAAAATAACTAATAGTTACATTGTAGCTATCATACACCTAGATTTAGAGTTTAGCGGCCAAAGGGGTGCGTTAGCTATGTGTCTTTTTTTTCTAGCGCTGCTTCTAAACAACGCTGGTATTAAGAGTTCTCTAAAGGGCTGCGTTAGGCTTTAAAAAGGGAGCGTTGAGCCGAATTTACCGCCACTTCAACCCTCAATACCAGCGTTGCTTACGGTAGCGGCTAGCTGGAAAAAACGTGCTTGTGCACGATTCCCCCATAGGAAACAATGGGGCAGTTTGGGCTGAAAAAAAACCTAACACCTGCAAAAAAGCAGCGTTCAGCTCCTAACGCAGCCCCATTGTTTCCTATGGGGAAACACTTTCTAAGTCTGCACCTAACACCCTAACATGAACCCCGAGTCTAAACACCCCTAACTTTACACTTATTAACCCCTAATCTTCCGCCCCCGCTATCGCTGACACCTGCATTACACAATTAACCCCTAATCTGCCGCTCCGTACACCGCCGCAACCTACATTATACCTATGTACCCCTAATCTGCTGCCCCTAACATCGCCGACCCCTATATTTATTAACCCCTAATCTGGCCCCCCCAACGTCGCCACTACCTTACCTACACTTATTAACCCCTAATCTGCCGACCGGACCTCGCCGCTACTCTAATAAATGTATTAACCCCTAAACTGCCGTACTCCCGTCTCACAAACACTATAATAAATATTATTAACCTTTATCTGCCCTCCCTAACATTGCCGCCACCTAACTTCAAGTATTAACCCCTAATCTGCTGACCGGACCTCGCCACTACTATAATAAATGTATTAACCCTTAAAGCTAAGTCTAATCCTAACCCTAACATCCCCCTAAATTAAATATAATTTTAATCTAACAAAATAAATTAACTCTTATTAACTAAAGTCTTCCTATTTAAAACTAAATACTTACCTGTAAAATAAACCCTAATATATCTACAATATAACAAATAATTATATTGTATCTATTTTAGGATTTATATTTATTTTACAGGCAACTTTGTATTTATTTTAACTAGGTACAATAGCTATTAAATAGTTATTAACTATTTAATAGCTACCTAGTTAAAATAATTACCAAATTACCTGTAAAATAAATCCTAACCTAAGTTACAATTAAACCTAAAACTACACTATCAATAAATAAATTAAATAAATTAACTACAAGTACCTACAATTACCTACAATTAAATAAACTAAACTAAATTACAAAAACAAACAAACACTAAATTACAAAAAATAAAAAAAGATTACAAGAATTTTAAGCTAATTACACCTACTCTAAGCCCGCTAATAAAATAACAAAGCCCCCCAAAATAAAAAAAATTCCCTACCCTAACCTAAATTCAAAAATTTAACAGCTCTATTACCAGCCCTTAAAATGGCTTTTTTTGCGGGGCATGCCCCAAAGAAATCAGCTCTTTTGCCTGTAAAAAAAAACACAATACCACCCCCCGACATTACATCCCACCACCCACATACCCCTACTCTAACCCAAACCCCCCTTAAATATACCTAACCCTACCCCTCTGAAGATCTCCCTACCTTGAGTCTTGTTCACCCAGCCGGGCACCGATGGACCAAAAGAGGACATCCAGAGTGGCAGAAGTCTTCATCCTATCTGGGCAGAAGAGGACATCCGGACCAGCAGACATCTTCATCCAAGCGGCATCTTCTATCTTCATCCATCCGACTAGGAGCGGCTCCATCTTCAAGACCTCCGGCGTGGAACATCGTCTTCCTTCCGACGACTACCGACGAATGAAGGTTCCTTTAAGTGACGTCATCCAAGATGGTGTCCCTCGAATTCCGATTGGCTGATAGGATTCTATCAGCCAATCGGAATTAAGGTAGGAAAAATCTGATTGGCTGATTGAATCAGCAAATCAGATTGAGCTTGCATTCTATTGGCTGATCGGAACAGCCAATAGAATGCGAGCTCAATCTGATTGGCTAATTGGATCTATTGGATTTAAGGGGGGTTTGGGTTAGAGTAGGGGTATGTGGTTGGTGGGTTGTAATGTTGGGGGTGGTATTGTGTTTTTTTTTTACAGGTAAAAGAGCTGATTTCTTTGGGGTATGCCGCCAAAAAGCCCTTTTAAGAGCTGGTAATAGAGCTGTTAAATTTTTTAATTTAGATTAGGGTAGGGAATTTTTATTATTTTGGGGGGCTTTGTTATTTTATTAGCGGGCTTAGAGTAGGTGTAATTAGCTTAAAATTCTTGTAATCTTTTTTTATTTTTTGTAATTTAGTGGGTTTTTTTTGTAATTTAGTTTAGTTTATTTAATTGTAGGTAATTGTAGGTACTTGTAGTTAATTTAGTTAATTTATTTATTGATAGTGTAGTGTTAGGTTTAATTGTAACTTAGGTAAGGATTTATTTTAAAGGTAATTTGGTAATTATTTTAACTAGGTAGCTATTAAATAGTTAATAACTATCTAATAGCAATTGTACCTAGTTAAAATAAATACAAAGTTGCCTGTAAAATAAATATAATCCTAAAATAGATACAATATAATTATTCATTATGTTGTAGCTATATTAGGGTTTATTTTACAGATAAGTATTTAGTTTTAAATAGGAATACTTTAGTTAATAAGATTTAATTTATTTCGTTAGATTAAAATTATATTTAATTTAGGGGGGTGTTAGGGTTAGGGTTAGACTTAGCTTTATGGTTTCATACATTTATTATAGTAGCGGCGAGGTCCGGTCGGCAGATTAGGGGTTAATACTTGAAGTTAGGTGGTGGTGATGTTAGGGAGGGCATATTAGGGGTTAATACTATTTATTTTAGGGTTTGCAAGGTGGGAGTGCGGCGGTTTAGGGGTTAATACATTTACTAGATTTGCTGCGAGGTCCGGTCAGCAGATTAGGGGTTAATAAGTGTAGTTAGGTAGTGGCGACGTTGGGGGGGGCAGATTAGGGGTTAATAAATATTATGTAGGTGTCAGCGATTTTAGGGGCAGCAGATTAGGGGTTCATAGGGATAATGTAGGTGGCGGCGGTGTGCGGTCAGCAGATTAGGGGTTAAAAATATTTATTATAGTGGCGGCGATGTGAGGGGACCTCGGTTTAGGGGTACATAGATAGTTTATGGGTGTTTGTGTACTTTAGAGCACAGTAGTTAAGAGCTTTATAAACCGGCGTTAGCCCAGAAAGCTCTTAACTACTGACATTTTTCTGCGGCTGGAGTCTTGTCGGTAGAGGGTCTACTGCTCACTTCAGCCAAGACTCTAAATACCGGCGTTAGGAAGATCCCATTGAAAAGATAGGATACGCAATTGGCGTAAGGGGATCTGTGGTATGGAAAAGCTGCAGTTTGAAAGTGAGCATTAGACCCTTTCCTGCCTGACTCTAAATACCAGCAGGCAGCCAAAAGCAGCGTTAGGAGCCCTTAACGCTGCTTTTCACGGCTACCGCAGAACTCTAAATCTAGGCATTAGGTTTTATTTTTATTTTACAGGTAAGTTTGTATTTATTTTATTTAGGTAGACTAGTTAGTTGACAGTTATTAACTATTTACTAACTACCTAGATAACATAAATACAAATTTACCTGTAAAATAAAACCTAGCCTGCCTTACAATAAAACCTAACATTACAATAAAATAAATTAAATTAATTTAATACAATTATCTAAATTACAAAAAAAATAAACACTAAATTAAATAAAATAAAAAACAAAATTATCAAAAATAAAAATGAATTACACCTAATCTAATAGCCCTATCAAAATAAAAAAAAACACCTAGCCAACACTAAACTACCAATGGCCCTTAAAAGGGCCTTATGCTGGGCAATGCCCCAAATAAATCAGCTCTTTTACATATAAAAAAATACAAACAAACCCCCAACAGTAAAACCCACCACCCACACCACCAAACCCCGAAATAAAAACATATCTAAATAAACCTAAGCTGAACAATGCCCTGAAAAGGGCATTTGGATTGGCATTGCCCTTAAAAGGCCATTTAGCTCTTTTTCGGTGCCCAAAACCAATAGGATCAGCCAATAGGATGAAAGCTAAATCCTATTGGCTGATTTCAACAGTCAATAGGATTTTTTCCCCTTTAATTTATATTGGCTGATAGAATTCTATCAGCCAATCGGAATGTAAGGGACACCATCTTGTATGACGTCACTTAAAGGAAAACTTCATTTTCCAGACGATTTCATAGGAAGAGGATGCTCTGCGTCGGATGTCTTGAAGATGGACCCGCTCCGCGCCGGATGGATGGAGATAGAAGATGCCGTCTGGATGAAGACTTCTGCCTGCTTGGATGAAGAATTCTGCCATCTGGATGAGGATGGATGTCCGGTCTTCGAAAACTGTAAGTGGATCGTCGGGGGTTAGTGTTAGGTTTATTGGGTGGGTTTTATTTTTAGATTAGGGTTTTGGGCAATGTAAAAGAGCTAAATGCCCTTTTAAGGGCAATGCCCATCCAAATGCCCTTTCTAGTGCAATGTTTAGCTTAGGTTTATTTAAATAGGTTTTTATTTGGGGGGTTTGGTTGTGTTGGTGGTGGGTTTTACTGTTGGGGGTTGTTGTTTTTTTTTACAGGTAAAAGAGCTGATTTCTTTGGGGCAATGTCCCGCAAAAGGCCCTTTTAAGGGCCATTGGCAGTTTAGTGTAGGCTAGGTATTTTTTTTAATTTTGGGTGGGCTTTTTTATATTGATAGGACTATTAGATTAGGTGTAATTCGTTTTTATTTTTGATAATTTTGTTTTTTATTTTGTGTAATTTAGTGTTTATTTTTTTTTTGTAATTTAGATAATTGTATTTAATTAATTTAATGTATTTTATTTTATTGTAATGTTAGGTTTTATTGTAAGGCAGGTTAGCTTTTATTTTACAGGTGAATTTGTATTTATTTTAACTAGGTTTTTAGTAAATAATTAAAAACTATTAACTAACTAGTCTACCTAGTTAAAATAAATACAAACCTACCTGTAAAATAAAAATAAAACCTAAGATAGCTACAATGTAACTATTAGTTATTTTGTAGCTAGCTTAGGTTTTATTTTATAGGTAAGTTTGTATTTAGTTTTAAATAGGAATTATTTAGGTAATAATTGTAAGTTTAATTTAGATTTATTTTAATTATATTTAATTTAGGGGGTGTTAGGGTTATGCTTAGGGTTAAGGTTACATTAGGGTTAGGTTTAGAAGTTAATATATTTATGTAGTGTTAGTGATGTGGGAGGCCAGAGGTTTAGGGGTTAATAACTTAAGTATAGTGGCGGCAACATTGGGGGCTGCAGATTAGGGGTTAATAAGTGTAATGTAGGTGGTGGCGAGGAGCGGCAGATTAGGGGTTAATAACATTATGTAGGTGGCGGCGATGTCGGGGGCGGCAGATTACGGGTTAATAACATTATGCAGGTGGCGGTGATGTCGGGGGCGGCAGATTAGGGCTGTTTAGACGTGTTTTTTATGTTAGAGTGTTAGGTTTAAACATAACTTTTTCTTTCCCCATAGACATCAATGGGGCTGCGTTACAGAGTTTTTGTTTCCGCGATCGCAGGTATTAGGCTTCTTTTTTGCCGGCTCTCCCCATTGATGTCTATGGGGAAATTGTGCAAAAGCACCTCAAAGCAGCGCTTGTATTTCAGTGCGGTATGGAGCTCAACGCAACCATATTGCCGGCACATGCCTGCTTTTTTAAAACCTTTAATAGTAGCGCTATAGAGAGGTGAAATAACGACGCTTTTGTGGCACTCATTAATTTCCCTATAGCGCTCAAAACTCGTAATCTGGCTGTATGAAAGTTAATACTAAGCGATTGCCTTTAAAAAACAATTAAAATAATGCCAGTACTGTTAGTGACAATCACGGCAGTGTAACTTACAATGAAATGTTAAAAATGAAAAATAAAAGCACACCATTCGCAGATTTTGTTGTCCTTAACTAACTATAGAAATATGTCCATCATGTCAAGATATATATTGCATATCTTTTCTTAATGTAACTTGTAATAACTGCAAGACACTTAACTTTATACTAACATTATGCCTGTGGCTGACCTTGTTGTCTCCTCCAAATAAGACAAATGGTGGATGGTGTTTGGTTACTGAAAAGCAATTGCAGCAAACAAGATGTCTGATATGTTATTCTATAGCAACACAACCAAAATGTCTTCTAAGTAAAAAGTGTTTGCTGTCCCTTTAAAAGGCTAGATTATGCGTCACAGGATAACTGTTGTGCACAAGCGATAAGGGGGTATATCATTGCTCTTTGTGTGCGTTGGAAATAGCGTGCGTATTATGAGCTGAAAGTAAACGTGTTCGCTTGAGCACAATTGAATTTAACATGCCTGTCGGATTAATGCAACTTGGGTTATTTGTTACGCAAGACAAAAAAGTTGCACAAAAACCATCAAAAATACCTTTAAAATAACAGTTACACTCATAACACACCACCCGATAGGCACAAAAAGCATCAATCCAGCAAAGTTAACGTGCCAGCGCTAAATAGTGCTTCACTCATAATCTAGCCCTGAATACAAATCTATATATGGCTATATGGAAAATAGATTTCTGAGTAAAATTGTGATATTTGTTAGAGGCTGAAAGCACAAAAATCTAAATAATTTCCTTTAAACTTTAACTTTGTTAAAATAACTATATATTTCTTTATTTTTCAAAACGGGATCTACTTCTGGTTCTCTTTCCCTGGCAAATATGAGTTATAAGTATTCTGAGAAATTGATTTTTTAGTATTTATTTGTACTTGGCATTTTCAGGATGTTGTGATACTGGGGCCCATTTATCAAGCTGCGGATGGAGCTTGGGCTCGCCAGAAACACCAGTTATGAAGCAGCGGTCTAAAGACCGCTGCTCCATAACCCTATCCGCCTGCTCTGAGCAGATAGACATCACCGCAATTCAACCCGATCGAGTACGATCGGGTTGATTGACACCCCCTGCTGGCGTCCGATTGGCCGCGGATCTGCAGGGGGTGGCGTTGCACAAGCAGCTCACAAGAGCTGCTGGTGCAATGCTGAATACGGAGAACGTATTGCTCTCCGCATTCAGCAAGGTCTGTCGGACCAGGTCCGACAGACATTTGTTAAATAGGCCCCACTGTGTTTATAATAGAACCAAACACTATAACTTACTAAATTATATGAAATCTGGTAGCTTACTAATTAGACAAATTTAAAGGCTGAATGTAAATATGCTCCTAAAGCTTGTTGCCTCTCTATTATATAGTTTTCTATGTTTCATCTCATGAAAATCATATATATGCTGATATTTTGCTTCATGCTTTTCCTTTTTCTTTGTGCCCACTCAGACTGACCTATTTGAAGATCCACTTTACTTTGCATAGTTATAATTGTGATCAAAGTAACGTCATGTTCAGTACTTCCAAAGTGCTTTTCCTGACCTTGAGAATGCCATATGTTCAAAAGAAGCATTATGATATTTTATTTCAATGAAAGAATAACAAAAACTGAAAACATTATTGATAGCATTAAAATCTGAATTAGAGAAAGAAATCCTTAGAGTAGAATTGTATAATCAAAAGTACAACACTGGCCATGATCAAATGCAGTCTACTATTGGTAGGGTGACCATATTGCCGCTTTAAAAAGGGACACTTATGAAAAATACTTATGTCAGGGCTGTTTAAAGAAATGTTTTGTATGAGAACCCTGACATATGTATTTTTCACGTGTCCCTTTTTAAATTGGCAATATGGTCATTCTAGCTATTGGTAGTGACTAAACAGCAGCGTAACTACATCATTGCTAAAAGTGAGATTGCTCACATTAAACGGTTTCTGCTTCACCATAATATTTGACAGTTTCCTTAGGCTGCCAGTATTATGCGTTACAGCCGGCAGCCTCTTACTAACCTATTTCTAGTTTAAATTAGGCCACATCGCTGCTTATAGGTTGAGGCAACACAATTTGGAAGATCAAAATAGATGATCCTTTATATTGAGTTAACCACCATTGTAATTTAACCCTAACTGAGTCATCACTGCTTTTTAATTCTAAAATTCTCTCATCTGACCCCGACATTGTTAACCCTAAATGCATTCTTTGCAAGCACATATAGCAAAAAATTATGGCTGACCTGATACCTTTGCTGTAACTGACACTATTTGCAACATAATTATGTAAAAGATTACACTTGATAGTATTGAGTTTTTTTAGCCTATATTACTATGTGGCCATGCAACTCCCCCAATTAATATCCATAGTGGTTGATCAACATTGTCCGTACCACTAGTATTCTAATAAGGACTTAACCCCACTGCAAAACCTCTAATAGGTTAACCTTATTCACCCACCTGTAATTATTATTAACCACAACCATCTCTCTTTGTAAATACCCCTAATGGCCCACATAATCCTCACAATAATAATGTACCCTAGCTGCAAGTTTCCCCAGCAGCAAGTAACACTGCTCGCTCACATTCTCTTACCATTACTGTCCTGACCATGATCCTCAGTTGTAAATACTGCCTTAAAATCCCCTTTATGCAGATATATCCACCACAGTTTCCCTGCATATATGACCCCCTCATTGTTTCATTCTCCTCACTAAATCAGACCACCCTTTACACAACCTCTCCACATAAATGATAAAAAATAAAATACATACGTTAACCTTTTTTGAAGTCCTTTTAAATTTTCCCTCATTTATTCTGTTTTGAACATCAGCAACAGGTCTTTTAATTTTCATCTTAATCACTTCTTGCTCTCCAAATGCATTTCTTCCATTATCTATAGAAAATTTAGTAATCCTGATTAGTTAATAAGGTTAATCAATCAAGATTAAGTACGGATAATAACTGTTAAAACTGAAGTTTTTACAATTGGTTGATGTGATTATGGAGAAAGTCAGCTACTAGAATACTTGCAATAGATGGAGGATGGAGTTAGGGTAAAATGTATTAGGGAATGAAATAGTTCATTAGGAATATTTGTTGTGGAGGGTTCACAGTCAGGGTTCATTTTAATGGGGTGCATCAGGACAGGATTACTGGCAGTGGGAAATGTTGAAGTAGTGTTCAATTGCAGTTAGGCATTAGGACAGCAACAGCTGTTTACTATAGGGAATTTATGGTTAGGGTTACCAGGAAGCAGATCGACCATAAGGGGTAGTTACAAGGTCAGGATTACCGAACTTGTGAGGGGATCAGGTGAGCAATTAGGTCTATTTCCTGTAGATGGAGGCCACTATTAGGGCTAATTGCAATGCAGTATATCAGGACATTGGTTGTTTAGATAATTTGATGATGCCATCATCATCCAGTAGCTGTGCAGAAGTGTCATTACCTCCTCTCATCAACTCCTCAATGTTGCACTGCTTGTATTTGTGACAATGGTGTTGTGAGCACTGAGCACATGCTCCCTAGGTATAATGAGCATGTGTGACTGTAGCATATTGCAGTATTCACTCTCTGATCACACCTTGCCTGTTTTACCACTTTAATTTAAGTAAATATGCAAAAGAAAAGGTATGTTTACAAGTTATAGGAATCTTATAAGGTATGTTTACAAGTTATAGGAATCTTAAAAGGTATGTTTACAAGTTATAGGAATCGTAAAATGTATGTTTACAAGTTATAGGAATCTTAAAAGGTATGTTTACAAGTTATAGGAATCGTAAAATGTATGTTTACAAGTTATAGGAATCTTAAAAGGTATGTTTACAAGTTATAGGAATCTTAAAAGGTATGTTTACAAGTTATAGGAATCGTAAAATGTATGTTTACAAGTTATAGGAATCTTAAAAGGTATGTTAACAAGTTATAGGAATCGTAAAATGTATGTTTACAAGTTATAGGGATCTTAAAAGGTATGTTTACAAGTTATAGGAATCGTAAAATGTATGTTTACAAGTTATAGGAATCTTAAAAGGTATGTTTACAAGTTATAGGAATCGTAAAATGTATGTTTACAAGTTATAGGAATCTTAAAAGGTATGTTTACAAGTTATAGGAATCGTAAAATGTATGTTTACAAGTTATAGGAATCTTAAAAGGTATGTTTACAAGTTATAGGAATCTTAAAAGGTATGTTTACAAGTTATAGGAATCGTAAAATGTATGTTTACAAGTTATAGGAATCTTAAAAGGTATGTTTACAAGTTATAGGAATCGTAAAATGTATGGTTACAAGTTATAGGAATCTTAAAAGGTATGTTTACAAGTTATAGGAATCGTAAAATGTATGTTTACAAGTTATAGGAATCTTAAAAGGTATGTTTACAAGTTATAGGAATCTTTAAAGGTATGTTTACAAGTTATAGGAATCTTTCTGATTGACTACTACTTTTTGAATAAACATTAGCAAAAAAAAGCAAAACACTATTCATAGCAACTCTGCAATCACAGGCCGTGTTTGAATTTCTGCTGTAAACCTTGTAAAATGATGGTAACATAATACATCTCCTAAAACTTTCTATCTATCTATCTATCTATCTATCTATCTATCTATCTATCTGTGTGCAATCTATTACCACAATTTGATTATCTTTTATTGTAGAAGCTGTCAATATCAGTTTTATCAGTGTTTATGGTGTAAGCTTTTTTGAAAAAAATTAAAATAGAATGATCGTACATATTAAAAAATATTTAAAAATATGAAATACGGTGGAATAAAAAAAAAAAATATGTAGCAATTTATTTAGGCATAAAGTAAATAGCTTACACAAAAAAAGCAGCAAGGACAGTGTAATTTTAAAGGAACCCACATTTTTTCTTGTATGATTCAGATAGAGAATGCAGTTTTAATTAAGTTTCCTATTTACTTATATTATCACATTTGCTTCCTTCTTATATTATTGTTCGTTGACGAGATATCCAGATAGGTAGCGTGCACATTTCTGGAGCACTACACAACAGGAAATAGTGCTGCCATCTAGTGTTCTTGCTAAAGTATAACATTGTTGCAAAACTGCTGCTATATAGTACTGCAGACACGTGCACACTCCTAAACTTACCTTCCTGCTTTTCAACAAAGGATGATAAAAGTACATTGGAAAGTTGTTTAAAGTTGTATGTTCTATCTGAATCATGACAGAAAAATATTGAGTTTTATGTCCCTTTAAGTTTGCATTTACAAGGATCTTCTCTGATACTGAATATACTCAATTTAAAACAAACAAAAAGCTTCCAAATTTACATTTATTATAAAAGTGTGTACACGTTTCTACTCCTGCTAATGCGCATGTGCAAAGTTAACAGTGCATAAATATATGCATCTGTGATTGGTTAATGGCTATCACATGATACAGTGGACAAGAACATGGAAGACAATGTTTACATTTCTCAGAAAATAAAACTACTGTTCATTTAAAGTAAGTGCTTTTGTGTTGTATTTGTATTATGCAGTTGCTGATTATGCAATTCTACTGTATTTAACGGCCCTTTAAAAGAATACGGTTAGAAAAAAAGAAGGCAAAATGACAACATAAAACAAAATCTAACAAAAATCTTTAATTTTTCTTTGATCTTTTACATTTTTAACTTAAAATCAGAGTTGTATACGTTTGAGAATGTTTGATTGATCTTAGGTTCAGAATGATTCAGTCTTTTGTTTAAATGACATTTGAAATAAATTAAAGAACATTTTTTTAGGTGTCTCAGAATTTTACATCACCAATTCTAGCTGCTGACCGTATTAAAGGATAAATGCCACATTTGCAATTGTTTCCTCAAACTGCCTGACCTTTAGGTAAATATAGCTGGTGAGTAAAAACATGAAAGCAGTTTGGCTTTCAGACTAAACCCAACAAAATGTTTATTTTTTGCAAAGGTCATGTTTCAGCAAACGTTACCCATTAAATATACAGGTAGATTTAAGGGAATGATAGAATTCTATTGCATAATCATATTTATAGTTAAGGAATTGTGACATTTAATCACAATTTATAAATAGTTCTAAAAGGGGACAGTAAAGCCAAAACTTTTATGATTCAGATAGGGCATGCGATTTTAAACAACTTTCCAATTTACTTTCTTTTCTTTAATTAAATGTTTTATTGATTTTTCAGAGTGGTAAACAAAGAAACAAAGATACAGAGTATTCGCATGTCAAAAAAAATGAACAATCTAGGGTTAAAGTTATCAACAATGAATAGTGGGTAACACATCGTCACTGCAATATTATTAAAGAACAATAGAAAACATTATCAGATACATTTCTGATTTGAGCCTACCAGTACAATAATATGTAAAGACAAATATTAATTCCAATTTACTTTTTATCATTAAATTTGCTTTGTTCTCTTGGTATTCGTTGTTGAAATTTAGACCTAAGTAGGCTCGTATGCTAATTTCTAAGCCCTTGAAGGTTGCCTCATATCTCAGTGCATTTTAACAATTTTTCACAGCTAGAGGGCATTCGTTCATGTGTCAGATTAGATAACATTGTGCTTACCCTGTGGAATTATTTATGAGTCAGCACTGATTGGCTAAAATGCAAGTCTGTCAAAAGAACAGAGATAAAGGGGCAGTCTGCAAATGCTTCGATACAAAATAATCACAGAGGTAAAAGTGTATTAATATTACTTTCGGCTAGATTACGAGTTTTGCATTATGAGTATAATGCTGCTTTTTCACTACCGCTGCTATTACAAGTCTTGTAGATACAGCTGTACCGCACACTTTTTTGGCCGTCACGCAACGTAACTACCGCACCTTTCAAAAAGTCATTTTTCAATGGGACTTCCACAGCACTGGTATTACGAGTTTGCCTGTCCTGCCAAAAAGTGAGCGGTACAGCCTATAACTACAAGATCTGTACCGTCATCTTAAAGTCAGTAGTTATGAGTTTTACGTTACAGAGCTGTACCATAAAACTCATAACTAAAGTGTTACAAAGTACACTAACACCCATAAACTACATATTAACCCCTAAACCAAGGCCCTCCCACATTGCAAACACTAAAATACATTTATTAACCCCTAATCTGCCGCTCTGGACATCGCCGCAACCATAATAAACATATTAACCCCTAAACCGCTGCACTCCCGCATCGTAAACACTAGTTAAATATTATTAACCTCTAATCTGCTGCCCCCAAAATTGCCACCAGCTAACTACACTTTTTAACCCCTGATCTGCTGCCCCCAATGTCGCCACCACTATACAAAAGTTATTAACCCCTAAACCTAACCCTAACGTAACCCTAACCCTAACACCCACTAACTTTAACATAATTAAAATAATTCCAAATAAAAATTACAATTAATACCTAAATTTTTCCTATTTAAAACTAAATAAATACTTACCTGTAAAATAAAACCTAAGCTAGCTACAATATAACTAATAGTTATATTGTATCTAGCTTATGTTTTATTTTTATTTCACAGGTAAGATTGTATTTATTTTAACTAAGTTGATTAGTTAGTAAATAGTTATTAACTATTTACTAACTACCTAGCTAAAATAAATACAAAGTTACCTGTAAAATAAAACCTAACCTGTCTTACAGTAAAACATTACACTAAAATTAAATAAATTAAATAAAAAAAAACAATTATATAAACTGCAAAAAATAATAAACACTAAGTTGAACAGCCAATAGACTGCGAGCTCAATCCTATTGGCTGATTGGATCAGCCAATAGGATTAAAGCTCAATCATATTAGCTGATTGCATCAGCCAATAGGATTTTTTACAGAGAAAAAACAGAGATATGACACTGATCTATGATTGGAGTAACAGTATTTGCCAACTGACAAATTCACACTTCCCAAAGGTGTGAAAAAATGACAACGAAAAAACAAAGGGAGTCAGTGGCGCCTAAGGCTGACTGTTAAAAAGCTTATAAAAACAATCAAATAATAATATAGACTACAAGAGATCCCGCATTGAAGGTTGCTGGGATGGGCACGTTAACTTTGAAAAGTCTAAAACAGATGAAATCACAAAATAAAATGTAACATGTTAATTTAATACATCAATAGTTAATAATATACATATACAATACACCGGTGTATAAAATGAATAATAAAAAATACAATAAAACAATGCTGGACTAAAAAGGCAATAGTTTGATACACTATATTAGTTATACCAAATGCATACTGTGAGCAACAGGAGAACAGATTGAACCTTATAAATGAACTGTGTTGCAACAATGTATATAAAAGTTTATAATCAAGGATGCCTGTTAAATGAAGATCCCTTGAATTACAAGCCGTAGTATAAGCAGTTCATGGATAATAAGTTCATCTATGGATGTTATAGAGAAGGTTGTGATATCTCCTTAATATGTGACATACAAAGTTATGAGGCAGGGTTAAATTTCGCCGTAAGTATTGAGCTTTATATTCTTAGCAATTGATATAGCAATCAGTTGTAATGTGTGGTCCACATCAGATAAATATAGTTCATAGCAGCAAAATATATGGTGTTTACTCACTTCGGAGCTTTGAGCGTCCTTGCTTGATACACCTGTTACCTGTAGGCTGGGCAATGTTTGGCAGTGGTCCAATTAGGACCGTTGAAGTGCGCGCACTTTTTCAAACTGCTGAAGATCCTTGAAGACACAAACTCCTACCGGCTCAGTATGTGCTATCTGAGCACGTAGAAAGAGTCAGTTCTGGGAGTGGTTTCTTGGTTGCAGGAGCAGACTTTAAAAACGTCTACGCGTTTCAGCTAAAGAGCCTTTATCAAGATGGATTTTTTACCCTTTAATTCCGATTGGCTAATAGAAATCTATCAGCCAATCGGAATTCAAGGGATGCCATCTTAGATGATGCCATTTAAAGGGAAACTTCATTCTTCAATAGTCATCGAAAGAAGAGGATGCTCCGCGCTGGATGTCTTAAAGATGGAGCCGCTCCACGTTGGAAGGATAAAGATAGAACATGCCGTCTGGATGAAGACTTCTGCCCGCCTGGAGGATGACTTCTTGCCGCTTGGATGAAGACTTCTCCCGGCTTTGTTGAGGACTTCTTGCCGCTTGGATGAAGACTTCTCCCGGCTGGATGAGGATGGATGTCCAGTCTTCAAAAACTGTAAGTGGATCTTTGGGGGTTAGTGTTAGGTTTTTTAAGGGTTTATTGGGTGGGTTTTATTTTTAGATTCGGGACTTTGGGCACCGTAAAAGAGCTAAATGCCCTTTTAAGGGCAATACCGATCCAAATGCCCTTTTCAGAGCAATGGGGAGCTTAGGTTATTTAGGTAGGTTTATATTTAGGGGGGTTAGTTGTGTGGGTGGTGGGTTTTACTGTTGCAGGGTTGTTTATATTTTTTTTACAGGTAAAAGAGCTGATTTCTTTGGGGCAATGCCCCGCAAAGGGCCCTTTTAAGGGCCATTGGCAGTTTAGTGTAGGCTATGGTTTTTTTATTTGGGGGGGGCTTTTTTATTTTGATAGGGCTATTAGATTAGGTGTAATTAGTTTAAATATTTGATAATTTCTTTTTTATTTTGTGTAATTTAGTGTATTATTTTTTTGTAATTTAGATAAATGGTTTTTTTTAAAAATGTAATTTAGTAGGGTAATGTTAGGTGTTAGTGTAACTCAGGTTAGGTTTTATTTTACAGGTAACCTTGTATTTATTTTAACTAGGTAGCTAGTAAATAGTTAATAACTATTTAGTAACTAGTCTACCTAGTTAAAATAAATGCAAACTTACCTGTAAAATAAAAATAAAACCTAAGATAGCTACAATGTAACTATTAGTTATATTTTAGCTATCTTAGGGTTCATTTTACAGGTAAGTATTTAGTCTTAAATAGATATTATCTAGGTAATAATAGTAATTTCTATTTAGATTTATTTTAATGATATTAAAGTTAGGGGTGTAAGGGTTAGGGTTTAATATATTTATTAAGTGTTAGTGATGTGGGAGGCCAGAGGTTTAGGGGTTAATAACTTTAGTATAGTGGTGGCGGCGACGTTGGGGGCGGCAGATTAGGGTTAATAAGTGTAGGTAGGTGGCAGCAACATTGAGGCGGCAGATTAGGGGTTAATAAGTGTAGGTAGGTGACGGCGATGTCAGGGGCGGCAGATTAGGGGTTAATAAGTGTAATGTAGGTGTCAGCGACGTTGGGTCGGCAGATTAGGGGTTAAGAAGTGTAATGTAGGTGTCGGCAATGTCGGGGGCGGCAGATTAGGGGTGTTTAGACTCGGGGTTTATGTTAGGGTGCTAGGTTTAAACATACATTTTCTTTCCCCATAGGAATCAATGGGGCTGCATTACGGAGCTTTAGGCTCCCTCAAGCCAGCGCTGGTATTTGTGTGCGGTATGGAGCTTGACGCTGCCATATTGCCCACAAACGCCGGTTATTGGAAAACCTGTAATAGCAGCTATTAAAGGTGAGCGGTGGAAATAACTTGCAAGTTAGTAGCGAGCCGGCCATAACGCAAAACACTTAGGCCTAGATTTGGAGTTCGGCGGTAAAAGGGCTGCTAACGCTCCGCGGGCTTTTTTCTGGCCGCACCACAAAATTAACTCTGGTATCGAGAGTTTAATCAAATGCTGCGTTAGGCTCCAAAAAAGGAGCGTAGAGCATTTTTACCGCAAATGCAACTCTCGATACCAGAGTTGCTTACGGACGCGGCCGGCCTCAAAAACGTGCTCGTGCACGATTCCCCCATAGGAAACAATGGGGCTGTTTGAGCTGAAAAAAAACCTAACACCTGCAAAAAAGCAGCGTTCAGCTCCTAACGCAGCCCCATTGTTTGCTATGGGGAAACACTTCCTACGTCTGCACCTAACACTCTAACATGTACCCCGAGTCTAAACACCCCTAGCCTTACACTTATTAACCCCTAATCTGCCGCCCCCGCTATCGCTGACCCCTGCATATTTTTTTAAACCCCTAATCTGCCGCTCCGTAAACCGCCGCCACCTACGTTATCCCTATGTACCCCTAATCTGCTACCCCTAACACCGCCGACCCCTATATTATATTTATTAACCCCTAACCTGCCCCCCACAACGTCGCCGACACCTGCCTACACTTATTAACCCCTAATCTGCCGAGCGGACCTGAGCGCTACTATAATAAATGTATTAACCCCTAATCCGCCTCACTAACCCTATCATAAATAGTATTAACCCCTAATCTGCCCTCCCTAACATCGCCGACACCTAACTTCAATTATTAACCCCTAATCTGCCGACCGGAGCTCACCGCTATTCTAATAAATGTATTAACCCCTAAAGCTAAGTCTAACCCTAACACTAACACCCCCCTAAGTTAAATATAATTTAAATCTAACGAAATAAATTAACTCTTATTAAATAAATTATTCCTATTTAAAGCTAAATATTTACCTGTAAAATAAATCCTAATATAGCTACAATATAAATTATAATTATATTATAGCTATTTTAGGATTAATATTTATTTTACAGGCAACTTTGTAATTATTTTAACCAGGTACAATAGCTATTAAATAGTTAAGAACTATTTAATAGTTACCTAGTTAAAATAATAACAAAATTACCTGTAAAATAAATCCTAACCTAAGTTATAATTAAAACTAACACTACACTATCAATAAAATAATTAAATAAACTACCTACAATTACCTACAATTAACCTAACACTACACTATCAATAAATAAATTAAATACAATTGCTACAAATAACTACAATTACATAAACTAACTAAAGTACAAAAAATAAAAAAGAACTAAGTTACAGAAAATAAAAAAATATTTACAAACATAAGAAAAATATTACAACAATTTTAAACTAATTACACCTACTCTAAGCCCCCTAATAAAATAACAAAGCCCCCCAAAATAAAAAATTCCCTACCCTATTCTAAATTAAAAAGGTTACAAGCTCTTTTACCTTACCAGCCCTGAACAGGGCCCTTTGCGGGGCATGCCCCAAGAATTTCAGCTCTTTTGCCTGTAAAAAAAAACATACAATACCCCCCCCCCCCAACATTACAACCCACCACCCACATACCCCTAATCTAACCCAAACCCCCCTTAAATAAACCTAACACTAAGCCCCTGAAGATCTCCCTACCTTGTCTTCACCATGCCAGGTTCACCGATCCGTCCTGGCTCCAAGATCTTCATCCAACCCAAGCGGGGGTTGGCGATCCATAATCCGGTCCAGAAGAGGCTCCAAAGTCTTCCTCCTATCCGGCAAGAAGAGGACATCCGGACCGGCAAACATCTTCTCCAAGCGGCATCTTCGATCTTCTTCCATCCGGAGCGAAGCGGCAGGATCCTGAAGACATCCAGCGCGGAACATCCATCCGGACTGACGACTGAACGACGAATGACTGTTCCTTTAACGGACGTCATCCAAGATGGCGTCCCTCGAATTCCGATTGGCTCATAGGATTCTATCAGCCAATCGGAATTAAGGTAGGAATTTTCTGATTGGCTGATGGAATCAGCCAATCAGAATCTAGTTCAATCCGATTGGCCGATCCAATCAGCCAATCAGATTGAGCTCGCATTCTATTGGCTGATTGGAACAGCCAATAGAATGCGAGCTCAATCTGATTGGCTGATTGGATCAGCCAATCGGATTGAACTTGATTCTGATTGGCTGATTCCATCAGCCAATCAGAAAATTCCTACCTTAATTCCGATTGGCTGATAGAATCCTATCAGCCAATCGGAATTCGAGGGACGCCATCTTGGATGACGTCCCTTAAAGGAACAGTCATTCGTCGTTCAGTCGTCGGTCCGGATGGATGTTCCGCGCTGGATGTCTTCAGGATCCTGCCGCTTCGCTCCGGATGGAAGAAGATCGAAGATGCCGCCTGGATGATGACTTCAATCGGATGGAAGATCCTCTTCTGCCCCGCTTGGATGAAGACTTTGACCGGATCATGGACCTCTTCAGCCCCCGCTTGGGCTTGGATCAGGACATCGGAGGAGCTCTTCAGGACGGATCGGTGAACCTGGTATGGTGAAGACAAGGTAGGAAGATCTTCAGGGGCTTAGTGTTAGGTTTATTTAAGGGGGGTTTGGGTTAGATTAGGGGTATGTGGGTGGTGGGTTGTAATATTGGGGGGGGGGGGGGGTATTGTATTTATTCTTTTACAGGCAAAAGAGCTGAAATTCTTGGGGCATGCCCCGCAAAGGGCCCTGTTCAGGGCTGGTAAGGTAAAAGAGCTTGTAACTTTTTTAATTTAGAATAGGGTAGGGAATATTTTATTTTGGGGGGCTTTGTTATTTTATTAGGGGGCTTAGAGTAGGTGTAATTAGTTTAAAATTGTTGTAATATTTTTATTATGTTTGTAAATATTTTTTTATTTTTTGTAACTTAGTTCTTTTTTATTTTTTGTACTTTAGCTAGTTTATTTAATTGTATTTATTTGTAGGAATTGTATTTAATTAATTTATTGATAGTGTAGTGTTAGGTTAATTGTAGGTAGTTTATTTAATTATTTTATTGATAGGGTAGTGTTAGGTTTAATTATATCTTAGGTTAGGACTTATTTTACAGGTAATTTTGTTATTATTTTAACTAGGTAACTATTAAATAGTTCTTAACTATTTAATAGCTATTGTACCTGGTTAAAATAATTACAAAGTTACCTGTAAAATAAATATTAATCCTAAAATAGCTATAATATAAATATAATTTATATTGTAGCTATATTAGGATGTATTTTACAGGTAAGTATTTAGCTTTAAATAGGAATCATTTATTTAATAAGAGTTAATTTATTTCGTTAGATAAAAATTATATTTAACTTAGGGGGGTGTTAGTGTTAGGGTTAGACTTAGCTTTAGGGGTTAATACATTAGAATAGCGGTGAGCTCCGGTCGGCAGATTAGGGGTTAATAATTGAAGTTAGGTGTCGGCGATGTTAGGGAGGGCAGATTAGGGGTTAATACTATTTATGATAGGGTTAGTGAGGCGGGTTAGGGGTTAATAACTTTATTATAGTAGCGCTCAGGTCCGCTCGGCAGATTAGGGGTTAATAAGTGTAGGCAGGTGTCGGCGACGTTGAGGGGGGCAGATTAGGGGTTAATAAATATAATATAGGGGTCGGCGATGTTAGGGGTAGCAGATTAGGGGTACATAGGGATAACGTAGGTGGCGGCGATTTGCGGTCGGAAGATTAGGGGTTAATTATTTTAAGTAGCTTGCGGCGACGTTGTGGGGGGCAAGTTAGGGGTTAAGAAATATAATATAGGGGTCGGCGGGGTTAGGGGCAGCAGATTAGGGGTACATAAGTATAACGTAGGTGGCGGTCGGCAGATTAGGGGTTAAAAATTTAAATAGAGTGGCGGCGATGTGGGGGGACCTCGGTTTAGGGGTACATAGGTAGTTTATGGGTGTTAGTGTACTTTAGGGTACAGTAGTTAAGAGCTTTATAAACCGGCGTTAGCCAGAAAGCTCTTAACTCCTGCTATTTTCAGGCGGCTGGAATCTTGTCGTTAGAGCTCTAACGCTCACTTCAGAAACGACTCTAAATACCAGCGTTAGAAAGATCCCATTGAAAAGATAGGCTACGCAAATGGCGTAGGGGGATCTGCGGTATGGAAAAGTCGCGGCTGAAAAGTGAGCGTTAGACCCTTTAATCACTGACTCCAAATACCAGCGTGCGGCCAAAACCAGCGTTAGGAGCCTCTAACGCTGGTTTTGACGGCTACCGCCGAACTCCAAATCTAGGCCATAATCTGGCTGAGTGTTAGTTATGTAAACCTGGGGAATTGGTAATTAAGGGATTATCTATATTTTTAAACAATAACATTTGTGGTGTTGACTATGCCTTTAAGTGTAAGAAATGTAATAAAAACAAAATCTTCAGGTGGAAATGTTTTAAAGTTCCAATTTGCATCAATAGCATTTTGGGATGTAGCATTAATGATGGCACTCTCCTCTCTCTCTCTTTCTCTCTCCCTCTCACTGATGTATGTATGCATGTATGTAGTTTCTATCTATCTATCCATCCATATATCTATCCATCCATCTATCTATCTATGTCCTCTCTGGTCTCCCCACCTGCCGCCTAGCTCCTTTACAATCCATAATGAACGCCTCTGCCAGACTCATTTTCCTTACACGTCGCTCTTCAACTGCTGCGCCTCTCTGCCAATCCCTTCACTGGCTTCCTCTTGCCTCTAGGATCAAACACAAAACTCTCACTCTTACATACAAAGCCCTCAACAGCACTGCTCCCCCCTACATCTCAGACCTTGTCTCCAGATACTCTCCCTCCCGTCCCCTTCGCTCTGCTCATGACCTCCTACTCTCCTCCTCTCTTGTCACCTCATCACACTCCCGTTTACAGGACTTCTCCAGACTGGCTCCCATCTTGTGGAACTCTCTGCCTCGCTCCACAAGACTCTCTTCTAGTTTTGAAAGCTTCAAGTGCTCCCTAAAGACTCTACTGTTCAGGGATGCATACAACCTACACTAACCTTTCTTTATACCAGTTCCTCTCCTCCACTGCAATCCCCTGAACCCTCTTAGCATGTAAGCCTAAGAGTCCAGCTGTTTGTAGATCACCTTCTTAAGAGCTGACTACAACAGTGCAACTCTTGGCAGGGCCCTCTACCCTATAATTGTTTTGTTGTACTCCCCCTTTGTTTATTGCGCTGTGGAATCTGTTGGCACTCTACAAATAACCGATAATAATAATAATAATAATAATAATAATAATAATCTATCTATCTAATTATCTATCTAACTATCTATCTGTATAGAATATAACTGCAATTAACAGCACAAGGTCTATGAAAACTATTTGCTTTCTTATCTAAAGTATTTGCTTAATTAATCCTCAGGATGACTTCATGAATATTACAGTCATTGTTAAATTCTTTCACTGTGCCTTTTGTGCTAGAAGGCTATGCCAAATACATATTAGCTTTACTCTAACAAAAAAAAAAAATACTTTTGCAAATTATTATGAGCTAGATTACAAGTGGAGTGCAAAAATATTAGCATGTTTGTGCGCTAGCATTGCTTAAGTGCAATCAATAGATCTTTTTATTTGCACTCATATTACAAAAATGTAGGGTGCACTATCTGTATGTTGCAACTAAATCCCTCACATTATAGACTTCTGTGGGGGAAGCTGAAAATGTGCCAGATTACAAGTGAAGTGCTATTTAACGCTCCGTCTTGAGTGTTATCTCCTCTAGAAGTAAGCAGTGGAAAGTAAACTGTTTTGCTCACGCCCTAACCCAATTCTTTGAAAAAGACGAACTTACAATATTGCGCCCGCGATTATGTATTCCCCAATAGAAGTCAATGGAGCAAAAAAAGTGAAAACACCTTACTCGTGCCCAAACACTATTGCATATTCTCAAGTGCGCTAACCCGACATGAAAATACGAACATTTCACATTCCAATGTTGTTCACCTAGAAGCATATGTTCTATTTATTCATAAATACATATTTCTACATATATCTGGTGGCATTTTGGTACAATAATAATCTGTCCCAATGTCAGTTATCACATGAGTGCTAAGCTAAAGGAATGCTAAACCAGGTGCACTAAATCTCCGTTTAGGTAGTGAAGTTCTTTACATACTTTTATACTATGTTGTTCTATTGAAATAAAAGTTACAAGCGCTGCGCACATACATTCACATACATACATATGTATATAGACATTCATACAAATGTGCACATGCACACATTTATACACACATATACAAAAACACACATACAGTATCTATACCATGAACCCTTCCCAGTCATGTGCCTGTCATATGCCATATCCATTTAAATCACTTTTAAAACATTCTTCAGGTTTCCAAAACCACAATATTTTCCAGCCCTATATTTTTATTTCGCTCAAAATTAACACCTAACTCACCACTTGTAATATGAGCGTTAATAATGCGCCCTGCACTATCCAATACATTTTTAGGGTGGACTGAAAAAATATCATCTGCGTTAAGATTTTCTGGTAAATGTTTTTAACCATCAACTTTTAATACCTGCTTGCACTATCAATTGAGCTTTACTTGTAATCTAGGCCTATAACTATTAAGTTTACTTGTGAGGATTTTTATGAACAGGTAGGCCTATCAAACTATTATTTTATTATCATTAACTTAGAGTTTATTGATATAAAACCCAAATACAGTTAAATGAAAGGACCAGTAAATACAGTAGTTTGGCATCATCAACAAATGCATGATAACAAAACAATGCAATAGCACTTAGGGGCCCATTTATCAAAGGGCTTGCGGACCTGATCCGACACTGCGGATCAGGTCCGCAAGACCTCGCTAAATGCGGAGAGCAATACGCTCTCCACATTTAACATTGCACCAGCAGCTCACAAGAGCTGCTGGTGCAACGCCGCCCCCTGCTGACTCGCGGCCAATCGGCCGCCAGCAGGGAGCTGTCAATCAACCCGATCGTATTCGATCGGGTTGATTTCCGGCGGTTCCTGTCCGCCTGCTCAGAGCAGGCGGACAGGGTTATGAAGCCGCGGTCTTTAGACCGCTGCTTCATAACTTGTGTTTCTGGCGAGTCTGAAGACTCGCCAGAAACACGGCCCTTCAAGCTCCATACGGAGCTTGATAAATGGGCCTGTAGGTCTGAACCTCAAATGAGTAGTAGATGTTTTTTTTTTCTGAAAATTTGTAAAGTTATGTCTATTTCTACTCCTCCTGTTAGTATCATGTGACAGCCATCAGCCAATCACAAATGCATATATATATATATATATATATATATATTCTGTGAATTCTTGCACATGCTCAGTAGGAGATGGTTAATCAAAAACTGTAAATATAAAAAGACTGTGCACATTTTGTTAATTTAAGTAAGTAGGAAAGTGGTTCAAAATTGCATGCTCAATCTGAATTATGAAAGTTTAATTTTGACTTGAGTGTCCCTTTAATTTCCATTTAGTTATAGTTTAAGAAACTAGCACATTTGCATTTTGACATATTTTGAGAGGATATGCTCATTTCTTTCTGTTTTTCTTTGTTTTTGTAGCACTTTGTGCTGTTTTCACTTTCTTTGTATTATTGAGTCAATCTGTTAATAATACAGACACATGTATAATGACTCTTCATGCAGACTTGAACGTGGACACAATGTTTTGTTTTGGAAACTCTCGGCTAGATTACGAGTTTTGCATTAGGCTTAAAAAGCAGCGTTAGCGGGGGGCGGAGTCTGGCCACGCTGGGACATGGCCGCTCAGTGAGGTTGCTCTGTGGGACCGGAGTTTGTCTTGCACACTTGTACCTAGCTGTGGATAAAATACAGGCACCTAGAGGTGTCGGAACACATGAGGAACAGAACCGCCGCACTTGGGATAACAAATATGTCCTGAACAGACCGCAAACATCCGAAGAGGCTCACAGTGTTCAGGAGATAGCGGTCGCCATCTTGGATTTTCCCCATGAGGCTCAGGCAGCATACGACTGCAACAGGACCAGGTATTATTAAAGTGGGTACTCGAAATGCTACTACTCATCAGGCACAAGGGCTAACACACATGCCAGAGACTCTAACCATAGTATACGTTAGCACAAATAGTAATTTCAACGGCATATACCTGCTCCTTAGTACAGGTTAACAGAGCTACTATAATGCCCCCATAAGTGGACATAACTTATTTGTCTAACATACTACAAAACATACAGGACATGTCGCTAACCAGTGGATTTGATGTTACAAGTATAAGGAAAATCTGGATATAGCTTTTTTTCTTATTTTCTTCCCTTTTTTCATTTTAAAAGAAAACAAAAATAAACATGAAGCTGCTCTTTTCTGAGGGGGGAAAACAGATATGGAAATGAAGATACACATTAAATAGCATGACAAATACATATGCCTATATCTCAAATATACTGAATGTGTGTTCAGAAGAAACAGTTGGGATGGCTTGTTATGTTTTATAACTTGGCTTATAACTTCAGGGAGCAATGTGCCATTTCCTACTAGCAACTCAATAATTGAATAGCAGGTGCTGCTTTACCCTCTGTGTAGTATAACTATATCCTGAACTATTTAAAGTTTTTGTTTGTGCAATCTCACTACGGGGGCTGCATCTGGTGTCTTTATACAGTTATTACAGCGAAGATATACACCTTATACTTGAAATCTTAATAATGTCCTCCAGACGGCAAACAAAGCCAGATAAACCTGCGAAATCACAGCATACCACACTCAAATCAGTCACAGACTTTTTCCAGTCTCAGGATAGAGAAAGCACATCCCAAGAACCAGCAAACTCGAATCATACTGACAAAGCGCCAGGGTCAGGAGACATCATGGCGGATCACCAGCAAGATCAACTATCACAAATTCTAACCAGGTTGAATGATGTCCCATCTAAAAATGATATAGACTCTCTAAAGGATCTGATTAAGACAGAGATTTCTGACCTAAAGAAAGATATCACTGATATCGGCAACAGAGTAGATAATTTAGAGTCATCACTGGACATGACAAGAGATGAAAGACATTACAGAATCTCAAGAGCAGCAATCCCTTTTAATTCAGGATTTGAATGTTAAACTCGAAGATCTGGACAACAGAGGGCGAAGAAATAATTTGAGAATTAGAGGGATACCAGAGTCTATCGAGCCCTCCGACCTGGAAGACTATCTACAATCACTCTTTCGCCATCTTATGGACTCCTCAGATACCACATCCTCTATATCTTTAGAGAGAGCTCATAGAGCTCTGAGAGCAAAACCTTCAAATCAAGCTCCACCACGAGATGTGATAATTAAATTCCTTAGCTTTAAAGATAAGGACACTATTTGGCAGCTCTTTAGAGATAACCCTAATCTTAAATATCAAGATCAGGAGATTCAGGCTTACCTGGACTTAAGCCCTATCACTCTCCAAAAAAGAAAGGACGCTAAATTTATTACAACTACTTTACAAAAGCACAACATAAGATACCGTTGGGGATATCCATTTGCTCTCATCGTATCACTTGAGGGTAAAACCTGGATCTACAGAACTTTGGAGGACTTGGACTCTTTTTCCAAAGGCATTAACCTGGAAATTCCTGCACCTTCAATACAAGATAACACACCCGCTACAAGCGGGATGACATCTCGCCCGAAAGACAGGAGACCTGAATGGAACATTGTTCAATACAGGAAAAGGCCTCCCAGACAAACAAACTCTGAATCAGTTGTTAAATCTAACCTCCCTACATGACTTCTTGAAGGTCTTAATCTTGAATCTCACAAAGACTAACTGCTCATAATTGGGCAGTCTATATCCTTTTCGTAATTCTCTGACGAGAAAAAATAAGAAAGAAAATGTTATGTTTACTGTTATTGTTCGCTATGTTAACTATGTTATTTGATGGTTCTTTGGTTGTTATATATTATGCTCTTTTTCTTCTAGACACATGCTGCATATTCTATGAACAAAAGCTAGCAGAAATGTCTTCAGGCTTTGATACCTTATCTAACACCTATTAATCAAGACACAATAGTAGTGTCATTAAGGTAGAATATAATTTTGCCCTGAATATTCGAGAGTTGCAATAGAGCACTTTATGCGTGAATTAGCCATGTATTTACGGATAGAAATTTAATATTTTGCAGTTTAGCTAGAAATGTGCATTTTGTTGGTTGATGTATTTGTCTCATATAAATAGGACTGACTTAGCACTAACCTTTGTTCTTTTTTTGAAGACTCTTTTAGATTGTCTTCTCTTAACTCCACTTCTTAATAGTGGAATCTCTGGTACCCAACCCCTGTCTCTACAAACTATATATGTATCCTTCTTCTCACTTTGTTGAACTCTTTCTATCTTTTACTCTTTTTTCTTTCACTCTTTTTTCACCCTTTGATTGTCATTACTTGTTAGCCTATAGCTTTCAGAACAGTACCTCAAACAAGAGTAATGCATTTTGTAAAAAAAGAACCTTACACCCACCCAACTTTTTCTATGACAGATAAACAAATAAACCAACTCCGGATAATATCCATTAACACCAAAGGTCTAAATTCTCCCTTCAAAAGAAATTCAACTCTCTCTGACTTTAAACAACATAGGAGTGATATAGTCATGCTTCAAGAGACGCATTTCAAAAGAGGTAGGGAACCACAAACCTATAAATTTAAATTTGGCCAATGCTTTTATTCTTCCAATACTACAAAAACAAACGGGGTTGGGATTCTGATTAAAAGCAATATTCCTTTTCAGGAGCTTTTTACCCACAAAGATAAAGAGGGTAGATTTATAGCAGTAACGGGTAAACTGTATGGAAAGCTTGTAACTTTAGTTTGTATATATGCTCCAAACACACAACAACATCTCTTCTTTAAGACGATAACAAACAGACTACTTGACAATGCAAAGGGAGCTTTGATCATTGGAGGTGACTTCAATACACCACTCAATCCACATATTGACTGCTCTACACACTCTTCGTCTATCCCATCCAAACGAATCGCAGCAATAAAACAGAACATGAGGGACTTAGCAGTACATGATGTGTGGAGATCTCTAAACCCACATACAAGAGACTATACATTCTATTCTGCCCCACACAGATTATACTCTAGGATAGACTATCTGTTCATGGATGTCTCTAGTTTCTCCTATATAGTACAAAGCAAGATCCTAACATGCACATGGTCAGATCATTCTTTTATGAGCTGTAGTCTACATTGGCCCAACATCTCTCAAAAAATATTTAATTGGAAATTTGAATCCTCCCTAATAGAAGACACACTAATAAATGAAAAATTGGGGAAATCTTTAGCTGAATATTTTGAACTAAACTCATCTCCACAAATGGACGAAAGAGTTGTGTGGGAAGCACATAAAAGTGTCATTAGGGGAGAATGTATTAGCCATAAAAGCTTTCAAGTTAAACAACAAAGAGCTAGATTAGAAACAACATTACAACAAATTACTGATTTGGAGTCCCAACACAGACAGAACCCGGGGGATGAACCTGTGTATACCGAACTCTGTAACAAAAGACAGGAAATGAACTCTCAACTCTTACATAGATATAAGAAAAATGCCCTCCGACTTAAACAAGTTTATTTTGACAGCGACAATAAGAGCGGGAGATTCTTAGCTAGGAAATTACGTAGAAGAACAAATAGATCTTTTATTATGTCAATTAAAAATGCGAAAAGGCTCCACATGTTCTAATACCACTTCTATAGCTAACGCATTTCGAGAATACTTCGAAGGTCTGTATAATTTGAAAGACTCTGACCCCATAGTCACTAGACGCGATGACTCCTTTAGCTCCCATATTAAGAGATATTTAGATAGCATACAGATCCCCGCCTTATCAAAAGAACAACAAGAACAATTAGATAGCCCAATTCAAGTTGAAGAAGTTATTAATGTCATCAAACATTTACCTAATGGTAAAGCTCCAGGGCCGGATGGCTTCACTAATCTGTACAACAAAAGCTTTCAACCCATAATTGCCCCCCAGTTATGTAGACTATATAACGTTATAAATGAGGCCACTCCCTTCTTGCAACAATCATTAGAGGCCACAATAGTATTATTGCCCAAACCTGGGAAATCAACAGATATGGTTATGAATTATCGACCGATCTCCTTGCTAAATAACGATTCAAAGATCTTTGCCAAGATACTTGCAAATAGATTAGGCCCCATTATGCCTTCTTTGATACACGGAGACCAAGTTGGTTTTGTTATTAACAGGGAGGCCAAAGATAACACAATCCGTTCCCTTCATTTAATCCAACATGCACTATCTTCTGATTCACAAATAGTGATGGTATCCACAGACGCTGAGAAAGCGTTTGATCGTGTAGATTGGACGTTTCTGCATCACATTTTAGAAAGATTCGGTTTTGGCAAGGGTATCTTAGGGAAAATCTTTGCTTTATATAATAGCCCAAGCGCACGCATACTGGTAAATGGAGATCTCTCAGCCCCCTTCTATATTAAAAATAGCACCAGACAGGGATGTCCCTTATCCCCCCTACTTTTCGCATGCGCTATAGAAATATTGGCATTAAAAATAAGGGAAAATAAAAATATTTGCGGCCTAACCCTTCAGAATCATACCTATAAACTTTCGCTATTCGCGGATGACATCCTGTTTACATTGTCGTCACCTAGCCAGTCAATCCCTGAATTAATGAAAGAACTTCATGATTTCAGAATTGTGTCCAACTTCTTAATTAATCAATCAAAATCTGAAATCATGAACATTAACTTGTCTGAAGAAGAACTTAATCTAACAAAACAAATTTGCCCCTTTCGTTGGCAATCCTCTTCCATTAAATACCTGGGGATTTTCCTGTCTCACAACCAAGCTGACTTATTAACTCTTAACTATGAAACTCTTAAAAAGAACATTGTAGCAGACTTAAGCTCCTGGAGATCTAAACGCCTTAGTTGGCTAGGGAGAATGAACACAATCACTATGAATATACTGCCCAGACTTTTATACGTTTTACAGACGGTACCAATCCCCCTCCCCTCATCCTACATCCCTTCACTACAGAGAATAATTAATGACTAAATATGGGATAGGAAACACCCTAGAATTAATAGAAAGTTAATGACTCTCCCTAAAGAGTCGGGGGGTCTGGGTGTTCCGGATCTTGAGAAATATAGACAGGCGACTTTCTTACAGCGGGTAGTAGACTGGAACACTAATTACCTTGACAAAATCTGGGTGAGAATCGAACACCAAATGCATCAATGTTCTCACCTGGGTTCTCTGTGTTGGCTGGATGGCTCTGAAGGCCGTCTGAGAATTGTGGGTAATTTTATTACAGAAGAGACATACAAAATGTGGAATAGGTTATTAGTAAAATATCCCATGCTTTCCTCTATACCATCCCCATTGACACCCTTGCTTGGAAATCCAGAATTTCTTCCAGGATTGGGAATTGCTAAATTAGACCCCCTAGATAAAAGGAGCAACTTACCATTCTTTGCATTGTCAGAGGGAGGCAAAATGCATACAAGGCTAAAACTCCTAGAAGATGACTTACATATATTTAATAATTGGTTTTTCTATTTGCAAGCACACTCTTTTCTTCAGAACCACAAAGGGAAAAATAATATGTTGAGATCACCTACCAATTTTGAGAAACTATGCTTGTCTGCACAACCGATTAGGCACACTCTATCAATTATATACCACATGCTACAACAAGAACCGTTAGGCCTAGAACACCATTATATTCAAAAATGGGAATCGGAGTTGAATCTTAGAATCTCCCCAAAGGAGAAGCATATGATATTTAAAAGAACAATGAAAGCTTCCACATCAGCTAGAATACTAGAAATTAATTTTAAAATATTGCATCGTTGGTATTATACCCCTACACGTTTAAAAACCTTATATCCTCAAAGATCAGATATATGCTGGCGTTGCGACAGAGGGAGAGGCACTATGGGACATATATGGTGGTTATGCCCAAACATTTCCCCCTTCTGGAGAGATGTTATAAGCCAAACGGAGAAGATGCTGGGGATCACTATCCCACAGGACCCGTTAGTTTGGCTCCTTAATAAACCCCCCAGGAAACTATTGGCTACACATTTGTCCATACTTCAAATTGCTTCCAATAGCGCTAAGACTCTAATAGCAAAATATTGGAAACAATCCTCAATCCCAAATACGGCCCAGTGGATTGATACAATGCACAAAACTATTCAATTAGAGGAATACCACTACATGAAATCACAACGCATAGACTTCTATCATGAGATTCTCTTTATTTGGGAAGATTATATATATAACAAATATGATAATTAAATAGATATTGAAGTCCGATGGCTTGCGATACAGGGTACACGAGAAACTTGAAGTCTGAATTCCACGAGCTAAATGACAATCTCCTTCTTCTCTTCTTTCTTTCTCTTCTTTCCTTTTTCTCTTTTCATGTATTTCTCTCGTAAAAATGAAAATTCAACGAGGTTATGGTTTTTAGCTAAAGGTCAGGTTTCTATATAACATGTTATGTTGAAAATATGTCTAAGTGTGATATGTTCTTGACCAAGCATTTCAATTTAATGTATGATCTGTTATACCTCAATAAAAATACTTAAATAAAAAAAAAGCAGCGTTAGCCGGTCCTAACGCTGCTTTTTAACGCCCGCTGGTATTTAGAGTCTTGCAGGTACAGGTGTACTGCTCACTTTTTTGGCCAGACTTGGAAATACCGCAAATCCACTTACGTAAATTGCGTATCCTCTTTTTTCAATGGGACTTGCATAGCGCCGGTATTACAAGTCTGCCAAAAAGTGAGCGGTAGACCCTCTCCTGTCAAGACTGGTACAGCATTTTAAAGTCAGTAGTTAAGAGTTTTACACTACAACGACGTAGCATAAAAATCTTAACTAAAGTGCTGAAAAGCACACTAACACCCATAAACTACCTATTAACCCCTAAACCGAGGCCCTCCCACATTGCAAACACTAAAATAAAAAAATGTAACCCCATATCTGCCGAACTGGACATCGCCGCCACTATAATAAATATATTAACCCCTAAACCGCCGCACTCCTGCCTTGCAAACACTAGTTAAATATTATTAACCCCTAATCTGCCATCCCTAACATCGCCGCCACCTACCTACATTTATCAACCCCTAATCTGCAGCCCCCAACGTCTTTGCCACTATATTAAAGTTATTAACCCCTAAATCTAAGTCTAACCCTAACCCTAGCACCCCCTAACTTAAATATAATTAAAAGAAATCTAACTAAAAATTCCTATTATTAACTAAATTATTCCTATTTAAAACTAAATACCTGTAAAATAAACCCTAAGATAGCTACAATATAACTAATAGTTACATTGTAGCTAGCTTAGGGTTTATTTTTATTTTACAGGCAAGTTTGTATTTATTTTAACTATGTAGAATAGTTACTAAATAGTTATTAACTATTTAATAACTACCTAGCTAAAATAAATACAAAAGTACCTGTAAAATAAAACCTAACCTAAGTTACAATTACACCTAACACTACACTATAATTAAATAAATTAACTAAATTAAATACAATTAAATAAATTACATACAATTACCTAAATTAAATTAAATTAGCTAAAGTACAAAAACAAAACAAAACACTAAATTACAGAAAATAATAAACAAATTACAGAAATTTAAATTACACCTAATCTAATATCCCTATTAAAATAAAAAAGACCCCCAAAATAAAAAACCCTAGCCTAAACTAAACTACCAATAGCCCTTAAAAGGGCCTTTTACGGGGCATTGCCCCAAAGTAATCAGCTCTTTTACCTATAAAAAAAATACAAACAACCCCCCCCAACAGTAAAACCCACCACCCACACAACCAAACCCCCAAATAAAAACCTATCTAAAAAACCTAAGTTCCCCATTGCCCTGAAAAGGGCATTTGGATGGGCATTGACCTTAAAAGGCCAGTTAGCTCTTTTGCAAGCCCAAACCCCTAATCTAAAAAATAAACCCACCCAATACACCCTTAAAAAAACCCTAACACTAACGCCCTGAAGATCGACTTACCGGGAGATGTCTTCATCAAACACGGGCAAAGTGGTCCTCCAGACGGGCAGAAGTCTTCATCCAAGCCAGGAAGAAGTTGTCCGACAGATGGCATCTTCTATCTTCATCCATCCGGCGCGGAACGGCTCCATTTTCAAGACATCCGACACGGAGCATCCTCTTCTTCCGACGACTAAAACAGAATGAAGGTACCTTTAAGTGACATCATCCAAGATGGCCTCCGTTAGATTCCGATTGGCTGATAGAATTCTATCAGCCAATCGGAATTAAGGTAGAAAAAATGCTATTGGCTGATGCAATCAGCCAATAGGATTGAAGTTTAATCCTATTGGCTGATTGCATCAGCCAATAGAATTGAGCTTGCATTCTATTGGCTGATTGGAACAGCCAATAGAATGCGAGCTCAATCCTATTGGTTGATTGGATCAGCCAATAGGATTGAACTTCAATCCTATTGGCTGATTGTATCAGCCAATAGGATTTTTTATACATTAATTCCGATTGGCTGGTATAATTCTATCAGCCAATCGGAATCTAAGGGACCCCATCTTGGATGATGTCACTTAAAGGTACCTTCATTCTGTTTTAGTCGTCGGAAGAAGAGGATGCTCCGCGTTGGATGTCTTGAAGATGGAGCCACTCCGCGCCGAATGGATGAAGATAGAAGATGCCATCTGGATGAAGACTTCTGCCCGTCTGGAGGACCACTTCTGCACAACTTGGAAGAAGACTTCTTCCCGTCTGGAGGACCACTTCGCCCGGCTTGGATGAAGACGTCTCCCGGTAAGTCGATCTTCAGGGGGTTAGTGTTAGGTTTTTTTAAGGGTGTATTGGATGGGTTTTATTATTAGGTTAGGGCTTGGGTGGCAAAAGAGCTAACTGCACTTTTAAGGGCAATGCCCATCCAAATGCCCTTATCAGGGCAATGGGGAGCTTAGGTTTTTTTTAGCTAGTATTTTATTTGGGGGTTGGTTGTGTGGGTGGTGGGTTTTACTGTTGGGGGGTTGTTTGTATTTTTTTTACAGGTAAAAGAGCTGATTACTTTGAGGCAATGCCCCGCAAAAGGTCCTTTTAAGGGGTATTGGTAGTTTAGTTTAGGCTAGGGTTTTTATTTTTATTTTGGGGGGCTTTTTATTTTCATAGGGCTATTAGATTAGGTGTAATTAGTTTAAATTTCGGTAATGTGTTTGTTATTTTCTGTAATTTAGTGTTTGTTTTGTACTTTAGCTAATTTAATTTAGGTAATTGTATGTAATTTATTTAATTGTACAGGTAGCCCTCAGTTTACGCCAGGGTTAGGTTCCAGAAGGAATGGTTGTAAATTGAAACCGTTGTAAATTGAAACCCAGTTTATAATGTAAGTCAATGGGAAGTGAGGGGGTTAGGTTCCAGGCCCCTCTCAAATTTGTCATAAGTAACACCTAATACATTATTTTTAAAGCTTTGAAATGAAGACTTTACATGCTAAACAGCATTATAAACCTAATAAAATAATCACACAACACAGAATATATAATTAAACTAAGTTAAATGAACAAAAACATTTGCTAAACAGCATTATAAACCTAATAAAAAATCACACAACACAGACTTTACTTGCATTTTTCTGAAAACAGTTCTTTCTATGCATTCCGATCTGGACTGATTTATAGACAGGAATATCTTGTTCCTTTGAAATCTGCTCGATAGCTCAGGTCTGGTTAAACTGATTAATTACAGCTTGCTTGGCTTGCATATCTTTGCTGCAACACAAGCGGACAGCTCCACCTACTGGCTATTTTAATCAATGCACTGCTTCTCAATGCTTTTCAATAGCAGTCACATTACTGAAAAAAAGGTTGTTATTCTGAAACGGTGTAAATTGAACCGTTGTAAACCGAGGGCCACCTGTATTTTATTTAGTTAATTTATTTAATTATAGTGTAGTCTTAGATGTAATTGTAACTTAGGTTTTATTTTACAGGTACTTTTGTATTTATTTTAGCTAGGTAGTTATTAAATAGTTAATAACTATTTAGTAACTATTCTACCTAGTTAAAATAAATACAAACTTGCCTGTAAAATAAAAATAAACCCTAAGCTAGCTACAATGTAACTATTAGTTATATTGTAGCTAGCTTAGGGTTTATTTTACAGGTAAGTATTTAGTTTTAAATAGGAATAATTTAGTTAATGATAGGAATATTTATTTCGATTTATTTAAATTATATTTAAGTTAGGGGGTGTTAGGTTTAGGGTTAGACTTAGTTCTAGGGGTTAATAATTTTAATATAGTGGCGGCGACATTGGGGGCAGCAGATTAGGGGTTAATAAATGTAGGTAGATGGCAGTGATGTTAGGACCGGCAGATTAGGGGTTAATATTATTTAACTAATGTTAGCGAGGCGGGAGTGTGGCGGTTTAGGGGTTAATATGTTTATTATAGTGGCAGCGACGTTGGGGGTGGCAGATTAGGGGTTAATAAGTGTAGGTACGTGACGGCGACATTGAAGGCGGCAGAGTAGGGGTCAATAAATATAATGTAGGGTTCGGCGATGTTGGGGGCAGCAGATTAGGGGTTCATAAGTATAATGTAGGTGGCGGCGGTGTCCGGAGCGGCAGATTAGGGGTTAATAATTATAATTTAGGTGTCTGCGATGTTTGGGACGGCAGATTAGGGGTTAATAAGTGTAAGATTAGGGGTGTTTAGACTCGGGGGTTCATGTTAGGGTGTTAGGTGTGGACATAAATTTTATTTCCCCATAGGAATCAATGGGGCTGCGTTAAGGAGCTTTACACTGCTTTTTTTGCAAGTGTTAGACTTTTTTTCAGCCGGCTCTCCCCGTTGATACCTATGGGGAAATCATGCACAAGCACGTTACACCAGCTCACCGCTGACTTAAGCAGTGCTGGTATTGGAGTGTGGTAATGAGCAAAATTTTGCTCAACGCTCACTTCTTATCTTTTAACAACGGGTTTGTAAAAACCCGTAATACCAGCGCTGCATGTAAGTGAGCATTGAGTGAAAACTGCTCATTAGCACCGCATAGCCTCTAACGCACAACTCGTAATGTAGCCGAGTACTTGTAACAAACTATATTGTCACTTTGTTATTTTCTATTTACATGCTTTGCATTTGCATACATACTAAGATATAAGTCTTAAAAAAGGTGCAAGAAATGATCTAATATGTTATATAATATGTATATAATTGTGTTTGACCCCCCCCCCCCGCAAAGGTATTAAACTCATAGTTAAAGTCAGCTCTAGAGCAGTAATGCAGGACTGAAAGCTAACTAAAAACAACTGGTGAGCTAATTACAACAGGCAGAATTAGCTAGCTCCCAGTAGTGTAGGATATGCACTTATTCCTTTTTAGAAAAAGATACCAAGAGGACAAAGTAAATTTGACAATAGAACCCCCCATTTTTCGGTTCAGCGCCTCGGTAGTGCTTGCTGATTGGTGGCTAAATGTTGCCACCAATCAGCAAGCACTATCCAGGATGCTGAACAAAAAATGGACCGGCTCATAAGCTTACATTCCTGCTTTTTCAAATAAAGATACCAAAGAACAAAGAAAAATTGATAATAGGAGTAACTTAGAATGTTGCTTAAAATTGCGTGTTCTATCTTAATCACAAAAGAAAAAATGTGGGTTTAGTATCCCTTTAAAATTGTCTTAAAATTACATGACCCATCTAAGTAAAGTTTAATTTTGACTTTTTTTATTTTTTTATTATTATTTGTTTATAATTAAATTCATATTAAAATCTATGAATTGATTTACATCCTCACAATTATGCAAATTAAAATGATCTTTTATTCCAGTTTTAATATTAGTAAGTAGTGATGTCGCGAACCTAAAAATTTGGGTTCACGAACGGCGAAGGCGAACTTCTGCAAAAGTTGCCGAACCGGCGAACCGGGCGAACCGCCATAGACTTCAATAGGCAGGCAAATTTTAAAACCCACAGGGACTCTTTCTGGCCACAATAGTGATGGAAAAGTTGTTTCAAGGGGACTAACACCTGGACTGTGGCATGTCGGAGGGGGATCCATGGCAAAACTCCCATGGAAAATTACATAGTTGATGCAGAGTCTGGTTTTAATCCATAAAGGGCATAAATCCCCTAACATTCCTAAATTGTTTGGAATAACGTGCTTTAAAACATCAGGTATGATGTTGTATCGATCAGGTAGTGTAAGGGTTACACCCGCTTCACAGTGTGCAGTGTAGGTGATATTACCTGCCCTGACCATGCTTTGCAGACCAGGTATCAGTGGTCAGATGGACCCTTGCCCCAACACTGTGTGCCAGAAATGCCATTATAGCAGACTTATATGGCTTTGGCATTGCTTTTTGGTAATTAGAAGACTGCTAAATGCCACTGCGCACCACACGTGTTTTATGCCCAGCAGTGAAGGGGTTAATTAGGGAGCATGTAGGCAGCTTTTAGAGTTAATTGTAGCTTAAGTGTAGTGTAGTAGACAACCCAAAGTATTGATCTAGGCCCATTTTGGTATATTTTATGCCACCATTTCACCGCCAAATGCGATCAAATAAAAAAAAATTGTTCACTTTTTCACAAACTTTAGGTTTCTCACAGAAATTATTTACAAACAACTTATGCAATTATGGCATAAATGGTTGTAAATGCTTCTCTGGGATCCCCTTTGTTCATAAATAGCAGACTTATATGGCTTTGGCGTTGCTTTTTGGTAATTAGAAGGCTGCTAAATGCCACTGCGCACCACACGTGTTTTATGCCCAGCAGTGAAGGGGTTAATTAGGGAGCATGTAGGCAGCTTGTAGAGTTAATTTTAGCTTAAGTGTAGTGTAGTAGACAACCCAAAGTATTGATCTAGGCCCGTTTTGGTATATTTAATGCCACCATTTCACCGCCAAATGTGATCAAATTTAAAAAAAATAAAAAAAATTTTCGCAATTTTAGGTTTCTCACTGAAATTATTTACAAACAGCTTGTGCAATTATGGCACAAATGGTTGTAAATGCTTCTCTGGGATCCCCTTTGTTCAGAAATAGCAGACATATATGACTTTGGTGTTGCTTTCTGGTAATTAGAAGGCCACTAAATGCTGCTGCGCATCACACATGTATTATGCAGGGTTAATTTTAGCTTTAGTGTAATGATCAGCCTCCCACCTGACACATCAGACCCCCTGATGCCACCCAAACAGCTCCCTTCCCTCCCCCACCCCACAATTGTCCCCGCCATCTTAAGTACTGGCAGAAAGTCTGCCAGTACTAAAATAAAATTTTTTTTTATTTTTTTTAGCATATTTACATATGCTGTGGTGTAGCATCCCCCCTTTGCCCCCAATCTCCCTGATCCCCCCAAAACAGCTCTCTAACCCTCCCCATCTGACTTATTGGCGGCCATCTTGGGTACTGGCAGCTGTCTGCTATTATTTCACAGTCAAAAAAGTGTTGTTGTTTTTAAATGTACACTACTGTTACACCAGATATGAGTGGTGGCACTTGGCAAGTGGGCACAGTATATGCTGTGAGCCTGACACACACGCTGGCAGGCAGGCAACTGCAATTAGATTACACAGGAAAAAAAAAAAAGAAGCAGACTGATGTTCTAGCCCTAAAAAGGGCTTTTTGGGGTGCTGTCCTTACAACAGATATCAGATGAGTCCTTCAGGACTGTAGTGTACACTGAATACACTAGCCTAGCTATCGATTTCCCTATTAAATCAGCAGCAGCTACACTGTCCCTCCTCTCACTAAGAATGCAGCTTCCAAATGAATCTAAAATGGATGCTGTCCAGGAGGTGGGAGGGTCTGGGAGGGAGGGTCTGCTGCTGATTGGCTGTAATGTGTCTTCTGACTGTGAGGTACAGGGTCAAAGTTTACTCAATGATGACGAATAGGGGGCGGATCGAACATTGCATATGTTCACCGTCTGCTGCGAACGCGAACATGCTATGTTCACAGGGAACTATTCGCCGGCAAACTATTCGCGACATCACTATTAGTAAGCATTGATATATACTATTATTTTATGTTGTCAATATGTAGTTTTATTAGTAACCTTATTTAGTTCAGTAACTGTTAGGGCATGAAGGGTTAACAAGGTTGTTCAAGGTTTAGCCAATGAAAATCATTGTGGCTTCACTTCAGCACAGGTGTATTGTTATCATATATGTTAAAGGGACACTAAACCCAACAACTTTCTTTCAGGATTCAAGTAGAAAATACAATTGTAAACAACATTCCAATGTACTTTCATTATCTAGTTTGCTTTATTCTTTAGATATCCTTTGTTGAAGAAATATCAATGCACATTGGTGAGCCAATCACAGGAGGCATCTATGTGCAGCAACTAATCAGCAGCTACTGAGACTATATAGATATGTTTTTCACCAAACTATATCAAGAAAATGAAGCAAATTAGATAACAGAAGTAAATTAGAAAGCTGTTTAAAATTGCATGCTCTTTCTAAATCATGAAAGAAAAAATTTGGGTTTCATGTCCCTTTAATGAATACAGTTTTCATAGTTAAAAGCATTTGCTTTTGCAGCTAAAGGCTCCCATTTATTATAGTGTGTGCAGACAAGTTTCTTAGAACTATCCACATGCCTTAAGGGCTTCTGGTGCAACATTAGCATTTGAAACAGAAACATAGAATTGACGGTAGATAAGAACCGAAAAGGCCCATCAAGTCTACCCAAATAACATGTTACTTTTTTCAAAGGATAGACTTATGCATGTCTCATTTTTTAATTATTTTACAGTCTTTGGGGCATGTTTATCAAGCCCCGTGTTTCGGCTCGCCGGAAACAGAAGTTATGAAGCAGCGACTCCATAACCTGTCTGTCTGCTCTGAGGCGGCGGACAGAAATCACCAGAAATCAATCCGATCCAATACGATCGGGTTGATTGACACCCCCTGCTAGTGGCCGATTGCCTGCAAATCTGCAGGGGGCGGCGTTATACCAGCAGTTCACAAGAACTGCTGGTGCAATGATAAATGCCGAGAGCGTATGCTGTCGGCATTTATCAATGTGTAGCGGACATGATACACAATATCAGATCATGTCTGCTTGCATTATAATAAATATGCCCCTTTTTGTTTACCACCTCTAAAGGAAGTTTGCACAATGAAACAACCAATTGCATGAGAGCAGGGCTTGTCAGTAATCCCAGACGTATGATTCTAGGTTGCCTGACATATGCAACCTATGAAGTTGTGGACCGGTGCTACTTATTTTTCAGTTGCAGGCTTGTATAAATGAACTTGCATCGAAAGAACCCTGAAGCTGATTATGCAGCTTCATAAATCGGGCCCAAATTATTTTTATGTTTAACATATAGGCCTCTATTTATCAAAGGTCTTGCAGACCTGATCCGACAATGCGGATCAGGTCCGCAAGACCTCGCTAAATGCGGAGAGCAATACGCTCTCCACATTTAACATTGCACCAGCAGGTCACAAGAGCTGCTGGTGCAACGCCCCCCCCTGGCCGCCAGCAGGGAGGTGTCAATCAACCCAATCGTATTCGATCGGGTTGATTTCCGGCGATTCCTGTCCGCCGGCTCAGAGCAGACAGGCAGGGTTATGGAGCAGCGGTCTTTAGACCGCTGCTTCATAACTTGTGTTTCTGGCGAGTCTGAAGACTCGCCAGAATCACGGCCCATCAAGCTCCGTACGGAGCTTGATAAATATGGGCCGAAGTGTTTTTAAATTAATATATAGAAACATTGTTATGTTAGTGCTATCTTAAACTTGTAGAGGATTTCCTTTTGTTTTGAAAGGCTTTCTCAAGTATCATACTAGACTTTATGTAGAAAAAAAATACTTTTAAAAATTAATTTTATATATATTATCCTCCAGCCACTGCCCTGAATAAGTTGCTCTGCTATAACTCTTTTGTGAAAAAAATCTAACAAATGTATTAAATCAATAAAATACTTCTCTTGGCTAAACAATTTAAAGCCACAAAACCAAGGTTTATTTATTTTTTAATGTTATATTTAAAGGGACATGAAACCCAATTCTTTTTCTTTTATGATTCAGATAGAGAATACAATTTTAAACAACTTTCCAGTTTACTTCTATTATTTAATTTGCTTCCTTCTCTTGTTATCCTTTGCTGAAAGGTTTATCTAGGCAAGCTCAGGAGTAGCAGAGAACCTAGGTTCTAGCTGTTGATTGGTGGCTGCATATATATATATATATATATATATATATATATCGATTGTGATTGGCTCACCCATGAGTTCAGTTAGAAACCATTAGTGCATTGTTGCTCCTTCAACATATTATACCAAGAGAATGAAACAAAGGGGATAATAGAAGTAAATTAGAATGTTGTTTACAATTGTATTCTCTATCTGAATCATGAAAGAAAAAAAAATGGGTTTCATGTCCCTTTCACCCCTTAACGACCGACGACGTATGCCATATGTCCTCAAAAAAAAAGCACTTAACGACCGAGGACGTATGGCATACGTCGTCGGTTTAACAGAGCACTGGAAGCGATCGAAATTGCTTCCAGCTGCTCTAACAGTATTGCAGGCTTGCCTTGATGTCTAGGCATCCTGCAATACTGTTCCCGAGTGCCGGGACCGGATTGATCACTCCCCCACGAGTGATCACTTCCGGTTTCGCTCCACGTGGAGCCCGGCAGTGTTTCAGAGCATCGGAAGCGATCGGACACGCTTCCGATGCTCTGCTTGTGTGCTAAGTGCCTCGGTGGGTCGAGGCACTTAGTTGGTTATTAAATAATAAATTAAAAATAAAAAAAAAAACGGATAAAATAAAAAAAAAAAAAGCCCAAATAGCCCCCCCCTCCCCCTTCACTAGGCATCCAAGATGGCGATGCCCAGTGCATCATGGGGCCTCTGGGGGTGTCCTTAGCCTGCATCATCATAGGGGCAAGCTAGGGTCACCCAATCTGAGCCTCCCACCCTAAAAATAATAATAATAAAATACCCCATTTGTCTGATCATGTCAATATTTGTAAATATTGACTATGATCAGTGTGGATTTCCCTCCCTCTCCTCACTTGCCATTTTGTTGGAGAGAGAGAGAGACCTGTATTTAGCAGAGAGAGAGATTTATTTCTTTTATTTGTTAAAAAATATAGAACCAAAGGCTCTTTTCAGAGCCATTAACCCCTAGTTTGCCAGTGATCACTATATATCACTGGCAGTTGCATAGCTGTACTTTTTTGCTGTCTGTGCATTTTTTTAGGGGTTGATTTTGTTGTTGTAATTTTTTAAAAACCCAAAGGCTCTTTTCAGAAACATTTAGTTAATTTAATTTAATTTTCAGAGCCATTAACCCCTAGCTTGCCAGTGATCGCTATAAATCACTGGCAGTAGCATAGCTGTACTTTTTTGCTAGTTAATTTAGTTAATTAATTTAGTTACTTTAATTTTTTTTAGTAATTGTTTTCTGTGACAGATACAAAAATGTCACAGAAAAGATATAGTGCTGAGGAGGCGTATGCCATCCTTGCGTCAGAGTCAGATGCCTCTATTTCTGACTCAGACCCCAATTTTGACCCTGCCATGTGCTCAGATACATCACTAGATGCAGTCTCAACTGATAGTGATGTATCTGTGGCTGCTAGCCCCCCTGCCAGCCCCCCTGCTACCCCCCCTGCCAGCCCCCCTGCTAGCCCCCTTGCCAGAAGGAGGCGTGTTGCTGCCATTGCTGCTGAAGAGTGGCGTGTTGCTGCCATTGCTGCTGAAGAGTGGGTAACGCTTCATCTCCAGAGGCCAGTATAGATGTGGCAGGTTTTAGCCCCCAGCAGTTTCTGGAAGTGTTTCTGGGCGATGATATATTGGGGAACATTGTCGCCCAAACTAATTTATATGCCCATCAGTTCCGTGCTGCAAAGCCTGGAACATATTTGGCAAAGCAGCAATGGGCCCCCATCAATGTGCCAGAATTCAAAAAATTCTGGGCATTGACTATGCTGATGGGCATCATAAAGAAACCCTCCATTCGCTCCTACTAGAGTACTAGCCCCATCTGCTCTACCCCTATTTTCTCACAGACTATGTCGAGGAAGAGGTATGAAATGATTCTGCATTTCATGCACTTCAGCGACAACAGCCTGTGCCCCCCTAGGGAGCATCCCCAATTTGACAGGCTGTATAAAATCCGCCCCCTGATAACCCACTTTTCTGCCAGGTTTGCAGAGGCTTATACACCTGGAAGGAATATATGCGTTGATGAATCCCTAATGAAGTATAAGGGAAGGCTGGGATTCAAGTAGTATATTCCTTCCAAACGCTCCAGATATGGGGTAAAGGTGTATAAGCTCTGTGACAGCGAGACTGGGTATACTCAGGCCTTCCGGGTGTATGAGGGAAAGGATAGCCACCTTGACCCTCCAGGTTGCCCAGAACATATGGGAACCACTGGCAAGATTGTCTGGGACCTGATATTACCCCTAATGAACAAAGGGTATCACTTGTACTTAGACAATTTTTATACAAGTGTCCTTTTGTTCAAGCTACTGTATTGCTTTGATACAGTAGCTTGCGGTACAATTAAAAAGAACCGCGCAGGTTTCCCAGGACAACTTGTACGCACCCGGCTACGAAGGGGGGAGACCTCAGCTCTGTGCCAAGAGGAGCTGTTGGCACTTAAGTACAGAGACAAGAAGGATGTATACCTTCTTACCACCATCCACACAGAGAGGATGGTGGCGGTTTATGTACGTGGCAGAGCTGAGATCATAAGGAAGCCAGTGTGCATCAAATCTTATAACCGGCATATGGGTGGGGTTGATCTGGCTGATCAGCTGCTGCAGCCCTACCTAATTATGCGGAAGACAAGGGCCTGGTACAAAAAGGTTGCAATTTACCTAATGCAGATTGCAACCCACAACGCTTTTTTGTTGTTCAAAAAAGCAAACCACAGAGTTACAAAAAAAAAATTTTTACAGTTTCAGCTCCAGATTATTACTGGGATTTTGTACCATGATGCACCTGCTCCCCGGGCGGTGATGGGAGAGAGCAGAGTTGGGGCTACTCATTTTATTTTTAAAATCCCCCCTACTGCCGCAAAGCAGAAACCACAAAAAAAATGCAGAGTCTGTACCAAGAGGGGGAAGAGAAGGGACACCATATATCACTTTCCTGATTGCCCTGGACAGCCTGCACTCTGCATTGGGGACTGCTTCAAGCGGTACCATACAATGGTCAATTTTTTAAAAAATAAATACATTTGGTGTTATATATATATATTTTTTTTTTTGGTTATGTTTACTGTTAGATGGGTTTTTTTTTTTTTTTTTTTACTTTTACTGTGCCAGATTTTTACATTTCACTACTAAAATTGGGCCTGTTTTTTTTTTTTTTAACCAAAACCCCTGTCAAACCTATGCATGGGGGACATAGGTGTTCTCAGGGTGCCTTGCAAAAAACAACCTGAAGTATGTTTTTGTAATAACTTACAACAGTCTCTCCTAAATCATAGTCAAAAAGCAATGTGTCTGTAAAAATGAAAATTGAAAAATTACCACCATACACTTTCTCCAATTTTTTGGGCTAAAACGGTTGCTTCAAAGGCATCAAAGCACACCATATACAATACCTTGGGGTGTCAACATTTAAAAAATATACATTTTCATGGCAATAAATAAAAGTGGGGTATGCGATAGGCCACAAACTAAAGATAGGCCTATCAGAAGAAATACTCTCATTGTTAATAACTAAAATCACAAGTCATAAAATTGTAACATAACCTTCCCAAAATCCTGGCAAACCTATGCATGGGGGGCATAGGTGTACTCAGGGTGCCTTGCAGAAAACAACCTGAAGTATTCTTTTGCAATAACTTACAACAGTCTCTCCTAAATCATAGTCAAAAAGCAATGCGTTTTTAAAAGTTAAAATTGAAAAATAACCACCATACACATTCTCCAATTTTTTGGGCTAAAACGGTTGCTTCAAAGGCATCAAAGCACACCATATACAATACCTTGGGGTGTCAACATTTCAAAAATATACACTTTCATGGCAATAAATAAAAGTGGGGTATGTGATAGGCCCCAAACTAAAGATAGGCCTATCAGAAGAAATACTCTCATTGTTAATAACTAAAATCACAAGTCATAACATTGTAACATAACCTTCCCAAAATCCTGGCAAACCTATGCATGGGGGGCATAGGTGTACTCAGGGTGCCTTGCAGAAAACAACCTGAAGTATTCTTTTGCAATAACTTACAACAGTCTCTCCTAAATCCTAGTCAAAAAGCAATGTGTCTGTAAAAATTAAAATTGAAAAATAACCACCATACACTTTCTCCAATTTTTTGGGCTAAAACGGTTGCTTCAAAGGCATCAAAGCATACCATATACAATACCTTGGGGTGCAAACTTTTCAAATATATGCACATTCATGGAAAACAAATAAATTGGGGTATGTTAAAAGACCCCCCAAAAAGACGATAGGCAAAGAAAATATGTTAAATGTGAAAAAAAAATCACAAACGCATGTCAGACATTTGGCATTGCACCCCCCAAACAAGCCACCAAACCTATGCATAGGTGGTATCACTGAACTCAAGAGATGTTGGTGACATATTGGTGTCTTCTTTGGTAGTAACACATAACAGGAACTGTGAATCCATGTCTAAAGTACAATGTATGTGAACAATAACACAAAAATATGAATGCCCAATAGTTTGACAAAGACTAGTGGTTAAATTAGTGCATGGAAAGTGTTAAAATACCTGCATTTGAAATACCCTAGGAAGTCTACTTTTCAAAAATATATGGTTTGATTGAGGTAAATTACATTGGCCGGCTTCAGAAATGTCTTAAATAGGACATGGGTGCATGGGATGTGAAAATTCAAAGTGGAAAAAATGGAATGGGCTTCCTAAAAATAAGGCCTTTTAGCCCCCAGAGAACCCAACACACCTATACATGGGTGGTATCACTGTACTCAGGAGAGGTTGTTGAACACATATTGAGGTGTTTTTTTGCAGTAACACATAACAGGAACTGAAAATCCATGCCTAAAGTACAATGTGTGTGAAAAATAACACAAAAAAATGACTACCCAAAATTTTGACAAAGACTGGTGGTTGAATTAGTGCATGGAAAGTGTTAAAATATCAGCATTTGAAAAACCCTAGGGTGTCTACTTTTCAAAAATATATGGTTTGATGGGGGTAAATTCCATTGGCCAGCTTCAGAAATGTCCCAAATAGGACATGGGTGCATGATGACCGATGTGAAAATTCCAAGTTGAAAAACTGGAATGCGCTACCTAACAATAAGGCCTTTTAGCCCCCAGAGAACCCGACACACCTATACATGGGTGGTATCACTGTACTCAGGAGATGTTGTTGAACACATATTGAGGTGTTTTTTGGCAGTAAAACATAACAGGAACTGAAAATCCATGCCTAAAGTACAATGTGTGTGAAAAATAACACAAAAAAATGACTACCCAAAAGTTTGACAAAGACTGGTGGTTGAATTAGTGCATGGAAAGTGTTAAAATATCAGCATTTGAAAAACCCTAGGGTGTCTAATTTTTAAAAATATATGGTTTGATGGGGGTAAATTCCATTGGCCAGCTTCAGAAATGTCCCAAATAGGACATGGGTGCATGATGACCGATGTGAAAATTCCAAGTTGAAAAACTGGAATGCGCTACCTAAAAATAAGGCCTTTTAGCCCCCAGAGAACCCGACACACCTATACATGGGTGGTATCACTGTACTCAGGAGATGTTGTTGAACACATATTGAGGTGTTTTTTGGCAGTAACACATAACAGGAACTGAAGATAAATGCCTAAAGTACAATGTGTGTGAAAAATAACACAAAAAAATGACTTCCCAAAAGTTTGACAAAGACTAGTGGTTGAATTAGTGCATGGAAAGTGTTAAAATACTAGCATTTTAAATACCCTAGGGTGTCTACTTTTCAAAAATATATGGTTTGATGGGGGTAAATTTTATTGGCCAGCTTCAGAAATGTCCCAAATAGGACATGGGTGCATGATGACCGATGTGAAAATTCCAAGTTGAAAAACTGGAATGCGCTACCTAAAAATAAGGCCATTTAGCCCCCAGAGAACCCGACACACCTATACATAGGTGGTATCACTGTACTCGGGAGATGTTGTTGAACACATATTGAGGTGGTTTTTGGCAGTAACACATAACAGGAACTGAAAATACATGCCTAAAGTACAATGTGTGTGAAAATTAACAAAAAAATGACTACCCAAAAGTTTGACAAAGACTAGTGGTTGAATTAGTGCATGGAAAGTGTTAAAATACCAGCATTTGAAATACCCTAGGGTGTCTACTTTTCAAAAATATATGGTTTGATTGAGGTAAATTACATTGGCCGGCTTCAGAAATGTCTTAAATGTGACATGGGTGCATGGGATGTGAAAATTCAAAGTGGAAAAAATGGAATGGGCTTCCTAAAAATAAGAAGAAAGAAACAGAAGCGCACCAGGGCACGATTCAAGTGAAGATTTTATTATATTAAAACACACACGCAACTTATAATGTTGCACTTACAAGATTTAAAAATAATATGAGCCTGTATACAAATTCTTTGTGTGCGCTGGAGCAGAGATGACAAACCGTTCCTGTCAGCCGTTCTAGGTAAGTACAAGGCGTCTGGACTGCCCTTACGTACTACCGCGATGACTGTCCACACACAAGAACAGACCAGGAGCAATGTCCTAGAATCCTCGACGCGTTTCCCCCGAACTTCGGTCGGGCTTTATCAAGAGGTGAAAGAGTACTATTCAGAATTGGCGCTTTTCAGCTTTTTAAATGTCCATATTTGTTAGGCACACCCCTTTTCCGGGGCCTGCTGCAGGTGTGTTGTATCCTACCCATTTGATTGGTGGAAAGTCCGTAACAGAAAAAGGAAAAAAGAGAAAGCAGTGGTAAATGTTTCTTCTGCAAGGATATTAGATTACAAATATATACAATTGTATCAGTCTTTAGATAAAACATTAAAACCATAATTTAGTGCAATTGTGTTTCCTAAAACTAGAAAGAAAAGTATACGAAAACTAACTCCCATATAACTCACATTGACATAGTTAGACTGCAATAGCGGTATATTCGAAAACGAGGAACATAATAAAAATCTATTATAAATATTTATAAAAACCGAATACAAAAAAGTGCAATATAATGAAATTGATACAGTTGTTAGATAAATTATTTGAAGATATTAAAAACCACATGTTGATTGAAAATTTCATACAAATAAATATAATTATAAAACATTAAAGTGGAATGCCCTGAATTTGATAAGATCTCCATACAAGGCCATAAACCTAACAACAGATTATTAAAATGATACTGGATAAAATTTATAAATAGTTTATTAATATTAATATTATATTATGTTATATCTATATAAAGATTACATATATGCAGCTACATCTATGTTGATATTCAACCCTAATGGTTGTAGTGTTTTCAACTTGTAAATCCATTTAGTTTCCAACCTTCTTAGATCTAGTAACCTATTGGGTTTATTTGGTGGAACCCAATCTATCACCTGTACTTTTAGAGATTTTGGATTACTACCAAAATCTCTAAAGTACAGGTGATAGATTGGGTTCCACCAAATAAACCCAATAGGTTACTAGATCTAAGAAGGTTGGCAACTAAATGGATTTACAAGTTGAAAACACTACAACCATTAGGGTTGAATATCGACATAGATGTAGCTGCATATATGTAATCTTTATATAGATATAACATAATATAATATTAATATTAATGAACTATTTATAAATTTTATCCAGTATCATTTTAATAATCTGTTGTTAGGTTTATGGCCTTGTATGGAGATCTTATCAAATTCAGGGCATTCCACTTTAATGTTTTATAATTATATTTATTTGTATGAAATTTTCAATCAACATGTGGTTTTTAATATCTTCAAATAATTTATCTAACAACTGTATCAATTTCATTATATTGCACTTTTTTGTATTCGGTTTTTATAAATATTTATAATATATTTTTATTATGTTCCTCGTTTTCGAATATACCGCTATTGCAGTCTAACTATGTCAATGTGAGTTATATGGGAGTTAGTTTTCGTATACTTTTCTTTCTAGTTTTAGGAAACACAATTCCACTAAATTATGGTTTTAATGTTTTATCTAAAGACTGATACAATTGTATATATTTGTAATCTAATATCCTTGCAGAAGAAACATTTACCACTGCTTTCTCTTTTTTCCTTTTTCTGTTACAGACTTTCCACCAATCAAATGGGTAGGATACGACACACCCGCAGCAGGCCCCGGAAAAGGGGTGTGCCTAACAGATATGGACATTTAAAAAGCTGAAAAGCGCCAATTCTGAATAGTACTCTTTCACCTCTTGATAAAGCCCGACCGAAGTTCGGGGGACACGCGTTGAGGATTCTAGGACATTGCTCCTGGTCTGTTCTTGTGTGTGGACAGTCATCACGGTAGTACGTAAGGGCAGTCCGGACGCCTTGTACTTACCTAGAACGGCTGACAGGAACGGTTTGTCATCTCTGCTCCAGCGCACACAAATAATTTGTATACAGGCTCATATTATTTTTAAATCTTGTAAGTGCAACATTATAAGTTGCGTGTGTGTTTTAATATAATAAAATCTTCACTTGAATCGTGCCCTGGTGCGCTTCTGTTTCTTTCTTCTTTTTCATGGTAACACAACGAGTCAAATAAGGATTCTTTTGACTAATCCGAAGCTGCACCGGGAGGAACCAGCCCCACAAACGGGGATAAGCATATTCCAGCTGACATCAGTGAACTAATCACTCAAGATTCATTTTGGACACTTCCAAAAGGTACTGTTGTGAATCTTAAAGGATACTTTGGAAACCCTTCACCTTAATGGACTATTACCTTTTTATTGTTAAACAGTGAAGTGTGGTTTTTATTTATTCATATTCATTCTATTCATATTCATTCATTTTATTCTGTATTATTTATCAGGAGTATTATTAGTACTGTGCAACAACTGATCAGTACACATATATTTTCACTGGTTTTATTATGTGTTATAGTTTTTTTTAATTGAAATTTTACTAGATCTGTGGGTTTTTCTCCTTATCACTGTTTAGTGGAAAGTTTATCAGAACCTAAATATTTAAAAACATTTTACTAATTGAGGCATTGACAGCCAAGCGCAATATAATCTTTTTTTGTAGTCTTCCTAAAAATAAGGCCTTTTAGCCCCCAGAGAACCCAACACACCTATACATGGGTGGTATCACTGTACTCAGGAGATGTTGTTGAACACATATTGAGGTGTTTTTTGGCAGTAACACATAACAGGAACTGAAAATCCATGCCTAAAGTACAATGTGTGTGAAAAATAACACAAAAAAATGACTACCCAAAAGTTTGACAAAGACTGGTGGTTGAATTAGTGCATGGAAAGTGTTAAAATATCAGCATTTGAAAAACCCTAGGGTGTCTACTTTTTAAAAATATATGGTTTGATGGGAGTAAATTCCATTGGCCAGCTTCAGAAATGTCCCAAATAGGACATGGGTGCATGATGACTGATGTGAAAATTCCAAGTTGAAAAACTGGAGTGCTCTACCTAAAAATAAGGCCTTTTAGCCCCCAGAGAACCCGACACACCTATACATGGGTGGTATCACTGTACTCAGGAGATGTTGTTGAACACATATTGAGGTGTTTTTTGGCAGTAACACATAACAGGAACTGAAAATCCATGCCTAAAGTACAATGTGTGTGAAAAATAACACAAAAAATGACTACCCAAAAGTTTGACAAAGACTAGTGGTTGAATTAGTGCATGGAAAGTGTTAAAATATCAGCATTTGAAAAACCCTAGCGTGTCAACTTTTCAAAAATATATGGTTTGATGGGGGTAAATTCCATTGGCCAGCTTCAGAAATGTCCCAAATAGGACATGGGTGCATGATGACCGATGTGAAAATTCCAAGTTGAAAAACTGGAATGCGCTACCTAAAAATAAGGCCTTTTAGCCCCCAGAGAACCCGACACACCTATACATGGGTGGTATCACTGTACTCAGGAGAGGTTGTTGAACACATATTGAGGTGTTTTTTGGCAGTAACACATAACAGGAACTGAAAATCCATGCCTAAAGTACAATGTGTGTGAAAAATAACACAAAACATGACTACCCAAAAGTTTGACAAAGACTGGTGGTTGAATTAGTGCATGGAAAGTGTTAAAATATCAGCATTTGAAAAACCCTAGGGTGTCTACTTTTTAAAAATATATGGTTTGATGTGGGTAAATTCCATTGGACAGCTTCAGAAATGTCCCAAATAGGACATGGGTGCATGATGACCGATGTGAAAATTCCAAGTTGAAAAACTGGAATGCGCTACCAAAAGATAAGGCCTTTTAGGCCCCAGAGAACCCGACACACCTATACATGGGTAGTATCACTGTACTCAGGAGATGTTGTTGAACACATATTGAGGTGTTTTTTGGCAGTAACACATAACAGGAACTGAAAATACATGCCTAAAGTACAATGTGTGTGAAAAATAACACAAAAAAAATGACTACCCAAAAGTTTGACAAAGACTAGTGGTTGAATTAGTGCATGGAAAGTGTTAAAATACCAGCATTTTAAATACCCTAGGGTGTCTACTTTTCAAAAATATATGGTTTGATGGGGGTAAATTTTATTGGCCAGCTTCAGAAATGTCCCAAATAGGACATGGGTGCATGATGACCGATGTGAAAATTCCAAGTTGAAAAACTGGAATGCGCTACCTAAAAATAAGGCCATTTAGCCCCCAGAGAACCCGACACACCTATACATAGGTGGTATCACTGTACTCGGGAGATGTTGTTGAACACATATTGAGGTGGTTTTTGGCAGTAACACATAAAAGGAACTGAAAATACATGCCTAAAGTACAATGTGTGTGAAAAATAACACAAAAAAATGACTACCCAAAAGTTTGACAAAGACTAGTGGTTGAATTTGTGCATGGAAAGTGTTAAAATACCAGCATTTGAAATACCCTAGGGTGTCTACTTTTCAAAAATATATACGGTTTGATGGGGGTAAATTCCATTGGCCAGCTTCAGAAATGTCCCAAATAGGACATGGGTGCATGATGACCGATGTGAAAATTCCAAGTTGAAAAACTGGAATGCGCTACCTAAAAATAAGGCCATTTAGCCCCCAGAGAACCCGACACACCTATACATAGGTGGTATCACTGTACTCAGGAGATGTTGTTGAACACATATTGAGGTGGTTTTTGGCAGTAACACATAACAGGAACTGAAAATACATGCCTAAATTACAATGTGTGTGAAAAATAACACAAAAAAATGACTACCCAAAAGTTTGACAAAGACTAGTGGTTGAATTAGTGCATGGAAAGTGTTAAAATACCAGCATTTGAAATACCCTAGGGTGTCTACTTTTCAAAAATATATGGTTTGATGGGGGTAAATTTTATTGGCCAGCTTCAGAAATGTCCCAAATAGGACATGGGTGCATGATGACCGATGTGAAAATTCCAAGTTGAAAAACTGGAATGCGCTACCTAAAAATAAGGCCATTTAGCCCCCAGAGAACCCGACACACCTATACATAGGTGGTATCACTGTACTCAGGAGATGTTGTTGAACACATATTGAGCTGTTTTTTGGCAGTAACACATAACAGGAACTGAAAATCCATGCATAAAATACAATGTGTGTGAAAAATAACACAAAAAAATAACTACTTTATAGTTTGACAAAGACTAGTGGTTGAATTAGTGCATGGAAAGTGTTAAAATACCAGCATTTGAAATACCCTAGGGTGTCTACTTTTCAAAAATATATGGTTTGATGGGGGTAAATTCCATTGGCCAGCTTCAGAAATGTCCCAAATAGGACATGGGTGCATGATGACCGATGTGAAAATTCCAAGTTGAAAAACTGGAATGCGCTCTCTAAAAATAAGGGCTTTTAGCCCACAGAGAACCCGACACACCTATACATGGGTGGTATCACTGTACCCAGGAGATGCTACTGAAGACATATTAGGGTGTTATTTGGCAGTAACCCTTACCATTTTATCAGTAAATGTATTCTTAAATTGCTATTTGTCAAAAAATCAAATTATTTTTTTCCCCCCCAAACTTTAGCATAGATTGGTGGTAAAATGGTTGCATGAAAAAAGTCAAAATACCCCAAGTTTAATACCCTAGGTTGTCTTCTTTTAAAAATTATATACATTTGAAGGGTTATTCATGGATTCCTGACCTATATTGGTGTTACAATGTAACTATCGCCAATTTTGAAAAAACATGGTTTTGAAATAGCAAAGTGCTACTTGTACTTATTGCCCTATAACTTGCAAAAAAGCAAAGAACATGTAAACATTGGGTATTTCTAAACTCAAGACAAAATTTAGAAACTGTTTAGCATTGGTATTTTATGGTGGTTGTAGATGTGTTAGAGATTTTGGGGCTCAAAGTTAGAAAAAGTGTGTGTTTTTTTTCATGTTTTCCTAATATTTTATAATTTTGTATAGTAAATTATAAGATATGATGAAAATAATGGTATCTTTAGAAAGTCCATTTAATGGCGAGAAAAACGGTATATAATATGTGTGGGTACAGTAAATGAGTAAGAGGAAAATAACAGTTAAACACAAACATCGCAGAAATGCAAAAATAGCCTTGGTCCCAGATGGTCAACAAATTGAAAAGTGGTCTGGTCACTAAGGGGTTAATCATGAACGGTTATAGAGTATAATGGTGTCCATACCTCATTATTTTAGCCGCCAATATATCTTTCTTTACAAGCAAAATACCTGAAGACTTTCAGCACGGTGCTTCAGGTTGGACTGTGCTTTTTATCCAGGACCAGGCTAATATGTTGCACAAAAGTTTCTGCTTGTCACATTTTTGGTCAGGGGTGAGCCAAGGGTACTTGCTGCCTGGGTGCAAAAATATTCCCTGATGCCCCTCCCACGGAAATATGCAGCAGGACAAAATAAGATTGTAATTTTAGTAATATTATTGTAATTTTAATATTTGCACATTTGCTAATAATTTACCATCCGTTATCAAAGGGCCTTTATTAAATAACTAGTACTAAAGCCCGTGTACACGGGCCACTTTTTGCAGTACAGCGGTTCCACCCCTTGCACTCTCCCCCCTCTCTTTTGCTCTCTCTTCCCCCCTCTCTTTTGCTTTCTCTCTCCCCTCTTTTGCTCTCTCTCTCCCCTCTTTTGCTCTCTCTCTCCCCTCTTTGGCTCTCTCCCTCCTTTCTTTTGCTCTCTCTCCCCCCTCTTTTGTTCTCTCCCCCCTCTTTTGTTCTCTCCCGCCTCTTTGGCTCTCTCCCCCCCCTCTTTGGCTCTCCTCCCCCCTCTTTGGCTCCCCCCCCCCTCTTTAGCTCTCTCTCCCCCCCCCCCTCTTTGGCTCTCCCCCCCCCCCCTCTTTGGCTCTCTCCCCTCTTTTGTTTTCTCCTCTTTGGCTCTCTCTCTCCCCCCCCTTTGGCTCTCCCCCCCTTTGGCTCTCTCCCCCCCCTTTGGCTCCCCCCCCCCTTTGGCTCTCTCCCCCGCCTTTGGCTCTCCCCCCCTTTGGCTCTCTCCTTCCCCTCTTTGGCTCTCTCCCCCCCCCTCTTTGGCTCTCCCCCCCCCTCTTTGGCTCCCCCCCCTCTTTGGCTCTGCCCCCCCTCTTTGGCTCTGCCCCCCCCCTTTGGCTCTCTCTTCCCCCTCTTTGTCTCTCTCCCCTCTTTTGCTCTCCTCTTTGGCTCTCTTTCCTCTTTGGTTCTCTCTCTCCCCCCTCTTTGGCTCCCCCCCCCCTTTATCTCTCCCCCCCCCTTTGGCTCTCTCCCCCCCCTCTTTGGCTCTCTCCCCCCCGCTCTTTGGCTCTCCCCTCCTCTTTGGCTCTCCCCTCCTCTTTGGCTCTCTCTCCCCCCCCCCTCTTTGGCTCTCTCTCCCCCCTCTTTGGCTCTCTCTCCTTTTTGGCTCTTTTTCCTCTTTGGCTCTCTCTCTCCCCCCTCTTTGGCTCTCCCCCCCTCCCCCTTCTCTTTGGCTCTCCCCCCCTCCCCCCCTTCTCTTTGGCTCCCCCCCTCCCCCCCTTCTCTTTGGCTCTCCCCCCTTCTCTTTGGCTCTCCCCCCTTCTCTTTGGCTCCCCCCCCCTTCTCTTTGGCTCTCCCCCCCCTTCTCTTTGGCTCCCCCCCTTCTCTTTGGCTCTCCCCCCGCCCTTCTCTTTGGCTCTCCCCCCTTCTCTTTGGCTCCCCCCCCCTTCTCTTTGGCTCTCCCCCCTTTCTCTTTGGCTCTCCCCCCCCTTCTCTTTGGCTCTCCCCCCCTTCTCTTTGGCTCTCCCCCCCTTCTCTTTGGCTCCCCCCCTTCTCTTTGGCTCTCCCCCCCCTTCTCTTTGGCTCCCCCCCCTTCTCTTTGGCTCTCCCCCCGCCCTTCTCTTTGGCTCTCCCCCCCCCCCTTCTCTTTGGCTCCCCCCCTTCTCTTTGGCTCTCCCCCCTTCTCTTTGGCTCTCCCCCCCCCCTTCTCTTTGGCTCTCCCCCCCTTCTCTTTGGCTCTCCCCCCCTTCTCTTTGGCTCCCCCCCCTTCTCTTTGGCTCCCCCCCTTCTCTTTGGCTCCCCCCCTTCTCTTTGGCTCTCCCCCCTTCTCTTTGGCTCTCCCCCCCCCCTTCTCTTTGGCTCTCGCCCCCCTTCTCTTTGGCTCTCCCCCCCCTTCTCTTTGGGTCTCCCCCCCCCTTCTCTTTGGGTCTCCCCCCCCCTTCTCTTTGGCTCTCCCCCCCTTCTCTTTGGCTCTCCCCCCCCCCTTCTCTTTGGCTCTCCCCCCCCTTCTCTTTGGCTCTCCCCCCCCTTCTCTTTTGCTCTCCCCCCCCCCTTCTCTTTGGCTCTCCCCTCCCCTTCTCTTGTGCTCCCACCCCTCCTTCTCTTGTGCTCCCCCCCTTTGGCTCTCTCCCCCCCTCTTTGGCCCTTCTCCCCCCCCCCCCTCTCCTGCTCCCTCTCTGGCTCTGTCTTCACATTGCGGGACCCCGCCCGGCAATGCCCATCGCGGCGACACCCGCCCGGCCACGCCCCTTGCGATGCCCGGCCATGCCCCTCGTGGCGCCCGGCCACGCCCCCATCGCAACGCTCCCGTCGGCCACAAACAGCTGTGAGGTCTGAAGACTCGCCAGAAACAGCAGTTATGAAGCAGCGGTCACAAAGACCACTGCTCCATAACCCTGTCGGCCTGCTCTGAGCAGGCGGACAGGAATCACAACAATTCAACCTGATCGAGTACGATCGGGTTGATTGACCTCCCCTGCTGGCGGCCCATTGGCCGCGAGTCTGCAGGGGGCGGCATTGCACCAGCAGCTCTTTTGAGCTGCTGGTGCAATGTTAAATGCGGAGAGGGCGATGTCTTGCGGACCTGATCCGCACTGTCGGATCAGGTCCGCAAGACATTTCTTAAATATGCCTCTTAATCTCTATCTCATATGCTAAAATGTATGAAACCAGTCTACTACACTTGCTTTAAAGATTATTTTGTTAGTGCCATACACATAAAGCTTTTCCTGAAGCCACCAACACAAATTACACACAGTTTCACTCATCACAAAACACTATGCAGAGTTTCCATGAGGAAACTGAAGCAAAAAGATGCATAGCAACACATAACCCATGCAGAGACTCCGGCTACAACAAGCACCAATCTAATTCTCACTTGTAATAAATATATTATTATTACTTTTTTTAATGTTAGGTACATTTTTAAAGTAGAAATGTCCAATGTAAATGAAAATGCAGGCAACTTTTTTTTTAATCCCTTGGGGCAAATGGACATAGATCTATGTCATGCGGCACATAGCCCATTGCACTGCATAAAATAGATCTATGTCCATACTGCTAGAAAACCAATTTGTCTTGTTTGCCATGTGCCAACTGAGACTTGCTGTTCCTGGGCTTCCATGGTAATGAATCACGATCAGTGCTCCCTTACACATGAAGGAAGATTGCCAGATCATTACAGATGGTAACAAGGTCTGCTTCACTGTCTGTAATGATCTCCGTTGGTGCCAGTGGGAGGTGTGGGAAGGAATGGGGGAGGCAAGTGGGTGGCACAGCGTTGGAGGGGGGAGGGAGGTGGATGGATTTGGAGGGGCCACGTTACTGAAAAGAAATTGAAGGGAGAGGGAGGGATGGGGTGCTGCACTACAGAAAAGATCAATAGGAGGGAGAGGTGGGGGATCACTACACTACAGAAAAAAAAAAGGAAAACAAAATTAAAAATATCTATAAATTTGGTACTGGCAGGCAGCTGCAAGTACCAAAGATGGCCGTCACTAGTGAGAGGGGGGATGGTTAGGGATCGAGGAGGTAGCCCTAAACTGCATACTGCCAGACTGCCTGCCAGTACCTAGGATGGTGAGGATGAGCATGGGTAAGGGGGAAAGAGAGCTGTTTGGGAGGGATCAGGGATGTGTCTGGTAGGAGGGTATTACCTACATTACAATTATATTTTCATTAACAGCTATCTCATTAACCCCTTCACTGCAGGGAATTTCAGAAGTGTGGTGCAGAGCTGCAATCAGTGTCCTTCTAATTACTAAAAAACAATGTCAAAACCATGCATGTCTGCTATTTATGAACAAAGGGGATCACAGGGAAGCTTTTACAATCATTTGTGTCATGATTGCACAAACAGTATGTAAATAATTTCAGTGGCAAACCCAGAGTTTGTGAAAAAAAATTGATATAATCATTTTCGATAAGGAAATGGTGGCATGAAATATACCAAAATGGACCTAGATTAATACCTTGTGTTATCTACTTGTATAGTTTTAGGGCAAGTTTTTTTTTTTTTAATTCCAGATAGCGAAGAGGTTAAATACTGAGTTGATTATACTCAAAGTATTAGGTAACAGCAAGTGGCTATAGCATGTGTGTTAAAGTTTACAACTCCCTGTGTTCAGAATAAATCTCAAACTTATTTTTACCAACAGAAAAATCCCTTCACATTTAATAAACATTGATGTATATGTTACATCTGTCCAAGTATAATCTCTATTGTAAAGTAATCATCTGATTACCCACTGCCTCAGCCATCCTAAACATATACTCCTATTAACACTTTACCTTTACATACACAATTCATTTGACCCACAACTGCTTTGCATCTCAGTTAACCCTAACCTTTCAGACATCCACTGCATCCATTAAACCTAAGCTGCCAAGACCCTTCACCACTATTAACAATAAAGCACATGGACTGCCTACCACTATTAACCCTAATATACTTAAACCATTCACTGCTGTTAACCCTAAGGGCTCTCCGGAAACAGGAGTTAAAGGGCCACTAAACCCAAAATCTTTCTTTCATGATTCAGATAGAGAATAGAAATTTAAACAACATTACAATTTACTTCCATAATTTATTTTGCTTCATTTTTTTAATATCCTTATTTGAAGAAAAAGCAATGCACATGGTGAGCCAATCACATGATGCTTCTATGTGCAGCAACCAATCAGCAGCTAGTGAGCATATCTAGATATGCTTTTCATCAAAGAATATCAAGAGAATAAAACAAATTAGATAATATAAGTAAATTAGAAATATGTTTAAAATTGCATTCTCTTTCTAAATCATAAAAGAAAAAATGTGGGTGGCATGTCCCTTTAAGAAGCAGCGGTCTTAAGACCGCTAGCCAGTAACTAGCCAGTAAACCAGCTATTATGCTATTATTGGTTTTCTGGTTTCATAACTTCTTTTTATTTATGAACATTTTGACCTTTGGGGAAGTTTCCCTAAGAGTTATGGCAAGAAACTAGAGATGAATCTACTGTCTAATGTAGTAGAAAGATATGGCTGCACCTCACTGATGAAGCCCAAAGTAGGCTGAAATGTTTGTTATGTTTATTGATTAATGGAGGATTAGCTGTCATTTTGGGGCTGGGTTGTGCTTTTTAGGTAGGACCAGACTGATAAATTGCAGGAAATGTCCTCTATGTAAAAGACATATTTTGTGCAAAAAGGGGCTGTTCCTGAGGTGGTAAGAAGACAGAGGACATGCTAATCTTATTTTTATTTCTTGGTTTTAGCACTTGTCTCTCTTTGTTTATTGTGTAGAATTTCTAATTGCATTATAAACTGCAGCATTTTTGTAATTAATCTTAGAATGATTCCATTAATAAAGTTAACAAGAGAGTTCAAATGTAAGAGAAATCTGGAGTTCTGAATTGCCTTTATAATTGATTAAGCACAAAAACACATGCACTGAAAGTTTGGCCTCAACTGTTTTCATCACCATTGAATATGAATTATTTGCTATATATTTTGCAATATTTATGGCTAAAATATTTATGACATTTCTAATATAGAAACTATTATATTATAATATATAACATATACGTAAGATAAATCTCAATAAAATGTGACACTCTAAAACATTACAGGAGGAGATTTGGGGGTAGATTTAACAAATGGCAGGCGGACATGATTCAATGTAGCGAATCATGTCCACCCAACATCGATAAATGCCGACAGCATACGCTGTCGGCATTTATCATTGCACAAGCATTTCTTGTGAAATGCTTGTGCAATGCCGCCCCCTGCAGCTAATTGGCCACTATCAGGGGATCGTACATGATCAGGATGATTACAGTCCACCACCTCAGAAGTGGCGGATGGGTTAAGGAGCTGAGTCTTAAGGCCGCTGCTTCTTATATCTTGATTCCGGCAAGACTCGAGCGAAATGAGCAGCATACACTGCTTAATTTATTGGTCCCTTGGTGTTTGCTATAAAACTGAACAACTGATAGCCTAACAAAGTCAGGTCATTATTATGACTCAAGCCAAACTTTCTCAGGACAGTACATTATATATAGATATATATTAAGTTGGCCCAGTCTAGCTTTTATTTAAAGGACTATGCAGTAGATTTACATGATCCACAAATACACATTAAAAATACAAAGCAATAGCTCTTAGTCTGAAATTGCATGCACTATCTTGTTTTCAAAGTGTTGGGCGGTCTCCCCAAGGGGGCGCTAGAGCATATAAGGGGAGGCATGGAAGCAATGACATTTCCCACTGCGCACTATCCTATGGAAACCACTACCAGCAGCTGACATTGTCAAAACATACAACATTTTTTAAGAGCTAGCACTTTCCATGTTGTAGTGCAATAAGGCAAAGGGCTGGAAGTAGGTGGAAGAAAGGCACTGAGGTTGGAATTGCTTAAACACTGCATTAAGTTTGTTGTCTTAATCTGTTACTTGCATTTAACACAAAAGTAACAAAGTGCTATTTAAAACACTATTGAGAGTTGCATGTGAACCCTGGATCAGATGTAAATTCCTCACAAAGTAGGTCCTAATAATGTACTTATACAATGATGTATAATTGCTACATCTATCTTAAAACATCTTTCAGAAATGTTACCTTCTATTTCTGCAGACAGAATAATTTAAGCTTGCTGCTTCTCTAGCCCTATGTTTTACATTAAAGGGACATGAAACTTAAAATGTTTATTTTATGATTTAGTTAGAAAATATAATTTTAAACAACTTTCCGCTTTACTTCCATTACCTAATTTGCTTTATTCTTTGGTATACTTTTTTGAAGAAGCAGCTATGCACAACTGGTAGCTACTTAATCCACTGGGTGATCCAATAACGTGAAGCATACTGTATATGTGCAGCCACCAATCAGCAGTTCCTGAGACTACCTAGGTATCCTTTTCAACAAAGGACACCAAGAGTACAAAACACATTAGATAACAACAGAAGTAAATTGGAACACTGTTAAAAACAACATGCCCTATCTGAATAATGAGAGAAAATATTTGGGTTTTATATCCCTTTAAATCAAATTTTAAATTCAAGTAGGCCAAGATATTCCTATAATTTTCTTGCTGTGGTCTGGCATAGTCGTTTTTAGCATGCACTGAATTCCGTACAGACACGCAAAACCCCCTCACTAGCTCAGAAAGCCGTTGAGAAGTATTTTCCATAGTCAAGTATACTTTGAAACAATACTAGTTGCTCAGAACAATTTCAAGGTAAATTTATTTTTTAATTAAATTGTTTCTTCCTTTTACAACTAATGACAAGTAAATATGTAGCATGGTAAGCGATACGGCACAATAGTTGCAAAGCAATGATTTTTAATGGTTGATGAGGAATTTAACACAGTGCTTTTTCACAGATAGTTTTATTGAGCCGCCTTAGTTAAAAAACTGGGTAAGACAACAGATTGCCATGGCCCATTGTCTTCCATCGAAACCATGCCTGGTAAATTTGCATATCTTAATGAATTTTGGATACTGGAAGCACAGAGAAGTAAAAAAGAGTCATTGAACCCAAATAAAGAAATAAGACCCCGTGTTCACCCATTATGGGCAAAGTAATGTATGCAAATGTCACTGGAAAAGAGTAAAATATGTTTACTGCAAAACATGGGGGAAATCTAAATGTTGGTAAATGTAACATATTCTGTTGTCTATTTTCATTTAGAAAAGCAGTTTCATTTGGGTCTGAGATGTTTCCATAAACAAATGAGGAGCTGACCATTGGAAATGCTGGACTTTCTATGGGCATAGCTGAGATTATTCCCCTATATTAATGCTACCCATATAAAATAACAGAAATAAAGAAATATGTATCCAATAATTAATTTATTTATGTTATGTTTAAACAAGATTCACTAGTAGGCCTACCCTTTGGGACAGGTGAGAGGGACACTAGTTCCAGGGCCTGTGCTTTGTGGGGCCATGCACTGTCATTATGGGTGAGGGTATGAGAGGATGCAATGTGCATCTGTATTTAGTGTATGAAGTGTTTATGATATCAGGAGGTATAATATATAGTGTTAGTTTTTATATAGGACATACTGAATACTGGGACAGTGGTGTACCACACAGGGGGGAAGTCATACAGAGGGAGGGAAATAAGGAGCTGGACTGAGGGGCCCCACTAACTTAAAGAGGCCAAAAAGCAAAATCGTTATCCTTTAACTGCTGCTATTTAAACTGCTAGTTTTGGTAATTTGCAGCAATTTTAAATGTAGGTTACAGATTTTGATGTCTGGCCTCTCTAGGGAGCATGGGACAAAGCACAATATTTCAGACAAATGCAAGAGGTGCCTAATGTCCTTTTACTGCAGCCATTGTTTAGGTTCCTTTCATAATACTCATATGCTAAATTACTTGAAACTAATGCAGTCTAACTGTAAAAAGCTGACAGAAAAAACATCACCTGAGCATCACAACTTCCTCAGCTCAGCAGAATAAGTTCTGTGTAAAAAGTTATAATTCAGCTGCTGCCCAGTTGCAGGTAAAAAAATAATAATGAAGAAATGAACAGCAGCCAATCAGCGTCAGCAGTGCTGAGGTTATGAACTTTTATACTGTGATCTCATGACATTTGACTTAACTCTCATGAGATTTCATTGTAAACTTCCTTACACTGAATAGGGAAATAAGGTGAGTGTGCACGTAAGCTGTCCCGGGACAGACATACTGATTTTCTGCTGAGAAGTCCTTTACAATGGAATGTGGCTACTGAGGAATTTTTGAGGTAAAATGTCTTTCTTTTTTACATAGAGATGTTCATGTGATATTTTCTAGTCAGCTTCATCACTTTCAAGTGTTTAAACATTTGGGTATTATGGCCCTTTAACTAAGGTTTCCTTCAAAATGCTGTAAATCAATAGGTTTACTTCAAAATGCTGTAAATTAATAGGTTTACTTAAAAATGCTGTAAATCAATAGCTTTTTTAGGCATATAGTACTAGTATTAGAAAACCTAGTTTACAGAATTAGCTTTTTGACATGTCTAAGGAGTGTGGAGCATGAACAATTTTTAAACAAAAGCAACAGGTTGAATGCCCTTTTAATGGAAATTCACAAATACAGCATAAAAAGTGAACCTATAACAATAAGTATTAAATAAGTGAAATAATAGCACATTGTCTACAGAATAATAAAGTAAAAACAGGCAAAAAAACCCCACCTATCTAGATTATTAGTAATTGACTTCAAAATTCTGTTCAACAAAGGCAAAAAAGAAACAAAAGTAGAAAACAGTTAATTAGTTTTATATAATAAAATATAAGATCTAAAAACAATATATAGCTCAATATATAGCTCAATATATAGCGGACAGATAGATCAGCATGCTAAGGCACTGTGGCTGAGCTCTGTAGCAACCCAAGGGTTGCAGGTTCGGTCCCCGGCGATGTCCACTCAGCCTTTCATCCTTCCGAGGTTGATAAAATGAGCAGCGCCTTGAGACCCTTACGGGTGATTAGCCGCGCTTTACAAGTATACAATACAATGCATAATGATATAAGGGGCAATTTAACAAAGCCTGGATGACATAGTTTGCTTCCACAAACCTGTCCACCTGGGCTCACTACAAGCAGGCTGTCAATCACCCCAGGCAACCTTGTCCAGGGTGGTTTTAGTAAGAGCTGGCATACAGGTTAGGAAGCAGTGGTCTAATGACTGCTGGCTCTCAACTAAAGACCGCTGCTCCATAACCTATGTGCCTGCTCTGAAGCGGCGGACAGAAATCAACCCAATCGAATATGATTGGGTTGATTGACACCCCTGAAAGTGGCCGATTGGCCGCGAATCTGCAGGGGGCGGCATTGCAACAGCAGTTCACAAGAACTGCTGGTGCAATGATAAATGCAGAGAGCGTATGCTGTCGGCATTTATCAATATGCAGCAAACATGATCTGCTATATTGGATCATGTCAGCTCGCACAATCATAAATATGCCCCATAATGTTTTCCCTTGTCTATTATTTTGCCAAAATGCTCCTTCTTTATTGTGCATACAACCCACCACTGATTTGAGACATAATGCTCTGCATTTCAAGTTTCAATATTTTGCCCTTTTAGGGCCAGATTGCAAGAGGCACACTACCATTAGTACTAAGAGCGTAAACACGATTGCAGTGTTTTTTAAACTCAAATCCATATTGCAAGTGTTGCACTGTTTAAATTACCACAAATTCATTTAAGCTCCCCATATTTTTATGGGTGGCATTGAGTGACAATGTCTGCTCGTATTACAAGTTGAAAGCAAATGCAATTGCTCCGACGCAAACACATTAAACAGTCAAACGTTTTACGCGACCTGAAAGGTTGTATAAAGAGTTTGACCAGAGGAAACAGTTGCTCTTAACAACTCTATTGATCCCTAAACCACCACAACCCCCATTAGAAATTACCCATCTACACTACCACATCGTAAATTACCACACTACTCTATTAACCCCTAAACTTACACAACCTCCCATCTCAAACTACCCCTCTATACTAGTAACCCCTAAACCACCACAACCCCCAACATAAAATACCCATTGACATCTAAATTCCCTAATACACTAACCCCCCGTAACCTAACACCCCCTAAGTTACCCCCCCCAAAAAAAACTAACCTTACCTGAAAAAAACCTAACATTACCTTACAAAAAAACAAACCCTAATATTATCTTTTTTAAAAAAAAGATACCATGAAATGAGTAAACCACTCAAATTATTATTTTATTTTTTTAGCATGCCCAGATTCAAAGTATACCATTATTATATTTATGTGTCATGACATGTCAGAATATTGCAACAAATAATGCAAAAAAAAGTGTGTTTTTGTTCACAATTTAGAAAAATAACCAGGTGACCACTGTTGATACTGCGATTACCTTACTAAATTGTCATCAAGGGCAGCCAAATTTGAAAGAGGGGCTCATATAAGCCTATGGATGTTATAAAATAAACTCATTTTTGCCAGTGAAGCAATAAAAGCATATTTTTCCAAATGATTAACCTCCCCCATCCAGGGTCCTACACTGACAGCCACTTATGGGTTGTGCCCCCACTGCGACATCACTGGTCACATTTTCTTAAACATCACCAGGACTGCTATTAAGGCTTGGGAGTGCCTCCACTACACCAACAAATTTCAACGTGTAGTACCTGGGGATTGTTGAAAATACAATTGGATTGGTGATTCCTTTTTATATAATATTATTACAAAGTCCCAATAGAAATAAATAATGCATTTCTAACATTTAATTAATATAAAAACACTAGGGGGACGATTTATCAATGTCTGACAGACATACGCTGTCGGCATTTAACATTGCACAAACAGTTCTGGTGAACTGCTTGAGCAATGCCACCCACTGTAGATTTGTGGCCAATCCACCCCTAGCAAGGGGTGTCAATCAACCGGATCATATTCGATCGGGCAGATTGATGTCCGCAGCCTCAGAGGCAGCAGACAAGTTGAGGAGGAGCGTTCTTAAGACTTCTACTTCCTAACTCCTGTTTCTGATGAGCCTAAAGGCTTGTGCGGAAACAGGGGTATTTGGCCCCATTCAGGCCATGATAAATCAGCCCCTAAGGCTCATTTTATCAAGCTGCTGAGGCAGCTATTGAGCCCTTTTAGTGCATGTTCTCTCCTGAGAGAATCCTTAATGTAAGTTAAGAGGCAGCAGTTGTAAGACTTTCTGCCACTTCAGAGGTGTTGAATTTAAATGACTCAATAGTCTGTGTGATTGACAGACCCTGCACTTTCATGGTTGATTATGTTTGCTTGTACAATAATTAAAGGTAATGGACTACCCGATCCAATATGATTGGGTTGATTAACACCCCCTGCCAATTGGCGGTATTGCACCAGCTGGTGCAATGATAAATGCCGAGAGTGTATGCTGTCGGCATTTATCGATGTGCAGTGGACATGATCCGCAATATCGGATCATGTCCACTCACACATTAGTAAATAGGCCCCCAACTCTCTAAAGCTAAACAAGATACAAAAAGTTGCATGCACAAAAATGTTGCTCATATGGCCTACATTTAAGAAGCACCACACGGACAAGGGTGGATAGCTCTGTACCTTTCCTTCCAGTATCAAGGCTAACAGGCAACAATACGCTGCCTGAATTTAACATTGCACACGTGTATGCTTGTGCAATGCTGCTCCCTGCTTGTGCATGGCTAGCAGGGGCTATCAATCACACCAGTAGAACATGTCAGTAGGTTAAGAAGCAGCGGTGATGTGAGCCTGCAGCTAAAAGTAGACATGTGCGATTCGTTTCGGATCATTTTGGAAATTCGGCCGAATTTTGATTCGGATCGATTCGAATTTCCGAATTGAAATAGTGCCGAATCTTCCGAATAAATCCGAATTAGTTCAGATTTATTCGGTAGATTCGGATGGCCATGGATTACACTAGTATTGTACAGTATATTAGGTTATATCACTCTGCTATGGGTTACACCTAATATACAGTACATAATACTAGTCTAATACACAGCACATCCCACCTAACACATACCAAAATTCCGAATTTCCAAATCGAATCGAACCAAATCCAGCCGAATTTATTCGTATCCGAATGAATCCGAAACAAATCCGAAATGAATTCATTTGAATTTTTCCGAATTTGAATTGATCCGAACCAAAATTCTATAAAATCCAAATCGTTCCAAAACAAATTTTTCGATCATGCACAAGTCTAGCTAAAAGTGCTCCAAAGCTGCATAGTAAAATGGAGCGCAATATTCTAAATCTTATATTAAGAAATACTTTTTTTTTTAATTATTAAAAATATATATGACCTTTGAATCATTTTGCAAAAAATCACCCACTGTCAATTTGTGTGGATATTTCATATGGTTAGAGGTATATTTTGAAAACCAGTAAGATAAGCTAAAAAAGTTTGCAGTGCCCTTCATGGCTGCAGACTAATGTCGTATAACTGATTTTTCTGCCTGTTTTTTTTTTTTTTTGTTGGACTCTGCAATACCTAACAACACAGATAGAAAGATGACTGAAATTGATACATAAACCACTGCCATCTTTCCACATCATAAAACCATGTATAATAGACACAGGGAACACTTCACGGGCATAAAACTTTGTTATGGATTTGTGCACTCATCACTTGACATTGTACATGGCTGTCGTTTCAACCTTGTCAGAGCCAAACAGCTTTTGTAAAAGATAAAACACAGGCTAGGCTTTGCTCAGTACCCTGATGCAGACTATTTAGAGAGTAAAAAGAAATCAGTTTATTTGAGAGCTTAATAAATATATTGTGTTCAATACAAATTTAGCAGAAGGAAATACGTTTGGCTGTAAAACATTGACTTTCATTGCTATTTGGAAAGTTAGATTTTTTATAATAAATTATGGCAGCAGAACTGATTTTCAATTGCTTTGCTGAGTCAAATTCAGTTGTAAAATTGCAGCTAATGTCTCATAACAATTCTTCCTTCATTCTCTTTCTTCCCTCTTTCACAAGCAATACTTCCCACTTATCAAAGAAAAAATGTATTACCACACACTGTAGTATAACAATTCCTATGTTTTTTGACAAGAGCATCTTTCTTAAGACATTGATTTAGATTAATAGATACTTGTGAGGGTGCCAAATAAATTGTTATAAAGACAAGGTCAGGTTGCAAATTCATTGAATATCACTTCACTAATATTCTTTTACAGTGTTGTTAGTGATCATTCCTACCATCAACATCTATTGTTCCATGTGGTGCCCAGTATGTGGTATCTCACATATTAAAAGCTAATTGCTTTCAATTAGGAGAAAAAAACAATATTTACAATCAAAACAAGTTGAACAAGCTTGTAAAATATTTTAGGAAAAAGTTTGTAATTGTAACATTTTTAGAACTCTGTTTCATTATGGTAAAAGTAGTCTTAATGGATGAAATGAAAGGTGTCTTTCAGACATAAATGAGGAACATTCTCTGGGTGTTCTAGAAGGCTATTGAGGTACGGTCATGATTTTGTATGACCGCTCACCATGTGGAAAGATTGTATTGTTACTGTGAAGTGTTTTGTGCTACTGTCTTGTCCTGCTATTTCATTTTTATTTTTTTATTTCATTTTAACTAATTCCAAGTTTTCTTTTTCTTTTTTTCTTTATGTGAGCATGAACTGTTTCTGCTCCATTGACTTGATGCAAACCTACATGAATGACACAATTTTGGAGTTGCAATTTTAGTTTCATCAGTGTTTTTTGTGGAATCTAGGCAAGTTTAGTATATGTTATAATTCTATAGTTTTTCCCTTATTAATAGCTGCTGGATCAAATATTTTAAAAAGATGTCTGCAAAAATGGTAATATGTAATGGAGCATTTTTATTTTTGCCAAAATACCCCAAATGACCAACAAAAATCACACAGAATACCAAACAAGTGATTTTAGCATTATTTTTAAAAGTGTATGTTGTTAAATTCAGCGTCATTTTTCTCTAACTGCTGCAGTCAAACAGTTGATGCTCTTTATGGTTTCATGTTTAGAATCAATTCACCTTCTCAAAAAAAAAACCATTTATGATTCTGTGCCAATATATTCCAATAAAACAATAATCATTTATAATTAAAATGTAAAATTGTAGTCTTTCTGCATTGTTATTATATTTGTATTTTATGGGGGAAACAGTAATGTCAGACAGTGGCAAAAAATGTATTTAAACCCTTTATGTACACTCTTATCCTTACCTAAAATTGCAAAGTGTAGCAAAAAGTAACACATAGAAATAAACAAATGCATACATGCATACAAAATAAAAAAATGTAAAATACTTGCACCAATAAATTATTATCTCTCTCTCTTTATATGTGTGTATATATAAACAGTCCTGATGAGGCCCCTGCTTTCGCTCAGCATTGTGGGGCGAAACGCACGTTGACTGACACATCTCTATAGCAGCTCAGTGGTGTCTACTTGTCCCAATGTACTCAAGTAAATTAACTTTACTCCTACCTGGTCAGTCTCTGTATGAGCAAAGAGACGCAACATTTAAAAGGAGAAGAAAGGCTGTAAACACAGTGTCTTTACTACTTTTGTACTCATCTGCCCGAAAAGGTATAAACGGACATTTTGATTACCTACTGCTGGAAGTTGTAACTCCATATTTGACACCTGTTGTTGCAAGTAATTCACCTGCCCAAATTGTTAAAAATGGCTAACATGTTAGATACCAGAGGACTTCTTTACCTCGTTTGTCTAACAGCTCCTGTTTGATGAATATACCTATTGAAGGATCGATTAAGTTTGTCAGTGTTGCTGCCTGAAATTTGGATACTACAGGGAGTGCAGAATTATTAGGCAAGTTGTATTTTTGAGGATTAATTTTATTATTGAACAACAACCATGTTCTCAATGAACCCAAAAAACTCATTAATATCAAAGCTGAATAGTTTTGGAAGTAGTTTTTAGTTTGTTTTTAGTTATAGCTATTTTAGGGGGATATCTGTGTGTGCAGGTGACTATTACTGTGCATAATTATTAGGCAACTTAACAAAAAACAAATATATACCCATTTCAATTATTTATTTTTACCAGTGAAACCAATATAACATCTCAACATTCACAAATATACATTTCTGACATTCAAAAACAAAACAAAAACAAATCAGTGACCAATATAGCCACCTTTCTTTGCAAGGAAACTCAAAAGCCTGCCATCCGTGGATTCTGTCAGTGTTTTGATCTGTTCACCATCAACATTGCGTGCAGCAGCAACCACAGCCTCCCAGACACTGTTCAGAGAGGTGTACAGTTTTCCCTCCTTGTAAATCTCACATTTGATGATGGACCACAGGTTCTCAATGGGGTCATCAAGACTCACTCTCATTTCATCAGTCCATAAAACCTTAGAAAAATCAGTCTTGAGATATTTCTTGGCCCAGTCTTGACGTTTCAGCTTGTGTGTCTTGTTCAGTGGTGGTCGTCTTTCAGCCTTTCTTACCTTGTCCATGTCTCTGAGTATTGCACACCTTGTGCTTTTGGGCACTCCAGTGATGTTGCAGCTCTGAAATATGGCCAAACTGGTGGCAAGTGGCATCTTGGCAGCTGCACGCTTGACTTTTCTCAGTTCATGGGCAGTTATTTTGCGCCTTGGTTTTTCCACACGCTTCTTGCGACCCTGTTGACTATTTTGAATGAAACGCTTGATTGTTCGATGATCACGCTTCAGAAGCTTTGCAATTTTAAGAGTGCTGCATCCCTCTGCAAGATATCTTACTTACTTTTCTGAGCCTGTCAAGTCCTTCTTTTGACCCATTTTGCCAAAGGAAAGGAAGTTGCCTAATAATTATGCACACCTGATATAGGGTGTTGATGTCATTAGACCACACCCCTTCTCATTACAGAGATGCACATCACCTAATATGCTTAATTGGTAGTAGGCTTTCGAGCCTATACAGCTTGGAGTAAGACAACATGCATAAAGAGGATGATGTGGTCAAAATTCTCATTTGCCTAATAATTCTGCACTCCCTGTAGAAGGCGTTTTCACCTTGATTTCTATTGATTCATCAGGATGATGAGCTTGTAATGGCAGCTACATGCATATAACCTTCTCTGGAAGATCGTTTATCCACTTGGTTCAGGTCGTATTACCTCTGTGATTTGTCACATTCAATATGAAACAGTGTGGTTACCATGCTACTTTAAGATAATAAGCCACTTTCTTTACTACTATCTGAGTGACTGCCATAATCAAATGGTTGGGGATATTCTAGATCTTTGTCCTCATTTGATATTACTGCCTCCTCTCATAATCTGTGCACAGATGTGTAATCTAATAGTACTAGTTTAGATTAGGCAAACTTGCATAATTAATAATTGTGGTTGATCACCCATTGTAGTGGTAATAATAATGTTTAACATTTTTACAGATGCCCTATTTTTCTACTTCTATAGAGTTTTTAATAAACTTATTTGCATTTATTGAATCCGTGTGTGCATGTTTCTCTGTCTGAAAAATCCTCCAGCTGCTTATCTCTTTACTAGATTTTTTAGGGAATTAAAAGAGTGCTGAAATCCCCTACTTTCACAGTAACTCATTTAGTTATACTGTTTCTTTCTCTAACATTCTGGATTTATATATACAGTTGTATGCAAAAGTTTAGGCACCCTTGACAATTTCCTTGATTTTCATTTATAAATAATTTGGATCAGCAATTTAATTTTGATCTATCAAATAACTGAAGGACACAGTAGTGAAATTAGTTTTATTGGATTAACAGAAAATGTGCAATATGCATCAAAACGAAATTAGAGAGGTGCATAAATTTGGGCACCCTTGTCATTTTGTTGAATTGAATACCTGTAACTACCTAGCACTGATTAATTGGAACATACAATTGGTTGGGTGAGTCCATTAAGCCTTGAACTTCATAGACAGATGCATCCTATCATGAGAAAAGGTATTTAAGATGACCTATCGCAAGTTGTTGTTCTCTTTGACTCTCCTCTGAAGAGTGGCAATATGGGGGCCTCAAAACACCTCTCAAATGACCTGAAAACAAAGATTCAACATTATGGTTTAGGGGAAGGCTACAGAAAGCTATCGCAGAGATTTAAGCTGTCAGTGTCCACTGTGAGGAACATAGTGAGAAAATGGAAGACCACAGGCACAGTTCTTGTTAAGGCCAGAAGTGGCAGGCCAAGTAAAATATCAGGGAGGCAAAGGATGGTGAGAATGGTCAAAAACAGCCCACAGACCACCTGCATAGACCTACATCATCTTGCTGAAGATGGTGTCACTGTGCATCGTTCAACAATTCAGCACACTTTGCACAAGGAGAAGCTGTAAGGGAGAGTGATGCGGAATAAGACTTTTCTGCACACACCACAAACAGAGTCGCTTGAGGTATGCAAACGCACATTTGGACAAGCCAGCTGCATTTTGGAAGAAGGTGCTGTGGACTGATGAAACAAAGATTGAGCTATTTGGTCATAACAAGGGGCGTTATGCAAAAGAACACAGTATTCCAAGACAAACACTTGCTACCCACAGTAAAATTTGGTGGATGTTCCATCATGATGTGGGGCTGTGGGGCAAGTGCCAGTACTGGGAATCTTGTTAAAGTTGAGGCTCACATGGATTCCACTCAATATCAGCAGTTACTTGAGAATAATGTTGAGGAATCAGTCATAAAGTTGAAGTTACGCTGGATATTTTAACAAGACAACGACCCAAAACACTGCTCAAAATCTACTCTGGCATTTATCCAGAGGAACAAGTACAATGTTCTGGAATGGCCATCCCAGTCCCCAGACCTGAATATCATTGAAAATCTGTGGGCTGATTTGAAGCAGGCTGTCCATGCTCGGCAACCATCAAACCTAACTGATATGGAGATGTTTTGCAAGGAGGAATGGTCCAAAATACCATCATCCAGAATCCAGACACTCATTACAGGCTATATGAAGTGTCTAGAGGCTGTTATTTCTGCTAAAGGAGGCTCTACTAAATATTGATGCAATATTTCTGTTGGGGTGCCCAAATTTATGCACCTCTCTAATTTTGTTTTGATGCATATTGCAAATGTTCTGTTAATCCAATAAACCTAATTTCACTACTGAGATATTACTGTGTCTTCAGTTATTTGATAGATCAAAATTAAATTTATGATCCAAACACCCAATTATTATTTATAAGTGAAAATCATGGAAATTATATGGGGTGCCTAAACTTTTGCATACAACTGTATATATATATATATATACAGGTGACCCTCGGTTTACGACGGCTCAATTTGTGCCGTTTCAGAATAACAACCTTTTTTTTCAGTCATGTGCACTAATTAAAATAGCCAGTAGGTGGAGCTGTCCGCTTGTTTTGCACAAATTGATCTGTGTACACAGAACAGACATTAGCTATCGACTAAAATTTAGCAGGCACTTCCCTGTTATCTTCCTGTCCAGCAGCTTGAGCTGAGGGTGCCTAACTGCCTATTAATCACTGCAGATTGAAATGCATAGAATAGGTGCAGACCCAATATTATCTAACATGTTAACAATGCAGAGGACTGATTGCAGAAAAATGCAAGTAAAAAAAACGTTTTTGTTCATTAAACTTAGTTTGATGATGATGCAGTCTGTTGTGTAATTATTTTATTAGGTGATGTTTAGCAAATGTTTTTGTTCATTAAACTTAGTTTGTTGATGTTACAATCTATATTATTAGGTTTATAATGTGGTTTAGCATTTAAAGTCTTAATTTCAAAGCTTTAAAAATAATGTATTAGGTGTTACTTATGACAATTTTGAGAGGGACCTGGAACCTAACTCCCTCACTTCCCATTGACTTACATTATAAACTGGGTTTCAATTTACAACGGTTTCAATTTACAACCATTCCTTCTGGAACCTAACCCTGACGTAAACTGAGGGCTACTTGTATATATATATATATATATATATATATATATATATATATATATATATATATATATATACAATCACCGACAACTTTATTAGGTACACCTTGCTAGTACCAGGTTGGACCCCCTTATGCCTTCAAAACTGCCTTAATTCTTCATAGAATAGATTCAACAAGGTGTTGGAAACATTCCTCAGACATTTTGGTCCATATTGACATGATAGCATCACGCAGTTGCTGCAGATTTTTCGGCTGCTCATACATGATGTGAATCTCCCATTCCACCACATCCATCTCTATTGATTTTTTGATCTGGTGACTGTGGAGGCCATTAGAGTACAGTGAACTTATTGTCATGTTCAAGAAACCAGTTTGAGATGATTTGAGCTGTGTGACATGGTGCATTATCCTGCTGGAAGTAGCTTTTAGAAGATGGGTACACTGTAGACATAAAGGGATGGACATGGTCAGAAACAATATTTAGGTAGGCCGTGCCATTTAAACGATGCTCAATTGGTACTGAGGGGCCCAAAGTGTGCCAAGAAAATATCCCCCACACCATTACACCACCACCGCCAGCCTTAAACGTTGATATAAGGCAGGATAGATCCATGCTTTAATGTTGTTCACACCAAATTCTGAAGTATAAGAAAAATAAGAAAAAAGTCTATCCGACGGCGCTAACTCCCAAGACCTAGCTCCTAAAACAAATGGGTCTCTAGTAACCCAAAGAGAAAGAGAAATATGTGGGATATGTTAGGAGCGCCTAAGCTGAAAGGCTGGGTCTAGTGGATACTACAAATTAGGATACTAAAATGTCGACAATATTTAATAAAGTTAATAACACATAAATAATATAATGACAGATAATTAATAACACAATTGTATAAGAGTACATGGATCCATAGTACTAATAAAACCGGTATACAATGATAGTGATACAATAAAAAGGTGATACAATAACATATTACAGTAAAATACAATAAATAAAATAAAATATGATGAGGTGGTAAAAACAAATATAAAACCAAGGTATACAAAAATAGGTCTCTAAGGACCTGGGGCACAAAAACAGTGGGAATATAAGACTGATTGGGAGTCAAATATGTAAAAATCCAAATAACCGTTAAATGTGCGAATGCAAAAAAATAATTAAGAATAAAAATAAAGATTTTCAGTGAAATCCAACTGGCTGTGTGGAAGAAGTCCTGATATACAAAATAAGAATTATAATGTCAAGTGATACAACATGAAATAAGTCAAATGTTCAAATAACCTTTGTGATCCAAATCAATCCAGGTGTATAATCTGATCCAAATTCGTGAATAAAAATCAAAAATCACCTGGACTTTTGATTTTTGATTTTTGATTTTTATTCACGTATTTGGATCAGATTATACACCTGGATTGATTTTGATCACAAAGGTTATTTGAACATTTGACTTATTTCATGTTGGATCACTTGACTTTATAATTCTTATTTTGTATATCAGGACTTCTTCCACACAGCCACTTGGATTTCACTGACAATCTTTATTTTTATTCTTAATTTTTTATTTTTATTTTTGTTTTTGCATTCGCACATTTAACGGTTATTTGGATTTTTACATATTTGACTCCCAATCAGCCTTCACCACATCTAGATGCCTAAATGCATTGAGTTAATGCCATTTGATTAGCAATTTGTGTTATCAAGCAATTGAACAGGGGTACCTAATAAAGTGGCTGGTGAGTGTATATATATATATATATATATATATATATATATATATATATATATATGCAATACAATATAAAAGAAGGATTGAGCGAAAAATTATCAGTCAATCAAAGAGGGACACAGGCCGCACTTAGTTAAACAGAGTTTTATTACTATGTAATTCTGAACAACCGTAAATCAGAACGTCTACCCTCCACCCTATTCCTTTAAAGTGGAATACACACCAACTAAAATATACAGGTATTTAGAACAGGCTGGCCAGCTATTCATTGAAATATATCTCACAGACTTGTATGCACCATATACACAGTATCCATATACACATAATATCAATATTACAAATGTAACTGGGAGACAGGTAAATAAAGAACTTAGTAAACAAAACTAGTCCTTCGATTGTTATGGGGCCCCAATGTTGCAGCTGTTATTAACAAGTAACTGTTCAGTTTCCAAGCTCTCAGTGTTGACACACGCTCTGGATCTGGACACAGTTTCTTAACTTTCCTTTTGTACAATGTAACAGCTTGATTGCAAGATTTATGCTTGTGATTCCTTTTATGGTTAAACTTGTGAGAGATATGTATGCAGTGTCTTTCTGAAGATATAACGCACACTGTACCTTGGCGGGACAGACCCGGCTGTCAGCTGCAAGACTTTAAAGCCAATATAAAGGACTATTATTTCAGTACCTGTTATAGCAGTTAGGCAAAGGAAGAGTCTTTGTTGCTGCAATGGGGCTGCTTCACTTGCTTACCGCCATGTACCCTTCAGCGTTTCAGCGTTCCTCAGTGAGATTCAAATGCTGCTGGCTCTGTTCTCTGCTGCTCACAGCTGTTCACCTGTTGTGCTTTGCTCAATCATGACGCGTTTCTCCCCTCCCACATAGGGCTGAGTGTCGGGGCCTCATCAGATGTGTGTCTAGGGGTGTGTGTCACAGGCTTTATATTACCATTGATTATCAGTACCTCCCCCTCTCTTCCACAGCACTATTCAAACTACACAGCTTCAAAGCAAAACCGTGTCATTCAATCGGTGTAAAAACCGCACACAAAGGAACTGATCATTAATATTTACAATATATACACAGAGATAAATTTGGCTGATGCATACTTAGGATTAGATTGCAACATATTACGGATTATTACAATTTTATAGTTACGACTTTATGGATGCACCTCCACTACTAAATATATTGCTTTTTACCTGCATTTACTTGTTTTAACTATAATTATGTAGCTGTTATGTTCTTTTTAAGTTAAAGAAACTTTCAGTTAATGAACATTAAGGTCTACATTATACTATAGTAACAAAGGTATATGGAGCTTCCTAAATGTCACTACCCTCTTTTAACTAAATACATATTAATCGCAAGTTAACCCTTTTTGCTTATACATACTTTAGATAAGGAGAGCTTTTCACAAGAAATGTGCATACTCTATTTTCTCATTTAAACCAATAGGACTTAAGGTATTTAACCTAAAAATCCATCTTGATTCATGCTGCAAAATGATTTTGTCTAAGTGACCGCCCCTTCTATTCTGTTTTAACTGTTCGATGCCCATAATTTGCAACTTGGTGTGATCTGAATTATGGTAGAGTTTGAAGTGTCTTGCTACTGGGCTATCCATGTCTTCATTCTTAATGTCGTCTCTATGCTCTCGAATTCTACTTTTGAACTCTCTAGTAGTTTTACCTACATAGAATCTGGGGCATGAACAGTTAAGCAGGTATATTACGTTTTTAGAGGTACATGATATCCTCTCTCTTACATAGTACACCTTACCCCTAGTTGGGGTACTGAATATGGCAGATCTTTTAACAAATGGGCAGTATACACAGTGTCCACATGGTACACTGCCTGGTTTATGTTGTGACGCTGTTAACCAATTCTTGGTTTCCTCTTTTTTAAAAACGCATAAATATATATGTATGTATGTATGTATATATATATATATATATATATATATATATATATATATAATGTATATATATTCTCACCTATGTTTTCATTTAGTTAGTTCTCAAATTTATTAGGATGCCGCCAAATCCAAACAACAAAGAAAAATTAGGCTAGCATAGCAATTTTTTTCACATGGTTCTTGTCACCTATAAAGGCATGAAACTTGTTAAATAAATGGCAATACATTTCTCCATTAAATAATATATTTTATGTGCATGTAAAGGAATCACATGTAGAGTCTGACATACTTTTACATATTGGGGTTATGGGTTAAATGATCACCTTGCATGAAACCTAAAGATGGCACACCTCTCTTTTTTTTAAAAGAGGTGTCACATGTCCCAATTAGGTGCTAACATGGGGCCTGATGATAAAAGATTCTCCTGCTTGGAGAGAAATTCTAGTGCATATTTCACAGGGGCGGTACTCACTGAATGTTAAAAAAAAAGGGTGGAACCCTTTAGCACTTTGAGCTCTCTCAAAAGATTCTTGACAGGCAAATTTTGCTGTACTGGTCTAAAGGGTGTTCCCTGCATTTCTGTATATGAAGGAGAGACAAGCCCAGTGCAGTATAACACTGCATGATATGAGAGTTTTGTTAGCCTTACACTTGTGCTTCGCATTTCATATTACTTTACACTTCAGATTGGGTTCTTTCAGTACTATTACATTTAAGCTTTGTACTATCTATTTTTTTATTTTAATACGTTTACATTTAGATTGATTGGTGGTTTTACAAATTCTGATTATATTTTGAAAGTTTCTGTGTTACTTTATTTGTATATTTCTGTGTATCTTTTGCAAATTACATTTCACTTTGTATTTTCTCTATTGTAAAATAAAACAGAGGTTCAGAAAGTGGGAGGGACAGGTCAGTTCCCTTGGTTAAACAGGGTATGCCTGAAGCTCTCTCATAATTCTTGTGAAATGTTGTAAGCATTTTAAACAAGCTGGACTCACTGAATTTTCTTGTCAGCAGTATGCAGGTGACATTTCCTAAAAATTCACAATACACTTATTAACTTACAAAAATGTAATATATACTATATTATTGGCAAAACAAGTTAAATAGTAGTGAAAACAGGGGTGTGTCCGGGAGGTGGCCATGTTTAGCTGCAAAATTGGAAGCTCTGCCTGAGACTATAATAATATGCAGATTATCGCTGCATATATGCAACATTTTTCATATCCCACACTAAATACTACTATAGGAGAAGTTGCTGTTTCAGATGATAGTATTATCATGTGGTTTGACACAGCAGAGGCTCTGATCTGGATGGTTGATGGTGTTTCTATGGCGGCAGCCTTGCAATAAACTACTCAACCCCCCCCCCACCCGGTAATCCGGGTAAAACAGAAAACGAACCAATACTACAACTCTCAGATTACGCTCTGCTTATTTACAGCCACCGGTTATTCTACCAGCCTCATCATGGATCAGCAAGTCTTTTATCAAGCCATTAAAGACTTACTGAAGGACCTTGAACAGAGAATGTGTGCACGCTTTGATAACCTCCTCTGACTGATACAAGCAGGGGACGCAATCGATGAAGCAAGTTTAGGGGAGCACGAGGAAGGAGTGAATCAATTGGATGATGTCTCTAATTTTAGTGACCAAACTCTTTCTGACCTGCTGACAGGACCTTCAACATACAGCGATACTAGGTCTCCGTTAAGCTCTAACCAACATAACCACGCTGCCTCAACTACACTGGTGCGGTAGAGGTCAGATGTTTGGCTACCTTCGCAACTTGCAGATGAGCTAACGCCTACACATGGGTCCTGGCTCACAGGAAGTAAAATGATTCTGAGAGAGGTACCGTTACAGAATATTACTGCTCTCCTCACCAGCCGCTATTATCAGATGGCTTATTGACAGGATGGAAGTCCACAGTGCTCAGGATCCACAAGAACCAGAGAGTTAAGCCTTCCAAAATGGATTTCCCATTAATTTCTATTAACCCTCGGAAGACTGGAATAGAGTAATATGTTGCCTACTTTCAACAGTGGGTCTGGGACTGCAGTGCTTACTTTGGACTTGATCCTGTTTTGGTTGCCTTCCTGACATATACATGTTGATCATCTCATTACGTTACGGTTCCTCACATTCAATTGTTCAGTTGTTCCTATGATATTAATGTTTTATCTTATATGCTCCAACTTAAACATGTGTGTTATACAGCAGAGCATATTTTACAGGTCGTATAAGGAGGTATATTTTTTTTAATTTTTCTATTTTTCTCTTTATCTGTGTAACATTTTTCATGAAACTAATAGAGATGTATAAATATAGTCTTCCCTACAGTGAGTGTCATTATTAACGCAGATCTGAATACTCCCACATATTATGAAACCTCTTGGGTTCTTTATTTATTATCTAATAGGCGACATACATTATAATAAACTGTTTGACTGCACTAATTTACATCACATCCTAAATATGCTATCTGCAGCCGGGACAGCATGTTATAGCCCAGCTATTAGATACAACTATAATCTATACTATGCAGTATCTCACAAGTACTTATTCACCAGATATATTATATCTTGAGCTTCATTGTCAGTTCAATACAACATATTGATGTAGACCCAGATCCTATGAGACAAACAGTCTGCAATAACATCTACATATTTTCATAAACGCCCTATGTGCTTACATCACTATTTATACATATCCTATATATTGAGGCTTCCATAAAATATTTACTGTGGCTGATTCTTATATTATAGTAAGAGTTGTTATATTAATCTTCAGTAATATATAAATGTTTTCTCTCTTAACATATACCATAAACATTACTCACTGTATCCCTATTATACTAAGGCCCAAGAGTGACTGAGACATTATGCTAACTTCACCCACCTTTGAACTTATAGATTGAGTCAGTCCAAGAGTTGCCCCCCGTTATAAATTCAAAAACCACACAAGAAATTTTTAAGCGCTAATAAAACTATGTCAGAGAGGCAAAAAACAAATGTTGGGACAACTATGGTAATAGCCACAGATGAAATATTGATGGCAAGGCCAGTTACATTGCCAGTCACAATGGACTTATTAAGAAATGCTGTCTTAATGAAAAACTCGTAGTCAGCAAGAATACAACTTGAATTGTAATGGTACCAGTCTCCAGTAAGTATGGTCTGAATGAAACAGCAATCTTTCTACAGAAGATGCCACAGAAGAAATTCAGCTGATGTTAATGACTGTGTTCTTGATTCTGGATCGCCGGGTGCTGCTCCTGTAACCGTAGTTTCCTTCGGTCGGATCAAAGGGTCAATCTAAGCAGAAAAGAAAAAAATGCCTGCTTAGCTATGACTAAGGCTTATTAGCCCTAACACGTAAGCTGCCATTCAGGGACTGCTGTCCTAACCTTTGATATTTTGGATAGTGCCTCAGCTTTTTATATTTATATTTTCAATAAACTGAACTTTTTAATGTCAGTCTTTACTAAAAAAAAAACAAAAAACTAAGATTACTAAAAAAAAATATAACTACAATTACAAAAAATAATAAACACTAAAATTACAAAAAATAAAAAACTACCATTACAAAAAATAATAAACGAAATTATACAAAACAATAAAAATGATTCCTATTCTAATACCCTGTTTTAATGAGAAAAAAAACACCCCAAAATAAAAAAATGCCTAATCTATAATAAACTACCAAGGGCCCTTAAAAGGACCTTTTGTAGGGCTTTACTCTAAATTTAACAACTCTTTTGCAAAAAATAAAAACAAACACCCACTAACATTACACCCCCCCACCCCCAAAACCCACAAAATAAAAATAAACCTAATCTACCCATTGCCCAGAAAAGGGCATTTGTATGGGCATTGCGCTTTAAATGGCATTTGTATGGGCATTGCCCTTAAACGGGCATTCAGCTCTTTTTCTGCCCAGCCCTAACCTAAAAAAAACCCACCCCAAAAAAACCCAAAAAAACCTAACTCTAACCCCAAAATCGGTACTCACAGTTGCTGAAGTCCGGCGAACGATCTTCATCCCAGCAGAGAGGCATCATCATCCAGGCTGCTCCATCTTCATCCATTGCAGGACCGGCATCTTCTTCCATGTGGGCTAATTTTACTCTGAACATGGATATTATGATGATAATGTGTTACCCATCCTGGCTAACTTCATTTCAAAGTAAATATTTGTTTCTAGTCACATGTAGAAATATGCACGCTGTGGATCCTCTCTAATTTTTCAAACTTATTCAACGTCCCCCCCCCCCTGACACTTCCATGATAACCTGTCCTGACCCTGCTACTGCACACTATCACAATACTTTTTTCTCTGCACTAGACACTCTTGCTCCTCCCCAACTACTCAAAACCTCACATCGTCCATTACAGCCCTGGCACTCTCAGAAAACGCGCTACTTGTAAAAAATACTCATGCGCTGCTGAGCATTACTGGAGTAAATTTTGATTTGAACCTGATCTCCTCAGCTATAAGTTTCTTCATTATTCATTCATGCACATCTGCCCTTAGCCAAGCAAACCTACTTCTCTTCTCTTATATCTACTCTCTCCTCACATGTTAAAGGACTCCCGACACAAGCCTGCAATCTTCCATCTCCACCCCCGGTCACCCAATTTGCCACTCTCTGCTTCTCCCCCCCCCCCCCCAGCAGCTGAGAATAAAATGTTTTTTTACTGTCTTTCTCACGCTTAACTACCTGCCCGCTTGACCCAATCTCTTCACATCTAATACCTTCTCTGTCTTCCAACCTCACTTCAGCTCTTACTCACATATTTAATCTATCACTTTCTACCCGTTCATTCAAATCCCCTTTCAATCATGCAAAGGTCACTCCCATACTCAAAAAACCCTCCCTTGACCCTGATTCTCCTGCAAACTACCACCCCATATAACTGCTTCTACTAGTATCAAAACTCCTTGAAAAACTAGTTTATGACCTACTAACCCACTTCCTGTCCTCCAACTTTTGCTTGACCCTCTTTAATTTGGCTTTCATCTCCAAAACTCAACTGAGACCACCCTCACCAAGGTTACTAACGATCTTCTTTCTCCTAAAGGTAATGGCCACTACTCTATATTTATCTTATTTGACCTCTCAACTGCCTTATACTCTGTTGACCACCTGCTTTCCTAAAGACTCTCTTCAATGCCTCTGTAGGTTGGAGTTCCTCAACTCTCTGTCCTGGGTCATCTGCTCTTCTCTATTAATACTTCTTCATTGGGTAAACTTATCAACAGCTATGGCTTCAAATATCACCTCTATGCTGATGACACTCAGATCTACCTCTCCACCTGTAATGCACTTACCAGTACTAATGCTGCATAGGGTACTCCTGCTAGTCTTCCATTGGTGTCCAGACTCAGCAGTGCAAAGCCAGCTTTACCTCCATGTGCTACTATTGGAATCCTCCATATTGGAGCAACAATATTTCTCTTCCCTACAACCTGCAGCAACTGTGAAAAGTACATAGACTACTGCAGAGGTTGCATAAACACTTCACCTAGTGGCAGCAATGCAGTATTGGTCAAACAGTATTGTACAGGGGATGTGAGAGATTTAAAGCAAACACCACACCACTTACCACCTGGCACTCATTTAGCATCCCTATAAAGCACTGCTGTTCAGTGAACTCAGTGCTCAGTTATTATAGAGCTATCATTGAGTTAAGTTCTGTGTATGAATCTTGGTTACCTGAACCTTCTGCCTTGTTTCCCATTTATGAACTATTGCTGCCTGCCCTGCCCTCTTGCTTGTTATACCGTTTATTCTGAATGATATTCTGATTTACTCGACTTCACTGCCAGAACATATTACATATGTGAAAACTGTATTATCTCTTTTTTTTTTTAAAAAACATCATTTGTATGCAAAACTGAAGAAATGTGCTTTCAATGTTCAAAAAGTAAAGTTTCTTGGCTATGTAATCTCTCCAGGCATTTTAGAGATTGACTATAGCAAGATAAAAGCTATCCTCTCCTGGCCAGTACAATGCTTTTGGGGTACTGCAACTTTTATAGAAACTTCATTCAAAATGTTTCCAAGATTGTACAACCTATAAATGCCTAAAAGGGACACTAAACCCAATTTTTTTCTTTCATTATTCAGATAGACCATGCAATTTTAAGCAACTTTCTAATTTACTCCTATAATCAATTAATCAATTTTTCTTTGTTCTCTTGCTATCTTTCTTGAAAAAACAGGAATGTGATGCATAGGAGCCAGCCCATTTTTGCTTGAGAATCTGGGATATGCTTGCTTATTGGTGGGTAAATGTCAGCCTCCAATAAGCAAGCGCTATCCATGGTGCTGAACCTAAAAAGGGCCGGCTGCTAAGATTTACATTCCTGCTTTTAAAATAAAGATAGCAAGAGAATGTAGAAAAATTGATAATAGGAGTAAATTAGAAAGTTGCTTAAAATGTCATGCTCTATCTGAATCATGAAAGAAAAAAATTGTGTTCAGTGTCCCTTTAACTAAGAAAGATACTACATTAATTGAAATCCTCTAGCCCAGAAGGCATTTGAAGAGTTGAAAAGATTATTTACCTCAGCATCAATACTGATTCTCTCACAACGCTACAGAGCTAAGGAAATCATGCATCCAGTAGCTTTGTTCTCTCACTCTTTATCTACAGCTGAGCGGAATTATGATGTTGGAGATAGGGAGTTGTTAGCAATAAAATTGACTCTTGAAGAATGGCGACATCTATTAGAAGGGAAAAAAAATCCTGTCACTGTATACACAGACCATCGCAACTCAGAATAGTTGCAATCTGCATGTTGATTAAAACCACGACAAGCCAGATGGGCTCTTTTCTTCAACAGATGTTTTTGTTCATAACATATAGACTTGGTTCTTAATGGCAAGGCGGATGCTCTTTCTCACATGACAGAAGAATTACCCATACCTAAAGAAGAACCCAAACCAATATTATCTCAAGAGTGTTTTATCGCTACTATACATTCCATTTGGGATAAGATTAAACAGAGCAGTACTATTGTAGACATACCAGATACAGGGCCACCATTGATATCACAAGATGGGATATATTTATACAAAAATGAAGTTTTTGTTCCTCCCTCAGTTGTTATGGACATCCTTCAATATCATCACGATACTCCTCTCAGTGGCCATGGTGGGATAAAAAAGACCAAAGACGGGGGGCGGAGTTAACAGCCAGCAGGAGCAGACGTGACAGAGGAGAGCTCCTGAATCTAGACCCCTAAAAGTGAATTAAAAGCCACAATACTGCTTATATTTTGGGGTAATTCTGACATATTTAAGCCTACAATAGCAGCCTCTTTCTCCTATCATAAAATAAGGGGCCTCCATAAAAACTTTTGAATCACTGGTGCATTTGCTGGTTTAGCTGCTGCTCATCCCTACCGAGGCGCCCTTTACTAGCTCCGGAGGGTCGGGGATCTGCTCCGGAGCAGAAGATTGCTGCTTCCTAACCGGCTGAGAGGTCAGTTTGACCGCCGCACTTGGGACCGGAAACCTAGCCGCAACATCCTTCATGCTGCTCCGTTTGAGTCTTGCCTTCCCCTGGGACCGCCTATATAGCCCACTGACTGCCATCCCTGGAGCAGACACATCACAGCCCAAGTTCCATGAGCTTCTACCTGTTGCCCCGCAATACCGGGTCCTCTGCGCGCCTAAACAACTTTGGGCGCGAGGAGACGCCATCTTGCTTGGGGCCTTTCTCTTCCGACGTGGCCTCTGCTGGTGTGCTCAGGGGGGCCTTCATACCAAGCCACTTGCTGCCTTACTAACCAACAGCCTCCGGTTCCAGAGAGGACGCTTCTGCTGTATCCCCTGACTGCTGGGGCACAAGGGATCCTGTAAACATAGGCTCAGCTGGGGTGGAGGCCTTCGGACCTGATCTGATCCAGCACAGCACAAGAGGAGGTGAGTCAATCCAAACTAAGATACACACAGCCTGGGGGTTACCCTGGATTGACACCTACCCCTCTCGATCTCTCTCCACCTCTCCTGAGGCCACTTATAAAGCAGGCAGTGCATTATCCTGCCTGAAGAGCTCTGAGACCTGCACACCTCAATCCCTGTAGTCCCCTTTTGCAGTATCACAAGGCTGGAACCCTTTACATTGCTACCCTCTGGTAGCCCTTCCTGCTTAAACCAGATTACACATCCTTGCACTACCTATTTGGAGTGTTATAAAACCACAGCCTTATTGACACTCACAGAACTGCTAAATACACAGATTCAGGGGGGATCCCCTGAGAGTGCTGGGCTACCTATCTGCAGGAGATCCTGAGTGTATCCAGCTTAACACTTTATTCTCTCTCCAGTTTTACCAGCTGCTTGGAACCCTCTTAGGTACCTCTCATAGTGCCTTCACACCACAAGTGTTCCTCCTTGACTCTCCCTGCAGGAAAATTTAATTATAAGTTGTACTAGAATACTTGGGGGGATTCTACATTAGCTGCTGTGTCAGCATATGTGCCTCTGAGGTTTGTACCCAGAGTGGAGTGTTTTTTTTTTTTTCTACAGGGAGTGCAGAATTATTAGGCAAATGAGTATTTTGACCACATCATCCTCTTTATGCATGTTGTCTTACTCCAAGCTGTATAGGCTCGAAAGCCTACTACCAATTAAGCATATTAGGTGATGTGCATCTCTGTAATGAGAAGGGGTGTGGTCTAATGACATCAACACCCTATATCAGGTGTGCATAATTATTAGGCAACTTCCTTTCCTTTGGCAAAATGGGTCAAAAGAAGGACTTGACAGGCTCAGAAAAGTAAAAAATAGTGAGATATCTTGCAGAGGGATGCAGCACTCTTAAAATTGCAAAGCTTCTGAAGCGTGATCATCGAACAATCAAGCGTTTCATTCAAAATAGTCAACAGGGTCGCAAGAAGCGTGTGGAAAAACCAAGGTGCAAAATAACTGCCCATGAACTGAGAAAAGTCAAGCGTGCAGCTGCCAAGATGCCACTTGCCACCAGTTTGGCCATATTTCCGAGCTGCAACATTACTGGAGTGCCCAAAAGCACAAGGTGTGCAATACTCAGAGACATGGACAAGGTAAGAAAGGCTGAAAGACGACCACCACTGAACAAGACACACAAGCTGAAACGTCAAGACTGGGCCAAGAAATATCTCAAGACTGATTTTTCTAAGGTTTTATGGACTGATGAAATGAGAGTGAGTCTTGATGGGCCAGATGGATGGGCCCATGGCTGGATTGGTAAAGGGCAGAGAGCTCCAGTCCGACTCAGATGCCAGCAAGGTGGAGGTGGAGTACTGGTTTGGGCTGGTATCATCAAAGATGAGCCTGTGGGGCCTTTTCGGGTTGAGGATGGAGTCAAGCTCAACTCCCAGTCCTACTGCCAGTTTCTGGAAGACACCTTCTTCAAGCAGTGGTACAGGAAAAAGTCTGCATCTTTCAAGAAAAACATGATTTTCATGCAGGACAATGCTCCATCACACGCGTCCAAGTACTCCACAGCGTGGCTGGCAAGAAAGGGTATAAAAGAAGAAAATCTAATGACATGGCCTCCTTGTTCACCTGATCTGAACCCCATTGAGAACCTGTGGTCCATCATCAAATGTGAGATTTACAAGGAGGGAAAACAGTACACCTCTCTGAACAGTGTCTGGGAGGCTGTGGTTGCTGCTGCACGCAATGTTGATGGTGAACAGATCAAAACACTGACAGAATCCATGGATGGCAGGCTTTTGAGTGTCCTTGCAAAGAAAGGTGGCTATATTGGTCACTGATTTGTTTTTGTTTTGTTTTTGAATGTCAGAAATGTATATTTGTGAATGTTGAGATGTTATATTGGTTTCACTGGTAAAAATAAATAATTGAAATGGGTATATATTTGTTTTTTGTTAAGTTGCCTAATAATTATGCACAGTAATAGTCACCTGCACACACAGATATCCCCCTAAAATAGCTATAACTAAAAACAAACTAAAAACTACTTCCAAAACTATTCAGCTTTGATATTAATGAGTTTTTTGGGTTCATTGAGAACATGGTTGTTGTTCAATAATAAAATTAATCCTCAAAAATACAACTTGCCTAATAATTCTGCACTCCCTATATGATATGCTTCAGATTGTGATGTTGTATTTTCACCAATTACTTTTAATTATTGTATGCAGATAGCCACCCCTCATCTTCCCGCTCCCGCCCAGCCTGTCTGGGTGGGTCACTTCCCACTTCCCTTTCCCTTCCTTTGGGTCGTATCCCCTCTTCCCCAAGGTGAGGGTCTGGCTTCAAGCCTCTAGAGTCGCTCCCTCCAGCTTGCTTACTCTCTTGTGTGCGTATCCCTAAGCAGAACATTGTCCCTAACTTCCCTCCCTGGAGCTCTTTCGCCGCCACATCAGTTGCTTTCTGTATTTTGCCCTGTTGTGCACTCTGTGAGGAGTGTATTTCCTCTCTGATGTGGTAGGTGGAAGAGCTTACATGGCTGGGGCAGTTGACCTTATCTAGCAATTTATGCATAATTGAGCACAGCTCACCCTTTGTCTAATGTCCTAATCTATGCTATATCTTGTACTTGTATAACTTAACTGATTACTTTACAGCTTGCGGGGGCTCCTCATCCGAGGATTACTTGGCAAACATATTTTGAAGTTTCTCGCCCCAGCGTTACTGTCTGCTCACATTCACAATACCGCATGGCTCCAGGAGACAGTCTAAGCCTCAGTCCAAGGCCAAGAAGACAGTGTTAGACCACTTTTCTCTTCAAACTTCCAGAGTACCATCTCAGTCGGCCTCTAGCCACGCTGATCAGGACTCCCACGATGGGGATTCGCAATCCAGTGTCAACTCCTGTGTATCTTCTTCCAAATACATCACAGAGACAACTATGCAGAAATTGTTGGCCGCCCAAACCCAATCAATCTGTGATGATATGTGATGTAATGTGGTGTATTTTGATAGAACAGGAGGAAAATAAGTTCTGGTACCTAGTATCCGCTATAGCAGGACCACTCAGCCTCACACCAAACCTTGGATTCACACAGATTTAACTTACAGGAATCCAGTTATGCTCATTGAACTGAGGGTCACTACTGCAGGGTACAGAGTAAAAACGGAGCCGTCACGCAACCAAGATACAAGAGTATATGTATTTCAACACATAGGAGATGTATCTACAAATAAGATAGACAGAATAATCTAGCAGATAGCAAGTGAGGATAAATGTGAAATAGCAGACACAAAATACTGAGAGACTATGTAATGAAATGATGTAGTGTTAGAAGGGCAGATGATATTATCCCAAAATGAATTTGAAGAGATATGGTAGATTAGTAATGGTTATACAGTAGATGCATGAGAAATATGGCAATACAGGAGTGCAAACTAATCCAGGGTTAATTGATAGAATTACAATTGAATCCAAATCCAGAGTTGTTGCTGGAGATACCTTTTGGATATACAGCACTTAAGCAGTGAAGTTATGCAGACACAATGATATGTTAGGTTTTGCTGATAGACATAGCATTTGCAAGCTTAGATTAGTAGTAATGAAAAACAGTCACTGAATAAAGTTCACAGCAAGTGTTAATAATGCAATCAACAGTTCAAGGAGAGTATGCAGTAGTAAAGCAGTTAAAGCTTATCCAGCAGTATGGTGTTAATAACAGTCAATGAAATAGCAGTAATTAGTTTGCAGAATAGAGAGACACTGATATCCCAGGTAATAAGTAAATATACAGACCAAATCCTGTTCGTTGGTTTGAAGGCAAAGTGAGAGCCTGATGGAAGCGATACTGCTTACTGATTTACTGTTTGCTGGAGGGACACAGCGCGGTACACGCGCTGCAGAGACGCTGAGATGCTGGGTGTGACGTCACAGGCACCCGGTGTAACAGGCAGGGAAACTGAGAGCTGATCCTTTGGTTCCTATGGTACCGTAAGAGGCAGGGAAGGCAGACCGGCTCAAAGTATCAGATGAGTAAGGAAGACTGACAAGCTTTCACAGCAGCAATATGGTAACCCCTCAGATAGAGGAATGGGCTAGGTTTCTTCAGAGACAAGTCACATAGAGTAACAATTCAAAAATTACCAAGCAAAGAGCACAGAGAGGAGGGGCCTTAAATAGGGGAAGAGGAGTAAGAATTAAAGGGACAGGTTTGCAATAGTGAATACCCTGACACAATCACTCAAGAGATACATCACAGATCGGCTGAGCTCCGGAAAGACATTTCTGAGATTGGGGAACAGGTGGATGATTTCAAACGCAAACAAGATGACCTGGCTACTGACCACACTAATCTCCTGGCATACTCTGAATCTTTGGCGGATCAGATCACAAAATTGGAGCATAAGTTGGCCGACCTGGAAGACAGGTAGCGCCGCAGCAACATTCGCTTCCGTGGCATCCCAGAGGATATCTTACCTGCTGAACTAAACAGCTACCTCTCAGGGCTATTTAAAGAACTCTTGGGAACATTCACTATGACTCCTAACACTTTGGAGCGTTGCCATAGAGCGCTGAGACCTAGAGCACTCGCGTCAGACAAACACAGGGATGTAGTGGCGTGTTTCCACAGCTACAGCCTGAAAGATCAGATTTTGCAGGCAGCCTTTTGCAAGCCCACCCTTCCTGAAAAGTTTAAGAATATTCAGTTGCTGCAGGACTTATCCCAATATACCCTCCAGCAGAGGAGGCTGCTCGCCCCAATAACGGGGGTTCTGAGGCGTGAAAATATTAAATACAGATGGGGCTTTCAACCAAAATACTCATTACAAAAGACAACCTCTCACATACAGTGGCTAATCTCAATCAAGGCTTCACACTGCTTGAATCCTGGGGCCTACTTCCATCTATGAACACTCCTCAACCACCTGTTACCCACTCTTGGCTTAAGGCTTCGGCCCCTGAGTGGCAGGTCAAGGAGCAGCGGTCTAAGAGGCAGAAACACCAGCCCACTCCTCGGGAGGAGATCCCCTGAATGCCCATACTTTTGGACTCTGCGACCCATAGGCCTGGACTCTCGGTAATAAGATGAGTATATACCTCATTTTCTGTATGTATTCATTGCTACCCTTGGCCTTGGGTATTTGGCTGTGGCTTTCATTGCAGCTGAAGAGTACCCAGGGTCAAGTATTTATGTGAGTTAAATTATTTGACAGTTATGTTCTGTTTATCGTTTTATTCAAATGTTTATTGTTGTATTTACATTCTTAGGTCAAACCGCCCGGTCTCTCTGCTAGACCTTGGCAATCCCCCTCCCCCCCATTTAACCCTAAGTTTGGGTTCACCTTGGTGGACTATTTCCATTACAACAATTTATCAGATGTTTAATAAAAACCGTATCTCTTAATCTATTCACTTATTATCTCTTTCCTCTTCTCTTCCTTCTTTTTTCCATATGCTCTTGCTCTCAGAATGCTTCCCACTTTATTAAAATGGCTAACAGGGATACCTTAAAATTCCTTACACATAATGTAAGAGGGCTGACTTCACCAGGCAAACGTAGTGTCTTCCTCAGATCACTCAAACACTCTAATCCGGATGTTGTCCTCCTTCAGGAGACATATTGGAAAGTTGGTAACATTCCCACACTTTTTTCCAAACACTAAACAACTCTAGTCCTAGCCCCCTTTACCACAAAGGCCAGAGGTGTCGCTATTTTAATTCCCAAGCAGCTGGCTTGCGAAATTACGTTTCATGAAATTGACCCCCAAGCTAGATACATTATCCTTGGCTGCAGACTAAACCAATGCACGAACACTCTAGTATCGATTTACCTACCTAACTCAGGTCAGTGCAAATGTTTACGCAAAAATCTTAAGACAGTCGATAAATATAAGCAAGGTAGAGTTATATTGGGTGGAGACTTTAATATTATCTGGGACCCCCTTCTGGATAAAAAAAACTAACAAACTGAATTCTAAGGACCACCGATTAGACTCCCTCTCCCTCAAATATAGATCCCTTATGCTTGCATTTGGCTATTTCGACACCTGGCACACCTTTCACACCATGGACAGGGATTATACCCACTTTTCTTCCCCTCACCTAACCTACACTAGATTAGATTACATCTTTAGTCAATCCCAAACCTTAGACCATGTTAGGGATACCCAGATCCTGCCATGCGCATGGTCTGATCACGACCAAGTGTCACTTATAGTATGTAATTCCCCCACCTCCTCACCACTACCAACATGGTCTATGCCACACACTATCCTTTCTGATATTCCCTTTCGAATAGAATTAGAAAAAGACCTAAAAGGGTTAATCGCTTTAAATGACACTCAAGCTGTTGCCGACGATACCCTCTGGGGGGCTATTAAGGCCTTGGTTAGAGGCTTACTTATAAAAAAGCAGGCCATCCTTAGGAGATCCCGTGGGTTGCCCCTTTCACAAGCCTTTAGTAAGCTTAATGAAATAGAGAAACTTAATCGACTTTCCCCCTCACCAGCACAGTCCATTGCCATAAAAGAACTCAAAGCTCATATCTGCTCATTAGAGCTACAATGGACGCAACAGCAGTTGCTAAAACTTAGACAGTTATTTTATTATAAAGGGAACAAGGCAGACACTATGTTGGCAAATAAACTTAGGCATAGAGAAAGCGCCTCCAGAATTCAAATCTTGAAACATAAGGGTCATTCCTCCACGCTGCCTAAACAAATAGGCTCTTATTATGAGGAGCTTTATAATATCCAGAATTCAGAGTACTCTACCCTCACTCCATGACTCAATATCCAGCAGACCCTTAAAAACCTTCACCTCCCTACCCTGACTGACGAACAACAGGACTCTCTTAAAGCACCTATATCCACAATTGAAATTAAACGGGTAATCGACTCCCTCAAACCACTTAAGGCCCCCGGTCCAGATGGATTTCCTGCATTATTTTATCAAATTTACAAAAAGGATATTATTCCCATCCTTCACCAATTTTTCCAATACTCTGGCTCCTGGGGCTCCTTTAAAAGGGAGTTCCTGGAAGCTACAATTGTCACTATACCTAAGCTTGGGAAGGACCCTTCCTTGTGCCCCAGTTACCGACCCATATCCCTTATTAACACCGATATAAAAATGTATTTTAAGATTTTAGCGAACCGTATGGCAACTCTACTGCCTAGTTTAATCAATACGGATCAAATAGGGTTTATTCATGACCGAGAAGGTCCTGATAACACTAGATGCCTGTTGAATATCGTGACGGAAGCTACTAGACTAGGTAAGCCCTTTTCGGTTATCTCTCTTGATGCCGAAAAGGCATTAGATCAGGTTCGCTGGGAATACCTATGGGAGGTACTCAATGTTTTTAAATTTCCTTTTGAATCTGTGTCCTTTATTAGAGCCTTATACTCGTGCCCGTCGGCTAAGGTCAGAGGTCTGGGATTCTGCTCTGACTCCTTCCCTTTGACCGACAGAACGCGCCAGGGGTGTCTATTGTCTCCCCTGCTCTTTGCGCTCGCTATAGAACCCCTCGCTGAGCTCATGCGTCAAGATCCATCTATTTCAGGAATCACTCTCCACGGCACCACCCATAAAATCGCCCTTTTCGGCAACGATATCACTATATTCACATCCTCTCCCCACACAACTATTCCAGCCTTATTATCTTTGCTCCAACGCTTCGGTGACATGTCTTTTTACAAGCTCAACACCTCAAAGACTGAGGTATATGCTAAGGGATTCCCAGTGGACTACACTCAGGCATTATTACAAACATATGGGTTTAATCTTAGCCCTAACAATATCAAACACTTAGGAATTTTTATTTCACCAGATAAAGCTCAGCTGATACGCGACAACTACCTCCCTTTGCTGGCTGAACTGAGATCCCTACCTTCTAAATGGGATTGCAAGTCAATTTCTTGGTTGGGCAGAATTACAGCCTTGAAGATGTAATTTCTTCCCAAGTTGACCTACCTCTTTCGATGCCTGCCCATAAGACTTATGAGATGTTTGTTGCTACAGTTTCAAAGTGGTTTTTCAAGGTACATCTGGAAGGGTAAACCAGCCAGGGTTGCCCACAAACTTCTTCAATACCAGAAATCATTTGGTGGAGTTGCTTCTCTCTCTGTTACCCGCTACTACGAAGCGGCCATGCTCTCCCATATTTCACAATGGGGAAACAGATCAGGTGTGAGCAGATGGCGTGCCTTGGAGCAGGCATCCCTCCCCAATAATGTTAATTTACATGATCTGATTTGGATTCCCCCACACTGCCGACGCACACTTAACATAGAGAATTTCATAATAAACGAATGCCTGAGTTCCTGGGATAAATTAAGACACTATCCTAAGATATCCCCGCCTATCCACTCGCTTACTGGCCTGTTGTTGGGCCTCCCTGACTCGCACCCCAATTTGGGCCTTTCATCAGTCTCTGACCTAATTTCACCCCTCTCCTCAGATACTTTCCGTCCTCTGTCACAACTAACCGGTAAATATGATCCAATATAGTTTTATAACTTTGTGTATGAATGCCATTCGTTTATCCAAAGCCCTGTGTTTACTACTCACTCTGGAGTCCCACTAGTGCGGTTAAACACAGGCTGTTACCAAAGTTCAAATTTTCATTTACCCAAGGTAAAACATATAATAAGGAACAAAGGCTTACCCCTCATCAAGCGGTATCTAAGGAGTCAAGTTGATATCGTCGTGAAATCCTCCTATTGTGACAGGTACTCACTTTTTCACTCAGTGCGGCGTGTAAAGCCGAAATCCGCTGCGATGTGTAAAGCCTCTTTCCGGTGCTGGCAATACGTCACCCAGCACGGCTGACCAGTAAGATCTCAGTAATCCTCCACACCCCCGTAGCAACACAGAAACAACAATAGCACCAAAATTAGTAGCAATCTCACCGAAAATGAGCAAGGAGAGAAGGTATAAAGTGTAAAAATGATCCTTTATTTCATCTGTTTAAAATCACAGTAAAGGCACAGCACAGGACACAGCTGACGCGTTTCCTGCCTCAGAGGCAGTTCATCAGAGTTAACAAACCAGCGTCACTTACAGCTGTTAAATAATCAGGGTAGGAGGTATTTCAGCCAATTACAACTTATTCAACACCTTTACAAGTTTAACTCATTCAGTACCTTCAATCCAATGATCATTATACTTTATACAGAAATATACATAGTCCTTTAACAACTACTAAGAGACCTCATTTAAAAATGTACAGTTTAAAAAGTAAGACATTTAGAAAGAAAATAGGAACAACCTAATGCAAAGAGATGTTTTCCATACACTATAGATTTGGATGACCATGGGAAAAGAAACAACTAACCGGTACGCCGGTCGCTCCTCTAAGCTACGTTTTGAATACACTCAAATCAAAAGTTTTCTGAGATCATGGGGATTCACCCAACCCCTTCCCCGTCCTCTGACCGTATGGGAGACTTTGTGGAAACAGGAGGGGAAAATTAGCAGACCCATGTCCCTTTTCTACTGGCTTATGGAGGGGGCAACCCCAGAAAATAAGGCACTACATATAAAAAAATGGGAAGATATATTACATGTGCATTACCCCCAGTCCCTATGGGCTAGGGCCTTTGATCTTACTGCAAAAGCCATACACTGCATGACCCTCTATGAGTCGTACTATAAATTGCTTTCTCACTGGCATTTTACCCCAATGAGACTCTTTAAACGTAAATTGATCCCTGTGCCCCAGTGCTGGAAGATCTGTGGGAACCAGGGGATTCTCTCCATATTTGGTGGGCTTGCCCTGAGATTAAGCATCTGTGGCATAGGGTATACACTCTGTTAACCATGTTAAATATACATGTCCCAAAACCCCCAGAAACTGCTTTATTACATGTAGGCCTACACACCCTCCCTAAGTTCCAGAGCTATATGTGTGTGTACCTTTTTTTCGGCCACTAGACTGGCGATCACCAGAGCTTGGAAATCCCAGAAGCCACCAAGTTGGTCCTCTGTTGTAGACATCATGGCCTACATTAACTCTATGGAAAGAAATGTGTTTTACACCTTGAATAAAATAGATCTTTTTGAATTGACCTGGGAAGTGTTCAAGCCTCATCGGCTCCCTAGGTCAGATATGTAGATGGACTCTCCGGATTACACTTGCTTAAGTAATATCTCTACAAGAACCTTTCTTCCCTCTTTCTTTCTCCCTTCTTCTTCTTTTCCTCCATTTCTTTCTTCCCTCTTTTTCTATTCTCCCTTCCTTTTTTTTCTCATAATGTACCAGATATAACTGCTTACTGTTTGTTTATTCGTATTAGTTATGACACCATTTGCAACTGGGAGAAAATTGACTGTGCCATATCCAGTTTCCTTTCTCTTTCTTGTTATCTTTGTTGTATTGTGATCCTTATACAATTCGTTTCGCATTTCCCACTGTGTTTGGGAACTTACCTGTATTGTTAATTTTATTGCTAATAAAGCTTTAAAAGTTTTAAAAAAAAGACCAAAGACCTGATTACCCTTAATTTTTGGTGGCCATCTCTCACTAAAGATGTAACAACATATGCAATTGTTTGTCCGGTATGTTCCAGATCTTAAGGTTCCTATAAAAAACCTCAAGGGTTGCTAAAACCATTATCCATATCTGAAAGACCACAGTCAGACATTTCAATGGACTTTAAAGTAGAATTGCCTAAATCCCAAGGGTATGATACACTGCTAGTGATAGTAGAACATTTTACTAGCACATTTTATACCTACCAAAGGCACTCCTTCAGCAAAGCAGACTGCTACTCTTTTCATCCAAGAGATATTCAGATTGCAGGACATACCTGAATCTATAGTTACAGATAGAGGCACAATATTCACCTCTAAGTTTTGGACTTTCTTTTGCCAAGGGTTACATATTTAGAGATCATTATCCACTGCCTTCTATCCACAAACCAATGGTCAAACCGAACAAACAAACCAAACTTTGTAACAGTATCTGCAATGTTTTATATCTCATCTACAGGATAATTGGAATCTATATAGAACTCTAGCTGAGTTTGCCTATAACAATCAAATTCACAGTTCTATAGAAAGGTCTCCTTTTTTTGCTAATTATGGCTACCATCCTGCAATGTTGCCTGGATCACCTATTTCAACTTCAGTTCCTGAAGCAGATAAACAAATTTAAAACTTAATAACACATTTTTCAGTTATCAAAAGAACTTTGGTCAATATTTTGTTTATCAACATCCCTACTCCTGATTATAAAATAGGAAACTTATGCCTAGATTACAAGTTTTGCGTTAACAAGGGTGCGGTACTAACGAGCAGTTTATGCTCACCGCTCACTTACAGACAGTGCTGGTATTACTGGTTTTTACAAACCCGGCGTTAACCGCAAAAAAGTGATCATAGAGCAAAATTTTGCTTCACATCTCACCTCAATACCAGCTCGGTTTACATTAGCGGTGAGCTGGCTGAATGTGCTCGTGCACGATTTCCCCATAGGAATCAATGTGGGAGAGCCGGCTAAAAAAAAAACTAATACCTGCAAAAAAGCAGCGTAAAGCTCCGAACGCAGCCCCATTAATTCCTATGGGGAAAATACATTTATGTCTACACCTAACACCCTAACATGAACCCTGTAATCTTACACTTATTAACCCCTAATCTGTCGCCCCCGACATCGCCGACACCTGCATTATATTATTAAAACCTAATCTGCCGCTCCGGACACCGCCAATACCTACATTATACTTATGAACCCCTAATCTGCTGCCCCAACATCGCTGACACCTACATTATATTTATTAACCCCTAATCTGCCGCCCCCAATGTTGCCGCCACCTACCTACACTTATTAACCCCTAATCTTCCATCCCCAACGTCACCGCCACTATATTAAAGTTATTAACCCCTAAACCTAAGTCTAACACTAACACCCCCTAGCTTAAATATAATTTAAATAAATCTAAATAAAAATAACTAAATTATTCCTATTTAAAGCTAAATACTTACCTATAAAATAAACCCTAAGATAGCTACAATATAACTAATACTTACATTGTAGCTATCTTAGGGTTTATTTTTATTTTACAGGCCAGTTTGTATTTATTTTAACTAGGTACAATAGTTATTAAATAGTTATTAACTATTTAATAACCACCTAGCTAAAATAAAGACAAAAGTACCTGTAAAATAAAACCTAACCTAAGTTACAATTAAACCTAACACTATACTATAATTAAATGAATTCCCTAAATTAAATACAATTATCTAAAGTACAAAGAAAAATAAACACTAAATTACAGAAAATAATAAAAAAATTACAAGATTTTTAAACTAATTACACCTAATCTAATCCCCATAACAAAATAAAAAAGACCCCCCAAAATAAATAAAAGCCCTACCCTAAATTACAAATAGCCCTTAATTAAGGTAGAAAAATCCTATTGGCTGATCCAATCAGCCAATAGGATTGAGCTGGCATTCTATTCGCTGTTCCAATCATTTTTTCTACCTCAATTCCGATTGGCTGATAGAATTCTATCAGCCAATCGGAATTGAAGGGACGCCATCTTGGATGACGTCATTTAAAGGAACCTTCATTCGTCATTAGCCGTGGAAAGAAGAGGATGCTCCGCGTCGGATGTCTTGAAGATGGACCCGCTCCGCGCCGGATGGTTGAAGATAGAATATGCCATCTGGATGAAGACTTCTGCGCATCTGGAGGACCACTTCTGCCCGGCTTGGATGAAGTCTTCTGCCTGTCTGGAGGACCACTTCTGACTGGTTGGATTAAGATGTCTCCCGGTAAGGTGATCTTCAAGGGGTTAGTGTTAGGTTTTTTTAAGGGGGGATTGGGTGGGTTTTAGAGTAGGGTTGGTTGTATGGGTGGTGGGTTTTAATGTTGGGGGGGATTTGTAATTTTTTTTACAGGTAAAAGAGCTGATTACTTTGGGGCAATGCCCCGCAAATGGCCCTTTTAATGGCTATTTATAATTTAGTGTAGGGTAGGGCTTTTTTATTTTGGGGAGGCTTTTTTATTTTGTTAGGGGGATTAGATTAGGTGTAATTAGTTTAAAAATCTTGTAATTTTTTATTTTTTTCTGTAATTTAGTGTTTAGTTTTTTTGTACTTTAGATAATTTTATTTAATTTAGTGAATTAATTTAATTATAGTGTAGTGTTAGGTGTAATTGTTACTTAGGTTAGGTTTTATTTTACAGGTACTTTTGTATTTTTTTGGCTAGGTGGTTATTAAATAGTTAATAACTATTTAATAACTATTCTACCTAGTTAAAATAAATACAAACTTGCCTGTAAAATAAAAATAATCCCTAAGCTAGATACAATGTAACTATTAGTTATATTGTAGCTAGCATAGGGTTTATTTTATAGGTAAGTATTACGTTTTAAATAGGAATAATGTAGTTTATGATAGTTATTTTATTTAGATGTCTTTTAATTATATTTAAATTAGGGGGTGTTAAGGTTAGACTTGGATTTAGGGGTTAATAACTTTAATATAGTGGCGGCGACGTTGGGGGCGGCAGATTAGGGGTTAATAAATGGAGGTAGGTGTCGGCGATGTTAGAGATGGCAGATTAGGTGTTAATAATATTTAACTAATGTTTGCGAGGCAGGAGTGCAGCGGTTTAGGGGTTAATATATTTATTATTGTGGCGGCAATGTCCGGTTCGGCAGATTAGGGGTTAAAATATTTATTTTAGTGTTTGCAATGTGGGAGGGCCTCGGTTTAGGGGTTAATAGGTAGTTTATGGGTGCTTGTACTTTTTAGCACTTTAGTTAAGAGTTTTATGCTACGGCGTTGTAGTGTAAAACTCTTAACTACTGACTTTAAAATGCGGTACCAGGCTTGACAGGAGAGGGTCTACCGCTCACTTTTTGGCAGACTCGTAATACCGGCGCTATGCAAGTCCCATTAAAAAAAGAGGTTATGCAATTGATGTAAGTGGATTTGCGGTATTTCCGAGTCTGTCCAAAATAGTGAGCGGTACACCTGTACCTGCAAGACTCGTAATACCAGCAGGCATTGCAAAGCAGCGTTGGGACCGGCCAATGCTGCTTTTTAAGCCTAACGCACAACTCGTAATCTAGCCAAAAGTATGGCTTTCCACTGCCCACCAGAAACTGTCCTTCAAAGAAACTGGGTCCTAGATATATTGGGCCTTTTGAAATAATTAAAATAATAACCCCTACTGCAATAAAATGATTTCTAAATACACCCTGTATTGCATATATCCTTATTAAAGTCTATGGTTCCTGATCCCTTTGCATTAAGAATGCCTCCTAGACCTGATCCTGTGATTATAAAATGGAGGAGTATGAATTCCAGGATATTCTTGATTCCAGAAGGAGGAGGAGATGCCTTGAATATCTAATCCACTGGCAAGGTTATGGACCAGAAGAGAGATCTTGGGTTCTTGCGGATGATGTCCATGCCCCTTTATTTGTTCAAAGGTTTCACAAAAGTCATCCAGAGAAACTTGGTCCTGATTGCCCCCAGGGGGTACATCTAAAGGGGCGGGGGCACTGTAATGCACTTACCTCTACTAATGCTGCAGAGGGTACTCCTGCTAGTCTTCCATTGGTGTCCAGACTCAGCAGTGCAAAGCCAGCTTTACCTCCATTGGCTGCTATTGGAATCCTCCATATTGGTGCAACATTATTTCTCTTCCCTACAAACTGCAGCAACTGTGAAAAGTACCTAGACAGTACCTAGTACTGCAGTGGTTGCACAAGCACTCCATCTAGTGGCAGCAATGCAGTATTGGACAAACAGTATTGTACAGGATATGTGAGATGTGAGAGATTTAAAGCAAACACGACACCCCTTACCAGCTGGCACTCATTTAGCAACCCTATAAAGCACTGCTGTTCAGTGAACTCAGTGCTCAGTTATTAAAGAGCTATCCTTGAGTTAAGTTCTGTGTATAAATCTTGGTTACCTGAACTTTCTGCCTTTTTTCCCGTTTATGAACTATTGCTGCCTGCCCTGACCTCTTGCTTGTTATATCGTTTATGAACCTTTGCTGTCTGTCCTGACCTAGGAACGTTTGACCTTGCTTTTGGATTTTCCTTCTGTACCAAGCACTCCTGTATTTACTATCGGTCCTGCTAGCTATACTCCACTATTAGGCTCCTATTCTTTATCAATTCTGACACCACCCCTGCTCTCTCTTTCTTTGTCCTTTCACATGTCATTCCACTTCCCTTATAATTGTCCTAATCTAACTCTGTACTAACATCATTCTCACCCTTGAATTACTCACCTCCTATTTCTCACTCTCCTACCCTTCTAGATTGTATATTTCCATGGGAATAGGACCCTTCATTCTTCCTGTATTTATTTGATACATTTTGTCTTGTCTCTTACAAATATTGTATCATTGTTGTACTTATATCATTTGTACCCATGGTCAGCTCTGTAGAATTTGTTGGCGCTTAATAAATAAAATAAAACAATAATAAAAATAATAGATATAGATGCAGTGGTGATTTGACTTCAAAATAAAGAAGGTCTGAAATGTTAGACTCTGTTTAATTACTTGCATTAGCTGGTTCTAGCATTCTAATATGATCATTTTAATAAATAGCCTAGAGCATTCAACTTAATAGAATTTTCATCTTATTCAGCAATGATTATATTTACCTAGAAGAAGTACGGAAACATGATTAGTACTGCATGCAGGATTTGTATCTGTTCTTTAATTTGCAAAGATACAGACGGATGATTATCACACCCTCCTACTTTTCTCCTCCTTCACTGTTTGCATTTCTTCTTCCCAATTATTCATTATTAATGTACAGGCATGTTTAGCCTCATTAATTTGCAGTAAGACTCACTGACATTGAATTGACATGAGAGACATTGCAAGTCCTTATAAGTTTCAACATGTTTTCATTCTTTCTAAAATATCAGAATTAAGTAGTTTCCGATTATTCATCTGTAGTTGAATGTATTAATTATTATATGACCTCAAATATTTGCTCATTGAACAAATATTTGCTCATTGAACATTTTTTTAAATATTACAGCCAGTTTCCATAAATATTATGCACAACATTAAAATATCTTCAAATCAATAAGAAGTAATCAAAGCTGCAACATATATATATATATATTTGACTATATTAACAAAAAAATATTGAGACATTAAAAAACATAACTGCTCTATTTTGTAAAACATTTTATTTTTTTTACTAATCATCAGGGCTAAACATAAGGAGACATTTTGTGACCGATGTGGGTCACCTCAACATCATGACAAGTGAAGAAATAAAATATATAAGCGGAACATTTTATTTATTTATTTATTTATTTTACTATTAGGTCCTTTTAAGTTCAGACCTAAAAACATTTTCATTATAATCAATATAAATATTATATAACATACCTTATGCACTTAAAATGCGAAGCAAGTATGACGAGCTATAGTGAATCCAAGACATGATTAGTTTAAGAGAAATCAAGATGGAAATAGTAATATTTAAAATGAATATTGTTCAGATAAGTTCCAGCAGAAAATAGACTTAAACATTATTTAAGCATTAATTTCGGCGAAACCGAAAAAGCACTCAGATTTTACAAAGTAAAAACTTAAAAGAAAGGCAAAGTGACTTGACACTTTGGACTTTCAAAAAGTTTCACAAATAACTGATATTTTACATTTTTATTTTGACAGCAACAAGTAATCAGAAATTTTAAACTTTTAAAAAGAGAACTGAAACTTGACAAACTTGGCTGAATTGTTTGTACTCATGGGAGTTATGATGCCAGCTGAAAGGGAGAACTCCATGGAATCCTTCAAAAACAGCAACAGTCCTGAACAAGGAAGGGCTGAGATACAAACATAGGGCGCCATGTACTAAGGCGTCAATTTTTTCGCACAGACCGTATCGAAATAACCCGCCGGCATTCGCACCATGCGGATGGCACTTCGTTACATGAATGTACTAAAAACCAAGCCGTAAAATTTTGCGTCTATTGTGTGTCGAAGACAATCGGATTATTGATAACTTTGAAGCTTCGTTCGGCGCGAAAGAGCAAAGTTAAGAAGCAGTCTGCGACCTGATTGGTTTAGTTCTTTACCCACGTGACGATCTAGGTGTCATAATCGCCAGACAAGCGGCAACGTCTGGCTGCTGACATGTATAAGAATGTGCATTTTCCCAGAAATCTTAGAATATTGTTTATTTACTTTTCGGTATTCACTTTGACAAGATGGCTTGCTCCTGAGATTCTGCTACTTCTAAGAAGACTCGCAACCCTAACTTCTCGCATCAACAGAATGTTGTACTTGTTGATCTAGTACTCGAATATTATGACAATATTTATGGTAGTCGAGTCAAGCAAACCCCAGGCGCTCGTAAGAAGATTATTTGGGAGAAAATTAGTGACGCAGTGAGTGCTCAAGGACCCACTAAAAAAGATATCGAGTCCTGCAAAAAAAGGTTCAACGATATCAAGCGTCAAACTAAATCAAAAATTGCCAAAGAAAAGCAATATGACCGAGGTACTGGAGGCGGACAACCTTATGTCGCAGATTTGACAGACTTTGAAAGAAAAGTTTTACAGAGGCTTGGCACGGAGGTCATTGAGGGCATAACCGATGACTGTGATAGCGATATTTGTGGTAATTATAATTTATAAATTAATATTTATATTGTTTACTTGTCTGCTCCAAAATTGTTTCTCTTACGTTCATGTTTTACAAAATTGGATTCTGTTAACAGAATCTTGATTGTACAATTTCTGCTTTACTGTTCCTTTAAAATAGATTTATGATTTAGATAACTTCTCTCTGTATCTATTTTTTTAAAGTTCCAGTGAACGAAAAAGGAAAGCATTCATGATGGAGCATGAAAAACATTTTAAATTATCTAATATGCTCAATTTTTTTTCATATTGCTTAATGTATTTTAAAAAAATAAGGCCTACATGGCACAGTAAAATGAAACCCAAATGTTTGATTTTGAAAGGGCATGCAATTTTAACCCACCTTTAATTTAGTTTTTTTCATTATCTAAATTGCTTTATTTTCTATATATTCTTTGTTGAATAACATATATTGATATTAGAAATACTCGCTAGCTGTTATTTCTTCAACAAAGGAGAACTAACGAATGAAGCAAATTAGATAATAGTAGTTAATTGTAATTTCTTTTTTATTGTATTCTCTATTGGAAACATTTGAGAAAGATGTTTTTAGAGACCTTTTAATTTGTGTATATTAAAGCAAGATACAAATCATAGTTAGAAAATGTTATAATGGGAGTACATTTAACTATTAATTAGCATTTCATAAATTGCACATAAACTACCAAATAAACTACCATACAACCAATAATGCTACAATAGTAGTCTAGTCCTTTCACTTAAGTACTTCTACCTGGCGTCAGGTTGATACCCCCTATAGTTTTCTATTGTATTCGCTACCTAAATGGTCGCGAAGCAAATCACGCGAAGTTACAGTGAAAGTTGGAGCGGGCGGATTAGTTGTAACATTCATAATTTCCGATTACATCGAATTTACGTGCGATCGAACATGTAGTAAGTGGAAAAAGGCTTCGGAACGATGAGTTGAGTAAAATTACGATCGCTGATGAAAATAGTGTTTTTTTGAGCAGATCGCAGATTGATACATACGAGAAGCAGATCGTGAGCGAATTTTGACACGGAAATACAGACGGACGGTCACTTCGAAGCTTAGTACATGGCGCCCATAATCCTGGAGGCTGATTGAACAGCTAAGCAAGGAAAACAAACTATTGTCTGCTACTCATATTTACTTTTCCACAAGAAAAGTCTTGTGCAGCACCAATCCAGCATTCAAATGACCATCCTAGCAAGAGCAAGGCCTGTCAGTCACCTAGAATGAATGAGCTTGAGGTGATTTATCTCTGGTGGGGTTAAAAATAATCTGAGCATGAGTGAGCTTGCACTGTCAGTTCTCCAAAGTAGCCTCTGCTCCTTAATAAATGGAGCCTATACTAAGGACCAACTTTCTATAAGATTTCCCTGTAATAACATTTTAATTTGAACCAAGACAAAGGAAGTGGTTGGGTGGATAGTTGAATGCTGCAGTATATTTGATTAAAACAGCAACTTGTGGCCATATTCGCTCACTCTAAATCAATGTTAAATGTTTGTTACACAGTTCAATATTTATGTGTTCAACAAATACTACATAAAAGCAGGCAAGTTCAAGAAGTTTTAAAGTCTTTTTCCTCAAAATTTTGACATGTAAAGTACAGGGCTTGGGTTTTAAAGTGGTTGTATCTATGTTTCAGTTTGCAGATATTTATGTAAATTGTTTTTAACTACGTTAGCTTTTATATATGCTGAATAAATAATATATAATTATCATCTATATACCATGGAAGCTATTTTTTATATACTCTGACATGATACTAACAACAAAAACAGTGAACTACAAATATAAACCATTTTATTAAATTGTTTTGTTTTTTTAAACAATTTTCCATAAAAAGGTTTCAGTTACCTGCAGTACACCAAAAAAATATTTTTTTACAGTTGAGGCATAGAGCATTTTCTGCAAATGGAAAGTAAGCTTTTAACTGTAATAATGATAGCATAAAAGAGGTATACATTTGGGTAATTTAACTTGGCAATGGGAGGGGGGCAGAAGTGTTATATGGTTTAGCAATTAGAAATGGAACATCGAAAATAAAGCATTTACAGCAAATTGTTGGTTACTGATTCAGAATTCCATTTATATGCTTGCCGTTAAATATCTTGAATAGATGCCAAGGACAATATTTAAATATTTAGTATCCTAAGTAAGCATGCTTTGAACAAATGTCTTCCTATTATTATTCTAAGCAGGCTGGATTCTTTGATCTCAAACTACATTTGATGACTAAATTCAGAAGCACAGGTTATGTCATTTTGTCACAGTGAGACCAAATAATTAAGTATTCCTAATTCTCTACTTAACCTAGGAGGCAGTAATCAAAGCTGCAGGTAAAAAAGCTGACTGGCTTATCAATGAAAATATTATTTATTCACCAAAAGAAACAAACACAAGACTAACCTTTACACTAAAGGAAAATGAATTCATACCACAATAAATTAATCATAGAGGGCTCATATGAATATATTTAGAAAAGGGAACTAAAAACAGGAGAGCACTTCAAAATGGCCTGGTCTTATTTGAGGAAAAACAATTTCTCTATTGCAACAATACAACTTACATTACTCACCAACATCAGGAAGCAGACTGGTAGAAATACACATAACCACACTTGTTTTTTTTCTTCTTTTCTTTAATTGAGGATAATTGCTACGTTCTTTATGTTTAGGAAATTATGCCTTCAAGATTAAGAATGTTAGAAGTAATAATTGCAATCAATTTTCCAGTTTTGATTGTTACATTTGTTATGTTTATCCATCTGTCTAAAAGTAAACTGAACATACATTATAACCAATGTTTTCTAAGGTTTATCTTAAAAGTACATTACCAACTTTGAAGTGTTACAGCTTAAAGGTACAGTCTAGTCCAAAATAAACTTTCATGATTGAGATAGAGAATGTAATTTTAAACAATTTTCCAATTTACTTTTATCACCAATTTTTCTTTGTTCTCTTGGTATTCTTAGTTGAAAGCTAAACCTAGGAGGTTCATATGCTAATTTCAAAGCCCTTGAAGGTCGCCTCTTCTCTCAGGGCATTTTGACAGTTTTTCACCACTAGAGGGTGTTAGTTCATGTTTGTCATATAGATAACACTGTGCTCACGCACGTGAAGTTCCAGTGAACCAGTTCTGATTGGCTAAAATGGATGTCTGTCAAAAGAACTGAAATAAGGGGGCAGTTTACAGAGGCTTAGATACAAGGTAATCTCAGAAGTAAAAAGTGTATTTATATAACTGTTAGTTATGCAAAACTAGGGAATGGGTAACAAAGGTATTATCTATCTTATTAAACAATAAAAATTCTGGTGTAGAATGTCCCTTTAATATTCATGGTATTATAACAAATGTTAAGTGAAATGGATGTGTTGATGTATTTGAAGATAATCTTTCATTTTGCTTGCCTGTGTTTGGCCCTCTATGCAGACATATTTTATTTCTCATATCCTAGTAGATTGTGCTGTTTCTTTTTGCAAACTCTGCAACCTGCATATGTGCCTGTGGAATTCAATGAGCTGTGGTTTCATGCATAAGTGTATCATCATCATCTTGTCTGCCAGCTTGGTCTGGGAGCCTAGCTAACTATTTATCGACTGCAACCTATATTTGAATGAATATTTTATTGGGAAAAAAACATTATTTTTTTCTTAGTTAGATATCTAAAAGCACTAAAAGTCTCTCAAACGTATTCTATTTCTCTTCCTAATATAAAAGTGTAACTGAATGAGACAGAGCATACCTTTTTTTTAATTCCAAATTCTAGTTTATTTTTTGTATCCTATATTGAGAAGCATACTTAGGTAGGCTCAGGAACATACATGTGTCTTGAACACTATGGGCTCCCTCAATCTGCCTGTGTCTGTGTTTCACAATACACGCGTAATTCAGCTTTCTGATTAATCAAGTTATGCACACTATTCAAAACAATGTTTTTTTCCTGTGCCCGGATTTAGTTATGATGTGTAATCACACCTGATTAATTTGACATATTTTATTACTAAGCGAAATCCGATTAAGTTCTCAAAATTATCACAGTCCCTTGTCTGAAAGTCGCATGTAAAAATTCACCCAGATAGCAAATGCGTATTCAATAGAGGTGTGCATTAGTCAAGAAAAAATTTTGTTGGTGCAGTCATTCAGATTTTCATTTTGGTTTAGGAAAAAAAATCTGAATGAATGCACCAAGGAAAATTAAGAAAATTAAAACTACTGACAAAAAACATCAGTACTCCTTTGTTTCCTTTATTTTTTTAAGGGTCAAATACTTATCCTAATGCTCTGGAGAGCTCACTAACCTGATCCTCTTCTTGCCAGAGCCCTTGCTATGCTAACAGTAGGCTTAGCACGCTTGGCTACCAGGAACTCAATAAAGTTAATGCAGCTCATGAGAACCAAAATCGTTAAGCCAGGTAATAGCATGCCCTGATTAGCCTTATGAAACGGCTCTGTGTAGCCGAGAAACGCGTTGCTTGTTTTTAAAACATTTTAATAAAATTGTTTTTATTTTTACCCTGCTGGAGTTTGTTCTCCCCTATTTCCCACATTGGACTGTTGCTAGTTTGAGTGATCAGAGTCATACACACTGTCTACAGTGAGTTGTTTTGCCTCCTGTAAGTGTCCAGACTCTCGGAACACAGAGAGGAAGGTGTGTTTCCACATTGGGATCCTGATTGGCCATACTCAACACGCTCTGGACCGAGGATTTGCTGCTGCCTATGCTGGTCTTCCGGGCAACGCTGAGGTCCCGGTCTGCTCTTTCAGGCACACCATAGTGCCGCTCTGTTTGTGAGTATAGTTTCTCACCCCCCCTTACTCTGTTTGGGTTGTTGACATTATTACCCTCTTGGCGCCTTCCTATCTCCCGTTATAGATATCTCCATCGTTCCATCACGTATCGGAAGAGCTGCCTCCCATTGGATGTTTTGGACAGACCCTGACTACCTTAGTCCTGTGCGAACCTCCTTCAAGAGTCTTCCCTCTGACTTTCTTTTACCACTATGCCAGCAGATGGCTTGATCACAGGAAAAGAATATTGTGTTTTTCTGTTTGCTGCAACTTTGGCTCTCTGGCTCCACCTGCTTGTCAGCTGAAACAAATAATTTAATCAGCAGCCTGCTCTATCTGGGAGGTTTGTTTGCAATTCTGTGCCTTGACATTAAGAGTGATACTCTGAAAGACTCTCTGCTCCTGTATCCTGTGTGAAATACAGATTTGTTGGATTTCCTGGCAATTGATCTTGCATAAAACTCTCTTTCCTAAGGACTGACTCAGGTACTTTTGCTTGCTTGTTTCCTGATACTACAAAGTTCCAATTGCAGTCTATGCAAATATCCTGTTTGTTTCTACAAAGTTCTAAATTGCAGTCTATGCAAAAATCCTGTTTGTAGAAACAAACAGGATATTTGTATAGACTGCAATTTGGAACTTTGTAGAAACAAACAGGATATTTGTATAGACTGCAATTTGGAACTTTGTAGAAACAAAGTTCCAAATTGCAGTCTATGCAAGTATCCTGTTTATTTCTACAAAGTTCCAATTTGCAGTTTATGCAAGTATCCTCTTTGTTTCTACAAAGTTCCAATTTGCAGTCTATGCAAGTTTCCTGTTTGTTTCTACAAAGTTCCAAATTGCAGTCTATGCAAGTTTCCTGTTTGTTTCTACAAAGTACCAGTTTGCAGTTTATGCAAGTTTCCTTAAAGTACCAGTTCTACAGCATATGCAATTATCCTGTTTGTTATTACAAGGCCCTGCATTCCTGCGTGTTATTGCACAGTTCCAGTCTACAGCATATGCCAATATCATGTTTGTTTTTACAAAGCTCTACATTCCTGCCTGTTATTACACCGTTCCACTTCTACAGCATATGCAAGTATCCTGTTTGTTATTACAAAGATCTGCATTCCTGCCTGTTATTACAAAGAACTGTATTCCTGCCTAATACTACAACCTATAGACTTTGTCTTATCTAATTGCATATCTCTACATTGCTTTATCCTATAAATAAAACCATCTCCTTTATTTCCTAAAACGTTGTACCTGTTTAATTATACCTAAAAGGAAATACTCACACAGACAAAACATAACATTAACCCCAAAACCTGACACCTCTGCACAACAGCTCCTTACTCCTGAACCTGCTCCCTTGCAGAGTATGACAGAATGTCAAGGCCCTAAATTGGAGCTTGCAGAGGTGATTCACTGTTTGAGTGAAGTATCAGAGAAAATTTTGTCTGTGGACTCTCATCTACTACAACTTAACCAGATTCAAAAATCTTTTCCTGATGCATTGAAGTCACGTATCCAAGATTTCACTGCAGGATTCCATACTTTACAGGATAGCCTGAAAGACTTTTTCAATAAAAAAATTTGGGGTTTGGTACTCCTACTCCTGTGCCCACTACCACAAAGGATGTATCCTTATCAATCAAAAGGAGGATTTCAACCCCTCTTACCACTGATGAAATGGCCAGAAGGAGAAATAATGGCTTATGTTTCTATTGTGGAACTACTAGCGCATGAAATTACTTTTGTCCAGTGAGACCCCCTAAGAAGTCTGTTCCCCGGTCTCCACCTCTAAATCCTGAGTCATCAAATGGACAGGCTACAGAGAGGAAGTCAAACTGTGATCCCACTTCGGATTCCTCTGGAGATGAGCTCTGCATGGGTTCTATTTTACATCCCCAATTTGATCAGCCTAGGACTGCACCTTTCAAAGACTCTAATTCCTGTGAAGTACTAACATGTCATCCACAGAATCCTAGTACTACAAATCCAAAGATTTTCCTACCAGATCCAGCTACATTCTTATCTTTGTGCTTTCCAGAAGGAATGTCTAACTATTCAACCATTGAAGATGATACTGATTCTGACTCTGGAGGGACAGTGCTTCAAACTGCTGTTCGGTCAAAAGGTCCTTTACCACCTCTACCTCAGACCCACCTCTCCAGAACCTACAAGCCTAGAACTACACAGAAACCAAAGATCAGTCCTGTTGGGGCCCTCTATACTAAATCCAGTCCCCAGAATCCTCTCCTGAAGAGCCCTTCAAAAAAGAAAATACCCCCTGATTGTACATATGCCTCTGATGGCACTCTGGTATGTATTAAAGATCTGGTGCTATACAAGAATGCTGGGTCCACCCAGAGGTCATCCTTGAGGAGGGGGTACTGTCATGGTTCAGCCTGGAATTGAACCTGGGACCTTTCTCTATTTCTGCTGCTGTTTTTTCCCAGACTGTTGTTTTACCACTATGCCAGCAGATGGCTTGATCACAGGAAAAGAATATTGTGTTTTTCTGTTTGCTACAACTTTGGCTCTCTGGCTCCACCTGCTTGCCAGCTGAAACAAATCATTTAATCAGCAGTCTGCTTTATCTGGGAGGTTTGTTTGCAATTCTGTGCATTGACATTAAGAGTGATACTCTGAAAGACTCTCTGCTCCTGTATCCTGTGTGAAATACAGATTTGTTGGATTTCCTGGTTCCTGATTTCTGCTTCAATTACTGACTATTCTTCTGGATAATCCCTTGGGACTGTGTTTCATTTTGGGACTGATTTCCTGGCAATTGATCTTGCCTAAAACTCTCTTTCCTAAGGACTGACTCAGGTACATTTGCTTGCTTGTTTCCTGATAATACAAAGTTCCAATTGCAGTCTATGTCCTGTTTGTTTCTACAAAGTTCCAAATTGCAGTCTATGCAAATATCCTGTTTGTTTCTACAAAGTTCCAAATTGCAGTCTATGCAAGTATCCTGTTTGTTTCTACAAAGTTACAATTTGTAGTCTATGCAAGTATCCTGTTTGTTTCTACAAAGTTCCAAATTGCAGTCTATGCAAGTTTCCTGTTTGTTTCTACAAAGTACCAGTTTGCAGTTTATGCCAGTTTCCTTAAAGTACCAGTTCTACAGCATATGCAATTATCCTGTTTGTTATTACAAGGCCCTGCATTCCTGTGTGTTATTACACAGTTCCAGTCTACAGCATATGCAAATATCCTGTTTGTTTTTACAAAGCCCTGCATTCCTGCCTGTTATTACGCAGTTCCACTTCTACAGCATATGCAAGTATCCTGTTTGTTATTACAAAGATCTGCATTCCTGCCTGTTATTACAAAGAACTGTATTCCTGCCTAATACTACAACCTATAGACTTTGTCTTATCTAATTGCATATCTTTACATTGCTTTATCCTATAGATAAAACCATCTCCTTTATTTCCTAAAATGTTGTACCTGTTTAATTATGCCTAAAATGAAAGACTCACGCAGACAAAACACAACATTAACCCCAAAACCCTCTGCACAACAGCTCTTTACTCCTGAACCTGCTCCCTTGCAGAGTATGACATAAACCACTCCAAAAGGGCTTCTGGGATGCCACTCCAAACCATAAACACATCATCTATGTATTGACGATACAATTTTATGGGGTTCTGCACAGAGAAAATATTACACTGCTCATACATAGCCATATATATGTTGGCATAAAATGGGGCCATATTTAACCCCATAGCAGTACCCATGGTTTGTAAAAAATAATCATTTTCAAACCTGAAATTTTTCTCTCTAAGCAGAACCCCATCAAATGAAGCAGGAACTCAATAGGAGGTCATATAAAATGTTATTGTCGATACATAGACAATGTGTTTATGGTTTGGAGTGGCATCCCAGAAGCCCTTCTGGAGTGGTTTAACACTAAACTTGACTCTGCCATCAGATGTAAAAATGGAATCTGATATACACAAAATACATTTCCTTGATTTAGAAATCTTTAAGATCTACACCAACAATGTGTTTAGTCTGCAGACCACACTGTAACAAAAAGCTACTGACAAAAATTCTATTTTGCACTATAATCGTTTCTACCCTAAGTTTCAAAAAGATGGGGTCAGCTCCTCGCAGCTCCTGTGGGTCGTATGCAATAATATAGATGACTCCAGTAAGAATAACCAACTACTGGAGATGTCACAACAGTTCCTACAATGGGGGTATCCACAACCATTGATTAACCAACAGTGGAAAAAAGCAGAACAGTGAACACAGAAGGCACTAACTACCAGGAAACCACCTATTATGGATTCTAATCATCTGAACATTATTACCACATATACTCCGGGCTCTGAAGTATTGGCTTCCACCATTAAAAATAATTGGTTGGTCTTATCAAAGGACACCAGTCTCCCATTTTATGACTCCCCACCACCACAGATGGTATATAAGAGGGTGAGCAACTTGAGGGATTTATTGGTGCTGAATGACCTAGTTCACTGCTATAATGTGGGTACCTAAAGGCAAACAGGGGTGCTTCTGCTGTGGAAATTGTGTGACCTGTAACAGCCTAATCACAGACAATACTTTCCAACATCCTCACACTAACAAGCGATTTACCATCAAGCATAGGTTAACATGCATCTCTGAGTTTGTGCTTTATATCATAATTTGCCCATGTTTCTTTTATTACATTGGGAAAATGGTGACATCCTTTAGAGAATGGCTTGCCAATCATAAAACAGCAATACAGCAAGCGCTGGAAAAGGATCACTTGGAACAGCCAGTGTCTAGGCACTTTCTGACCGTGGGACATGCGGTATCATCTCTTAGAACATTATTTATTGATCATGTTCCATGCCCCAGACATGGTGGAAACAGGGCACAAGCCTTACTACGTCTGGAGGCCAGATGGATATTTAAATTGGATACGGTTACCCCCTGAGGACTCAATACCAATATTGACTTTGGCTGCTGTTATAAACAACACTAATTAGTGTGGGAGTCTTCTGCTGAGTTTCTACCTACCTCTTGATTCATGTTGGTTGAGCATGAAACTTGTTGTTTTTTGCCTCTTGAAGGGCATGTAGTTTAGTTTATAGTTGGTTACCTTGATACCATGGGGTATAGATGGTACCTTTGTGCATAGGACAATATAGTCCCAATTGTTGCACTGTTTATTGGATTATATTTATCTATACAGTTTTATAACACTGTGATTGTGTGGACTGTGTAATTATATAGTTGTCACTATGTAGATTTTTTAGGTGTACACGTAAAGTTTAGTGTATGTATAGCCTTACACATTTTATATATTTTTTTTCTTGATAGTTATCCTCCCTGACCGTCTGTTGCCCGTATTCACACTTACACTCTACCCTGCATAATGATTTACATGTGCTGGTGTGTTGTGGTCATTACCATGGTAACCCGTAGCACTTTGGTTGAATCAGGCGGATACAGAGGGATGACTTCGTCTTCCGTTGCCTGTCCCAGTCGCATGTGGTTTGTTGTACACAGGTGAGTGAGTGGGTGTGATCGCGGTCCTGGCTGTTGGATTGGATATGGCTAAGGGGTAAGAAGGTATTTAGGTGTGGGTTCTGGGGGTATTCACTATGTCTTCACGGCTTCCATTGACAAAGGCTCCTGCATGAGCCGAAATATTTGGGTCAAGGCCCTTGTTATGCTGATTGTTGTTATAAAGGAATCTTTGGAAAATCCTGTGTCTGTGCCTGCTTTTTTATAACCCTGGATACGCTGGAGCCAGGCATGGGGATTATCTGCATTTCATGTTTATTTATATATATATATATATATATATATATATATATATATATATATATATATATATATATGTATATATATATATACACATACATATACAGGGAGTGCAGAATTATTAGGCAAGTTGTATTTTTGAGGATTAATTTTATTATTGAACAACAACCATGTTCTCAATGAACCCAAAAAACTCATTAATATCAAAGCTGAATAGTTTTGGAAGTAGTTTTTAGTTTGTTTTTAGTTATAGCTATTTTAGGGGGATATCTGTGTGTGCAGGTGACTATTACTGTGCATAATTATTAGGCAACTTAACAAAAAACAAATATTTACCCATTTCAATGATTTATTTTTACCAGTGAAACCAATATAACATCTCAACATTCACAAATATACATTTCTGACATTCAAAAACAAAACAAAAACAAATCAGTGACCAATATAGCCACCTTTCTTTGCAAGGACACTCAAAAGCCTGCCATTCATGGATTCTGTCAGTGTTTTGATCTGTTCACCATCAACATTGCGTGCAGCAGCAACCACAGCCTCCCAGACACTGTTCAGAGAGGTGTACTGATTTCCCTCCTTGTAAATCTCACATTTGATGATGGACCACAGGTTCTCAATGGGGTTCAGAGCAGGTGAACAAGGAGGCCATGTCATTAGATTTTCTTCTTTTATACCCTTTCTTGCTAGCCACGCTGTGGAGTACTTGGATGCGTGTGATGGAGCATTGTCCTGCATGAAAATCATGTTTTTCTTGAAGGATGCAGACTTCTTCCTGTACCACTGCTTGAAGAAGGTGTCTTCCAGAAACTGGCAGTAGGACTGGGAGTTGAGCTTGACTCCATCCTCAACCCGAAAAGGCCCCACAAGCTCATCTTTGATGATACCATCCCAAACCAGTACTCCACCTCCACCTTGCTGGCGTCTGAGTCGCACTGGAGCTCTCTGCCCTTTACCAATCCAGCCACGGGCCCATCCATCTGGCCCATCAAGACTCACTCTCATTTTATCAGTCCATAAAACCTTAGAAAAATCAGTCTTGAGATATTTCTTGGCCCAGTCTTGACGTTTCAGCTTGTGTGTCTTGTTCAGTGGTGGTCGTCTTTCAGCCTTTCTTACCTTGGCCATGTCTCTGAGTATTGCACACCTTGTGCTTTTGGGCACTCCAGTGATGTTGCAGCTCTGAAATATGGCCAAACTGGTGGCAAGTGGCATCTTGGCAGCTGCACGCTTGACTTTTCTCAGTTCATGGGCAGTTATTTTGTGCCTTGGTTTTTCCACAAGCTTCTTGCGACCCTGTTGACTATTTTGAATGAAACGCTTGATTGTTTAATGATCACACTTCACAAGCTTTGCAATTTTAAGAGTGCTGCATCCCTCTGCAAGATATCTCACTATTTTTGACTTTTCTGAGCCTGTCAAGTCCTTCTTTTGACCCATTTTGCCAAAGGAAAGGAAGTTGCCTAATAATTATGCACACCTGATATAGGGTGTTGATGTCATTAGACCACACCCCTTCTCATTACAGAGATGCACATCACCTAATATGCTTAATTGGTAGTAGGCTTTCGAGCCTATACAGCTTGGAGTAAGACAACATGCATAAAGAGGATGATGTGGTCAAAATACTCATTTGCCTAATAATTCTGCACTCCCTGTATATATATATATTTATGGTCTTCAGTCCAACCCTACACTCTTTAAATTTGATTGCGCTCAAGTGAACGTTTTTACTTTCAACTTGTCATATGCACAAATGATCCCGTCTGTTATATTCTTATATCTCACGCGCCCTAACATTAGCATGTAACCTGTAATCTAGCCCCAAATAGCTACTATGTAGCTGATTTGTGATGTGTTTCAGAATTCAAGAAAGAGTGGATATTGGGTGTTAGCCCACCACTCTATCTGAGGCCCATTTTAAATATAAACCCAATATTTAAAATGGGCCTTAGCCCAACCTCAAAAACAGACTGGAGTGAGGTCCATGTCCCTAAGACCTAGTAGAGCGAGAATCAGGAAGGCCATTACTGATGACAGTCCAGAATTTAAGCCTACACCATCCCCTTTCACAGTCAGTACAATAGCCATACAGCATCATGGGGAAACTCAGGTGTAAGAAAAAAAACAAGCAGCCAAAGGGCTTTAACATAGACATGCATACATATACGTCTCTCTCTCTCTATATATATATATATATTAGACCAACCTCCCAATTCTTTTACAACTTCGCCCCCTGGCTTCCTCACTTTCTCTCTTCAAATATACCAACCCTAATTCTTGGGTACTTCAACATTCCCATTGACAACCCATCTGCCCCTGCTGCCTTTAAACTTCTTTCACTCACATCCTCCTTCAGTCTCTCTCAATACACCCTACTCCCGACTCACCATGATGGACACTCCATTGACCTGGCATTTTCCTACCTCTGCTCTATATCTGACACCACCTGTCACCCTTTTCCCATTTCAGACCATCACCTGGTCACCTATAATATTAATGCAAAAGCTAAACCCACTTCTCAATCCCGCCCCCGCACCTGCAGAAATACACATGCTGTGGACCAGCTCCAATTTTCAAAAATCATTCAAAATCTCCTCCCTTACACTTCCACTATAATCTGCCCTGATCTCGCTGCAGCCCACTATAACAAAACTCTCTGCTCTGCAGTAGACACACTTGCCCCTCCCCAGCTGTGCAAAACACCACGTCGTCAGTTACAGCCCTGGCATGCTCAGCAAACATGCTATTTGAAAAAATGATCTCGTACTGTTGAGTGTGTCTGGAGGAAAACTCACTCTGAACCAGATTTCATACACTATAAGTTTATTCTTCATTCATACACTTCTACCCTTCACTTAGCCAAGCAAACCTACTTCTCTTCTTTCATATCTACTCTTTCCTTAAAACCTAATTGTCTCTTTTCCACCTTTAACTCTCTCCTTTACCCACCTGCTCCACCACCCCCGTCTGTCTTTAGTGCTCAAGCCCTGGCAGACTACTTTTTAAACAAAACACATATTATCCGAAGCAACATCCCAACACCAACCTACAATATTACAACAACAGGCCCAATTACTCCCTCTGCAACCCTCTGTATCTACCATCCAGCCACTGAGAATGAAGTTTCTTCCTTACTACCTTCCTCACGCCTCACTATCTGCCCACTAGACCCTATCCCTTCCCATCTAATACCCTCCCTATCTTCCACCCTCACTCCTGCTCTTACCCACATCTTCAACCTATCTCTCTCTACCGGCTCATTCCCATCTTCTTTCAAACACACAAAAGTCACTCCCATACTCAAAAAACCCTCCCTCTACCCTAATTCTCCTGAAAGTTACCGCCCCATATCACTGCTTCCACTAACATCAAAACTCCTTGAAAAACTAGTTTACAATCGCCTAACCCACTTCCTGTCCACCAACTCCTTGCTTGACCCACTGCAATCCAGATTCCGCCCAAAACACTTAACTGAGACTGCCCTTACCAAGGTTAAAAATTATCTTCTCTCTGCAAAAAAGATTAGCCACTACTCTATACTCATATTACTCGACCTCTCAGCTGCCTTCGACACAGCTGACCACCCCCTCCTCCTACAGACCCTTAGCTCTTTTGGCCTCTGTGACACTGCTCTTTCCTGGATTCACTCCTATCTTTCTCACAGGTTTTTTTTCTGTGTCATGTGCCGGCGACTCCTCCTCTCCTATGCCTCTGTCTGTTGGAGTACCTCAAGCATCTGTTCTGTGTCCTCTACTCTTCTCCATCTATACTTCTTCACTGGGTAAACTTATCAACAGTTATGGCTTCAAATATCACCTCTATGCTGATGACACCCAGATCTACCTCTCCACCCGTACTCTCACTCCCTCTGTCCTTTCTCATGTCAGCGACTGCTTATCTGGTATTTCTTCCTGAATGGCCTCTCACCACCTAAAGATTAACATGTCCAAGACTGAGCTCCTTCTTACCCCCCCTCAAGCTCTACACCGACTTCTGACTTCTCTATCCCTGTTGACTGCATCACCATTTCCCCATCGCCCCAAGTCCGCTGCCTCGGAGTCACACTTGACTCAATTCTATCCTTCGTCTCCCATATCTAATCACTTTCAACATCCTGCCACAACCATCTACGCAATATTTCCAAAATTCGCCCTTTTCTGAGTGCTGACACCACAAAGCAAATAATCCACTCCCTTGTTATCTCCCAACTTGACTACTGCAATAACCTACTCGCTGGCCTTCCTCTTTCCCACCTCTCCCCCTTCAATCCATCCTAAATGCCTCTGCCAGGCTGATCAACCTTTCCCGTCGTATTGTTGGTAAATACACAGGTAACCACTTGTTATGCTATATGGTTTAAACTATCCAACTATATATAACTTGTTAATAAATGGTACATGAAATCTTGCACCATAAATAGGGTAGTATTATTTAAGCGTTAATCATGAAGTTATATACACATTTTTATGGCAGTTTCAATATAGGGTTGAATTATTTTCAGGAGAGTAACATATATAAAAATATATTAAGAATAAATATACAGATAACCACTTGTTGTGATATATGGTTATAACTACCCAGTTGTATACTAGTAATAATTGGTACATAAAGTCTTGCACCGCAAATAGGGTAGTGTTTAAATACACGTAATAGTTACTCCCATCTTCATAGAAAGGTTGCTAATACCTTTAAATTAATAGTTACGAGTCTGTAGCACAATACGTGCATTACCAATGAGCCATGAGAGCTCGGGTATACTACAGTAGCAGCAAACTCCTAATAGACCCTGCAATAATATGCTCCTCACCAATAATGCTCCATCCTAGACTCTGCTCAGGTATAAAATAATATCTACTCGGTATACTTGCAATAATCCTAAAATTGCATAAAAGTGCCTCATTAGTAACCCTAACAATCACAGGAGCTCCCAGACTCCTCACCAGTACCCTGACATGTTTTGCCATACAACGGCTTTCTCAAAAGGTGAGTTTGATAAATCCAGTTATCCCTGTCTAGTCTAGCTTCTAATTTATGAATCTTCATCAGCTAGTGTGCCCAAATTTTTGCAAATATATTTGGCTCTAATGTTGGTACATTGGCATTGAACAGTAATTTGGAGGGCTAGAAGTGACACTGACATTCTCACATACACTCACTTTTTGAAACTTTGATAAATGGACCCCTATATGTCCACAGTGTTTGCAACAATGTATATCTGTTGCAATCAAGGCTGCAAACACTGCTGAAATATAATGCCCTAGACACTTGCACGCTCTTGAGCATATCTAGGTATTCTCTCTGACAATGAAATACCTAGAGAGTGAAGTAAATTTAGAAGTAAATTGGAATTTTCTTTTTTTGCATGCTGTATCTGAATAACAAAGTTTTAATTTTTACAATCATGTTACTTTAAACTAAATTTAATTCCCAAACTTAATCCTGAAATATCAATGTAAGGCAGGGGTGATATACCATGAAACATGCAAAATGTGGACAGAAAGCTAAATATAATGGGGCATTGATGAGTAGCATTATCTTACAATACAATTTCGTTTACACCTTTCCTCCGTAACCTCTCCCTTGCTCGGCATATAGCAATGAGCATGTACCACTAGGTACTTTCTTGTAAAGTGAGGGTGGCATCCACCTCTGAAGTTTGAAGTGATATAGTAATGACTAGTGGTGTATAGAACCCCCTGGATCAGCCTTGAAGCTACCACTAAAGTAATGGAGGGTTCTTGGCTACGCATAATTATTATTAGTATACTTTATTTATGAAGCGCCACAATATTCTGCAGCGATGACCGTGGACACAGTTCATTTAAATAAAACAATAATATAAAACTTGTAAGAGACAGGCAACATTTACAAACACATACAGGAGAAATTGAGGGCCCTATTCCTGTGGGACCTTACAATCTAGAAGGTTAGGAGGTTGAGAAACAGGAGGTGAGGACTGCAAGATTGAATGAGGGAAATGTTGTTAGGTAAGAGAAATATTATTGAGTTGGGCGGTAGGCTTCCCTGAACAGAATAAGTCTTCAGAGAGCATTTAAAGGAAGAAAGATTAGGACAAAGCCTGACAGCATGAGGGAGAGTGTTCCAGAGGGTAGGTGCTGCACAACAGAAGTCTTGAGGTCTAGCATGAGAAGAGGTGATAGCCACAGATAGGTGCAGCAGATACAGAGTGACAGGAAAGGTGAATCAGCCTGGCAGAGGCTATTAGGATAGATTGAAGGGGGGAGAGGTGGGAAAGAGGAAGACCAGTAAGTAGGTTATTGCAGTAGTCGAGTCAGGAAATAACAAGGGAGGGAGTTATTTGCTTTGTGGTGTTAGCGCACAGAAAAGGTAAAATCTTGGAAATATTGCGTAGATGGTTGCGGCAGGATGTAGAAATCGATTGGATATGGGGGACGAAGAATAGATTTGAATCAAGTGTAACTCCGAGGCAGCGGACTTGGGGTGATGAGAAAATGGTGATGCCGTCAACAGGAATAGAGAAGTCAGAAGTCGGCGTAGAGCTTGAGGAGGGGATAAGAAGGAGCTCAGTCTTGGACATGTTAATCTTTAGGTGGTGAGAGGCCATCCAGGAAGAAATACCAGATAAGCAGTCGCTGGCATGAGAGAGGACAGAGGGAGAGAGAGCAGGAGTGGAGAGGTAGATATGGGTGTCATCAGCATAGAGGTGATATAACTGCCATAACTGCCATAACTGTTGATACATTTACCCAGAGAAGAAGTTTAAATGGAGAAGAGTAGAGGACCTAGAACAGATCCTCGAGGTACTCTAACAGACAGAGGCATTAGAGAGGAGGAGTCTCCCAGCAGCAATAGCCACATATCTCTACAAATTGGAATATAAATATATTAAATAAACCTCTTTGTAAAGTCTTTTATTTGAACTTTTACATTAAAGCCTGTCAAACGTATGGACGCATATCCCTTCAATTATTGACCGCATTATTAATCTTTGTAGCAGAATTATATTAATATAAATCATATTACAAAGGAATTAGAAAGCCTGTAGGTCATTGCTGAACAAGTCATAATTTGACTCTAAGTGGTTACAAATGTATTTTCAAAAGTGGCTTGCAAACCAACCTATGATGACCCACAATTACATCATAATTTTGTATTAAGTGAGGCAGTTGATCTGTCTCTTGAAGACTGACTTGTATAAACAGCGGATATAGCAATGAATCTTGTCAGAGAATGTGAAAACCAGTTTACAGCTTCCAATATGCCTAACAATGAATATACTATTTTAACTGTAGGTAAATATTAATTATCAGACAAAAATCCCACATGTATTTGAAAGAGACATTTTGCTTTAAATTCATTTAACATTATTGTGTGATTTTGATTTTTTTTCCCAGTTCGACAACAAGCTGTATTTATTTTTGGTTTGCTCTATGACAACGTTGAGTTGCTCTGACAACAGCTGCAGTTGGTGGTCTAACTAAGAAGTACATCGTTAGGCAGTGATTGATTACAGCACTTTCTCCAAAAAATGTTAAAATAAAATCTGATACATTTACTATTCTTTAAAACAAGTAGAAAACAAACCAGTGGAAAGCTTTCCCTACGTGAATTTATATATTTTTTTCAGTCAGTAATTAATTTCTGTCTCCTGGTAATGAAATATTATATTCCTTCTTAAATCTTTATTTCATTAACCTATTCCATTAAGCAGTTTCCATTTGTTGTTTCCACTGCAACTTTAATGAAAATTATTCAAGTAAAGTTTTTTTCTGATGTAGATTGTTTAATGAAGCATGTAATTATTTGTTATCACATTTGCAAGTGTAGAATACTATGTCTACAGTTTTTCAGATTCCGTTAACTGTATTATACAACATTCTGTAATTTTCTGTGGCAGTAACTTGAAGATCCATTTCTCTGAATTTGTAACTCAATATGATTAATTGTTATACAACAAGAATTATGAAATATCATTTATTGAATATTCCTCTCAATTTGAAATTGATATACAACAGGTAAAGTGTCTGGTAGATGACAATTAAGCTCATTCATTTACAAATTCCGTCCGTCTAATAAATTGAATTTACACACATTTTCATTTAATGTATTGACTGAGTTTATAATATAATTATGTGTTTAAATGAGTTACCTTAATTTGCATATATCATTATAGGAATTTGTTCGAATTTACTTGGGGCCAGATTACGAGTGGTGTGTTGACAGTTATGCGAAAGGGGTATATAGCGGCTGTTTGTACGCATTGGGTTTACCGCTCATATTTCAAATTGAAAGTAAACGTGAACACGTGAGTGCAATTATTATTTACACTAGAATGATTATCGTGTCCTCAGCTCTGATTAACTCTGATTAGCTGATTAACTGTTTCACAAAACAAAAAAGTATCACAAAACACATTACAAAATACATTACAAAGTACAGTTACACTCATAATAACACTAATAAAAAATATTTTAAAAAAATTGCACAAAAAAGAAATAAGGATCAAAGATATGAGGTCTCGGGTGTTAGAAGAAGATAAAAGGCAAGCAAAGGGCTTTAACATTAAGATATATACATGTCTAAATATGTATATGTATATTTATATACATTTATATATGTGTGTGCATATGTATTTATGTATTTATATGTATAGATATGCACATATAAACACATAAATACATACGAAAACATACATATAAGTGCATATATAGATTGAGATCAAGGCCATAGTATTTTAGCATTTAACATATTAACTTGTCACTTTTATAGGTACCTTTCATATGTAAAACATTAGACTGACATGATTTTATTGAAAATGTTGGAATAAAGGGGTCAATCACAACCCTTTTAAAATCTTATTAAATAATTATCAACAGACAAGCACCATTAAATTTATGGGGATTTTTTGTAGATAAATCTAATATTTTTTTTTGTCTAAAGGATTGTTAATGACACCTAAATGTTGTAAATGCATTTCATATTTTGAAAAAACAGTTGTAAAAATCATTTTGACCCTTAACAACAAGCAGACAGCTAGATTACAAGTGTTGCAGTATGGCAATTACCTCTGAAAAATTGGCCATTGTGTTGGAATGGCCAGTAATGCATATTAAGAGTCGCAGCAGTATAGCTATCCTGCAAGCATTTTAGCCTGTAACGCAACGTCCATTTTGCACTAAAAAAAATGGCTTTTGAGTGCGGGATTTTCCTTAGCACCGTCTTACTGGTTGTGCGGTCCGGCTAAAATGCTTGTGTTACAGCCTATACCAACACGATCAATACTGCCATGTGAGACCAGTAGTTATGGATTTTGCGAAACAAAAATGTTTCACAAAACTCATACCTAAAATTTTACAAAGTACACTAACACCCATAAACTACCTATTAACCCCTAAACCTCCACCCTCCCACATTGCAACTATTAAATAAACACTATATTAAACCTATTAACCCCTAATCTGATGCCCACCCACATCACTACTAATAAATAAACCTATTAACCTATAATCCGCCACCCCCGACATCACCAAGACTAAATAAACCTATTAACCCCTAAACTGCCGGCCCCCTAAATCGCCAACACTATAATAAAGTATTAACCCCTAAACCTCCAGCCCCCAACATCATAACTAATAAACAAAACATATTAACCACTAAACTGCAAGCCCCCCACATTGTAACTAATAAACTAAACCTATTAACCCCTAAAACTGCAGCCACCCACATTGTAACTGCTAAACTAAATCTATTAAACCCTAAACCTCCAGCCCCCACATTGTAACTACTAAACTAAACCTATTAACCCCTAAACCGCCAGCTCCCTACATCGCAAAACACTAAATTAAACTATTAACCCCTAAACCTAACACCCCCTTACTTTAAATTAAAATTACAATATAACTATCTTTACATAAATAAAAACTTAACTGTGAAATAAAAAAAAACTAAGTTTAATCTATAAATTAACCTAACATAACTATTCTAATAAAATAAAAAAATACCAATTAAAAATCCTAAATTACATGATTAAAAAAAACCAAATCCTACGAAAAAATTAAAAAGAATCTAAGATTACAAAAAATATTAAACACTGAAATTAAGAAAAATAAAACATTCTAAGATTAATTAATTAAAAAATAATAAAGGAAATTATCAAAAATAAAAACAATCTAACAACACCTAATCTAATAGCCCTATAAAAATAAAAAGCCCCCCAAAATAAAAACACCCCCTAACCTACAATAAACTACCAATAGCCCTTAAAAAGGCCTTTTGTAGGGCATTGCCTTAAGTTAAACAACTCCTTTACCTAGAAAAAAAAATACAAAGTCCCCCCAACAGTAAAACCCACCACCCAACGAACCCCCAAAATAAAAAAACCTAAGTCTAAATAAAACAAAAGCTACCCATTGCCCCTAAATGGGCATTTGTATGGGCATTGCCCTTAAAAGGGCATTCAGCTCTTTTCCTGCCCTTAAAAGGGCATTGAGCTAATTTACGCTGCCTAAAAAACCCTTATCTAAAAAAAAACACCCCAAAAAAATAAAATACCTAACACTAAGAGCATAAAATCTACTCACAGATCCTGTAGTCCGGTAATTTATCCTCATCCAGGCGGCGAGAAGTCTTCATCCAAGCGGCAACACCTTCATCCATATCAGGGACGTCTTCTATCGTCATCCCGGCGGCACGGAGTGGAGCTATCCTGGATGGCGATGACATCCTGCGCAGAACCCGTTTCAAAATGGTGTACCTTGCATTCCTATTGGCTGATTTGATTCTTCAAATTCAAATCAGCCATTAGGATTTCAGAAGCTCTCATTCTATTGGCTGATTTGAATTTGAAGAATCAAATCAGTCAATAGGAATGCAAGGTATGTCATTTTGAAACGGGTACCTTGCATTCAACTTCAGTGTGCGGCGGTGATCTTATGAAGAGGACACTCAGCGCAGGATGTCATTGCGATCCAGGAAAGTTCTGTTCCGCAGTGTCAGGATGAAGACAGAAGACGTCCCCGACATGGATGAATGTGCCGCCGACTGGATGAAGACTTCTCGCCACCTGGATGAGGATGGCTGACCGGACTTCAGGAACCATGAGTAGATTTTATGGGCGTATTGTTGTTTTTTTAAAAAAAATTGGGGTGTTTTTTTTTCATTAGGATTTTTTGGGCAGTGTAAAAAAGCTGAATGCCCTTTTAAGGGCAGTGTAAAAGAGGCATAGGTTAGGGGGTGTTTTTATTTTATGGGGGATTTTTTATTTTTATAGGGCTATTAGATTAGGTGTAATTGTTTTTATTTTTTATAATTTTGTTTATTATTTTTTGTAATCTTAGAGTTTTTATTTTTCGTAATTTTAGTGTTTATTATTTATTGTATTCTTAGTTTTTTTTAAATATTTTCGTAGTATTAGGTTTTTTAAATTTGGAATTTAGATTTTTTAATTTGTAGTTTATTTTATTTTAGTAGAATCGTTATGTTAGGTTAATTTATAGCTTAAAGGGACAGTCTACACCAGAATTGTTATTGTTTTAAAAGATAGATAATCCCTTTATTACCCATTTCCCAGTTTTGCATAACCAACACAGTTATATTAATATACTTTTAACCTCTGTGATTATCTTGTATCTAAGCCTCTGCAAACTGCCCCTTTTTTCAGTTCTTTTGACAGACTTGCAGTCTAGCCAATCAGTGCCTGCTCCCAGATAACTTCTCGTGCACGAGCACAGTGTTATCTATATGAAATACGTGAACTAACACCCTCTAGTGGTGAAAAACTGTTAAAATGCAATCTGAAAGAGGTGGGCTTCAAGGTCTAATAAATTTGCATATGAACCTCCTAGGTTAAGCTTTCAACTAAGAATACCAAGCGTACAAAGCAAAATTGGTGATAAAAGTAAATTGGAAAATTGTTTAAAATTACATGCTCTATCTGAATCATGAAAGTTTATTTTGGCCTACACTGTCCCTTTAATGTTAGTTATTTTTTTAATTTCACAGTTAAGTTTTTATTTATTTAAAGATAGTTATATTGTAAATTTTAATTTAAAGTTAAGGGGGTGTTAGGTTAAGGGATTAATAGTTTAATTTAGTGTTTTGGGATGTGGGGGGCCGGCGGTTTAGGGGTTAATAGGTTTTGTTTATTAGTTGTGATGTGGGGGGCCAGCAGATTAGGGGTTAATCACTTTAATTAGGTGTCAAGATGTTGGGGACCGGCAGTTTAGGGGTTAATAACTTTTATTAGTGTCAGTGATGTCAGGAGACAGCGGACTAAGGGTGTTTAGACTAGCGGTTTATGCTAGGGTGTTAGGTTTAAACTTAACTTTGTTTTCCCCATAGACATCAATGGGGTTGCCATTCCACAATGGCAAATGTTATTTTATTTTTTTCTAACACTCTCTCCCCATTGATGTCTACGGGGTAAAGTGTGCACGAGCATGTAAACTCAGCTCTTGGCTTTTGTGCGGTATGGAGCTTAACGCACCATAACCCACAGCACAAGGAGGCTTTTCAGTAACTTGTAATGGCAGCGCTATGGAAAGTGCAATAACGCATATTTTTTTGAGTTATTTCCGCACCCTGTTTCGCACAAAACTCTTAATCTAGCTGAAAATGAGGTGTAAAAAAGAGTCAATTAACAACAGTATTTGGCAAACTAAAATCTGTTATTAAGCTCAATGTAAACTGTGCACCAATTATTTTCTTCAGTTTTTTTTTTCACAAGCGCAACATTAAAATCTGATGGCTTTGTAAACTGCTCTTGGGTAATGGATGTTTAACCAATGAAAGCTAGGTCTAAATATCTCAAATATCCATTTAGATTGTAATAAGAGGCAGCAATAGCTTGGCAAAATAAAATAGTTTCTGCATGAGTGAGCCTGCAGCCGATAGAAAAGAAGCAGCAGTCATTAGACCGCTGTTTCTGAACCTGTACGAGACTCTTAGCTGGTGGATTCAAATCTTCCCGGAAACATTTGCATTGGGCTAGTGTGAGCAGGGGGCGGCATTGCACAAGCAGACACTTGTGCAATGTTAAATGCGGGCAGCGAATTGCTACCCACTTTTTGTGATTTATGTAACCCTCTCTGTGTCAGCGACATACCATTGATTTTATATAAGCAAAAATATTTATTAATAATAATAATGATAACAATAAAAATAATAATGCCAAAAAGTAAGAAATTATCTCAATTTTTTTGCTGCAAACCAGAGAAGTATTTCTCTTTATAAAGATTATTGAAAATGTAACAATTACAGCAGTAATCACCAGTCATTTGTCTATCATAAGTTAATGTTTATTACAGTGTTCTATTATGATGCAATAATCGCATAATTTTGTTCTAATAGCCTTTGAGATTGTACACAAATTACAACTAACAGTATTTTAGACATTACAATAAACAGACACACATTCTATTGTGAACATTAACCTCTATTAGCCTTTTTTGCATTAAAAGGTGCAAACCTTAAAAATGAAGAGATAATATAAACATATTTACAATATGTGTGACCAATAAAATGGAGGCATATCCAATTTGTCTTGAAATATATTTTTTTAAAAATAGAATTCTGAATACACTGTAAAGTTTCAAAAGAATGGAATAAAGAGTTTACATTTTAAGACGCACAAAAAAAGACTAAGCTTCATTATCAGTACGGTTTAATTTTAACTTAGAAGACCTTCTTGAAAGATCATCAGTATATATGTCAGCTTGCATTATATAATGCTTTTACTGCTAATGAGGGAAGAGCATGTGAAGGCAATTAATGAGTGTCAATGGAGGATGCATCTGATTAGACTGGTCATAGAATTAACAAATGTAGGTTGGGAAAACATTTAAACAATGCAAATCTTAAACCTACAAGAATATCGTTGAGATATTAGTAGAAGTATTTTTCCTTTTTTTTTTTTTTTTTTGGTAAAGTGGCCGGAGAATTGTCAGGAAAAAAAATGGAATAAAAGAAAATCTTGCAGTCAAACAAGGACAACAATAAAAATCAAAAACCAATTTACGTCAGCTAGCAGCTGTTTTTTCCAATTTAGATACAGTGCATAGCAGAATTATATGTTAATTTCCATGTAAATGACTAGTTAGGAAAACATTTTTTTTTTGGATATTAAAGGATTTCTTTAAACCCTGCAAAACTCTCATGCCCCTCTGTTTTCTTTTCCCAATTCATTGCAACCCCTCAGATATCCACTTGGGCTTTCACTTTTCTCTATAATTACATCTAAAATTATAATTTTCACTTTTATGTCATTTTATAATGATATTTCTCACTTTTCTTTGTGTATTCCCAAGAGCATATCCGCTTTTGTCGACGATTTATAGATGACCTTATCTTTGTTTGGGGGTCCTCAAGAGATGATGGGGCTATTTATCAAATGTCTGTCTGACATGATCCTACCAGCGGATCATGTCTGACAGACATTGCTGAATGCAGACAACATTATGCTCTCCGCATTCAGCACTTCACCAGCAGTTCTTGTGAACTGCTGGTGCAACGCCACCCCCTGCAGATTTGCGGCCAATCGGCAGTTAGCAGGGGGTGTCAATCAACCCAATTATATTCGATCAGGTTGATTTCTGGTGATGTCTGTCCGCCGCCTCAGAGCAGGCCGGCAGGTTATGGAGCAGCCAGAAACACAGGGCTTCAAGCTCCATACAGAACTTGATAAATAGGCCCCTATGCCTCTAATTTTGTTGACATTTGAGTGGCATCAGTCCAGTACTAATTTTTTGGACCTAACTTTAACAGGGTCAGTACATACACATAGGGTCACTAGCTGCCTATCGTAAACCGATATCTGGGAATTCCATATTACACACCAACAGTGCACATCCCAGTCATGTGTTCAAAGACGTGGTGAAGGGACAATACATTAGAGCGAGGAGGATATGATCAGAAAAACAAGAATATGAGAAAGAACGTAAGGTACTAGAGTCACGTTTTGTGAAAAGAGGCTATTCCAAACATCTTGTTAAAAAAAGTTTCTGATGAGATTTCTAGCATTGATAGGTCAGATACCTTTGTGCAAGGACTTAAAAAGAAAGAAGAACAACAACCTTTGTTCATCACCAAATACTCCACGGAGTTCTACTCTGTGAGTTAGTGAAGAAATATTTTCCTTTACTCTATGGAGATTAAGAACTAAAAAAAAGTGGCGGACAAAGGTTGCAAGTGTGTCTTCTCAAAAAAATCTTACTCTAGGGAATCTACTAGCACCCATAAAGGCCTCCATGGCTGAAACGCGTAGGTCTGCTCACTATACATTTACCAATCTACTCTCTAAGAGTGTTGACAATAGGACTGGTGCATCAAGTCACTTTACAAATTTATAAGTGTACTCCATATGTGTAATTCCATCCCAAAACCTGCTAACATCTCTTAGATTTTGGGGGGTAGTTATCAAGTCATCTACTTTTCTGCCTTCGCCGGCCCAATACGCCCGCCTAAGCTCGCCTACCTTCGCCGCCGCGGACCTTGAATACGTTCGCCTAAGTTATCAAATAAAGCTGTCAAAAAGCCACGGGGCGATGAGCAGCGGACTGTGAGAGTTATCACTCATCCGATCTCGCTGCTCTTCGGCTTTTTCCCAGATTTATTGCTAGCCTGTCACCACACTAAACTACACTGTTCTATCCCTATACCGGCGCCCCCGGAGCCTCCCGCAACTCAATAAAGTTACTAACCCCTAAACCGCCGCTCCTAGACCCTGCCGCAACTCTTATAAATGTATTAACCCCTAAACCGCCGCTCCTAGACCCTGCCGCAACTCTTATAAATGTATTAACCCCTAAACTGCCGCTCCTAGACCCTGCCGCAACTCTTATAAATGTATTAACCCCTAAACCGCCGCTCCTAGACCCTGCCGCAACTCTTATAAATGTATTAACCCATAAACCGCCGCTCCCGGACACCGCTGCCACCTACATTATACCTAGTAACCCCTATCCTGCCCCCCTATACCATCGCCCTCTATAATAAAATTATTAACCCCTATCTTGCTGATCCCGCACCTCGCCGCAACTAAATAAATAGTTTAACCCCTAAACCGCCGCTCCCTGAACCCGCCGCAACCTATATTACATTTATTAACCCCTAATCTGCCCCCCCTACACCGTCGTCACCTATAATAAATTAATTAACCCCTATCCTGCCCCCCACTACACCGCCACCACTGTAATAAAATTATTAACCCCTAAACCTAAGTCTAACACTAACCCTAACGCCCCCCTAACTTAAATATTAATTTAATAAATCTAAATAATATTACTCTTATTAACTAAATTAATCCTATTTAAAACTAAATACTTACCTTTAAAATAAACCCTAATATAGCTACAATATAAATAATAATTATATTGTAGCTATCTTAGGATTTATTTTTATTTTACAGGCAACTTTCAATTTATTTTAACTAGGTACAATAGCTATTAAATAGTTATTAACTATTTAATAGCTTACCTAGCTAAAATAAAGAGAAATGTACCTGTAAAATAAAAACTAACCTAAGTTACAATTACACCTAACACGACATTATAATTAAATAAATTATTCCAATTTAAAACTAAATACTTACCTGTAAAATAAACCCTAAGATAGCTACAATATAATTAATAATTACATTGTAGCTATCTTTGGATTTATATTTATTTTAATGGTAACTTTGTATTTATTTTAGCTAGTTAGAATAGTTATTAAATAGTTATTAACTATTTAATAACTACCTAGCTAAAAGAAATACAAAATTACCTGTAAAATAAATCCTAACCAAAGTTACAATTAAACCTAATACTACACTATCATTACATTAATTAAATAAACTACCTACAAATAACTACAATTAAATACAATTACATAAACTAACTAAAGTACAAAAAATAAAAAAAGCTAAGTTACAAAAAATAAAAAAATAAGTTACAAACATTTTAAAAATATTACAACAATTTTAAGCTACTTACTCCTAATCTAAGCCCCCTAATAAAATAAGAAACCCCCCCAAAATAAAAAAATGCCCTACCCTATTCTAAATTAAATAAAGTTCAAAGCTCTTTTACCTTACAAGCCCTTAAAAGGGCCATTTGTGGGGCTTGCCCCAAAGAAAACTGCTCTTTTGCCTGTAAAAGAAAAATACAACCCCCCCAACATTAAAACCCACCACCCACATACCCCTAATCTAACCCAAACCCCCCTTACAAAAACCTAACACTAATCCCCTGAAGATCATCCTACCTTGAGTCGTCTTCACTCAGCCGAGCAGCGATGGAACCGAAGTGGACATCCGGAGCGGAAGAAGTTAATCCTCCAAGCGGCGCTGAAAAAATCTTCCATCCGATGAAGTTATCATCCAGGCGGCGCTGAAGAAGTCTTCGATCTGGGCAATGTCATTTTCCAAGAGGTGCTGAAGAGGTCTTCTATCCAGGCGATGTCATCTTCCAAGCCGGGTCTTGAGTCTTCCTCCCGCCGACGCGGAACATCCTTCTTCACCGACAGACTACCGACGAATGAAGGCTCCTTTAAGGGACGTCATCCAAGATGGCGTCCCCTCAATTCCGATTGAGCTCGCATTCTATTGGCTGTTCCGATCAGCCAATAGAATGCGAGCTCAATCTGATTGGCTGATTGGATCAGCCAATCGGATTGAACTTGAATATGATTGGCTGATTCCATCAGCCGATCAGATTTTTTCTACCTTAATTCCGATTGGCTGATAGAATCCTATCAGCCAATCGGAATTGAGGGGACGCCATCTTGGATGACATCCCTTAAAGGAGCCTTCATTCGTCGGTAGTCCGTCGGTGAAGAAGGATGTTCCGCGTCGGCGGGAGGAAGATTCAAGACCCGGCTTGGAAGATGACATCGCCCGGATAGAAGACCTCTTCAGCGCCTCTTGGAAGATGACATCGCCCGGATCGAAGACTTCTTCAGCGCCGCCTGGATGATGACTTCATCGGATGGAAGATTTCTTCAGTGCCGCTTGGAGGATTAACTTCTTCCGCTCCGGATGTCCACTTCGGTTCCATCGCTGCTCGGCTGAGTGAAGACGACTCAAGGTAGGATGATCTTCAGGGGATTAGTGTTAGGTTTTTGTAAGGGGGGTTTGGGTTAGATTAGGGGTATGTGGGTGGTGGGTTTTAATGTTGGGGGGGTTGTATTTTTCTTTTACAGGCAAAAGAGCAGTTTTCTTTGGGGCAAGCCCCACAAATGGCCCTTTTAAGGGCTGGTAAGGTAAAAGAGCTTTGAACTTTATTTAATTTAGAATAGGGTAGGGCATTTTTTTTATTTTGGGGGGGTTTGTTATTTTATTAGGGGGCTTAGATTAGATGTAAGTAGCTTAAAATTGTTGTAATATTTTTAAAATGTTTGTAACTTATTTTTTTTATTTTTTGTACTTTAGTTAGTTTATGTAATTGTATTTAATTGTAGTTATTTGTAGGTAGTTTATTTAATTAATGTAATGATAGTGTAGTATTAGGTTTAATTGTAACTTAGGTTAGGATTTATTTTACAGGTAATTTTGTATTTCTTTTAGCTAGGTAGTTATTAAATAGTTAATAACTATTTAATAACTATTCTAACTAGCTAAAATAAATACAAAGTTACCTGTAAAATAAAAATAAATCCTAAGATAGCTACAATATAATTATTATTTATATTGTAGCTATATTAGGGTTTATTTTAAAGGTAAGTATTTAGTTTTAAATAGGATTAATTTAGTTAATAAGAGTAATATTATTTAGATTTATTTAATTAATATTTAAGTTAGGGGGGTGTTAGGGTTAGTGTTAGACTTAGGTTTAGGGGTTAATAATTTTATTACAGTGGCGGCGGTGTAGTGGGGGGCAGGATAGGGGTTAATAAATTTAATATAGGTGGCAACGGTGTAGGGGGGGCAGGATAGGGGTTAATAAATTTAATATAGGTGGCGATGGTGTAGGGGGGGCAGGATAGGGATTAATAAATTTAATATAGGTGGCGACGGTGTAGGGGGGGCAGGATAGGGGTTAGTAAATTTAATATAGGTGGCGACAGTGTAGGGGGGGCAGGATAGGGTTAATAAATTTAATATAGGTTGCGACGGTGTAGGGGGGCAGAATAGGGGTTAATAAATTTAATATAGGTGGCGACGGTGTAGGGGGGGCAGGATAGGGGTTAATAAATTTTATATAGGTTGCGGTGGGCTCCGGGAGCGGCGGTTTTGGGGTTAATATGTATAGAGTAGCTTGCGGTGGGCTCCGGGAGCGGCGGTTTAGGGGGTAATAACTTTATTTAGTTGCGGCGGTGTAGGGGGGACAGATTAGGGGTGTTTAGACTCGGGGTACATGTTAGGGTGTTAGGTGTACACAGCTCCCATAGGAATGAATGGGATGTCTGGCAGCAGCGAACTTGTACTTTCGCTATGGTCAGACTCCCATTGATTCCTATGGGATCCGCCGCCTCCAGGGGTGGCGGTTTGAAAACCAGGTACGCTGGCCGTAAAAGTGCCGAGCGTACCTGCTAGTCATTTGATAACTAGCAAAAGTAGTGAGATTGTGCCGCACTTGTGTGCGGAACATCTGGAGTGACGTAAGAATCGATCTGTGTCGGACTGAGTCCGGCGGATCGAAGTTTACGTCACAAAATTCTACTTCTGCCGGTCTCAAGCCTTTGATAACTAAGGCGAATCAGCCTCGCCACAAATACGCTGCGGAATTCCAGCGTATTTGAGGTTGATGGCTTGATAACTACCCCCCTTTGTCTTTCGACTTTTGTAGCTTCACACCTACAGCATTTGCACTTTATATCCTATGGACTTCTGAGGATCTAAATAGAAGCTATAAGGCTTGTATTATAGTTGAATGGAAGCTCAGCTGCAGATCTCTGATACTACTTAACAATATGTAACAATTTGTAAGTTTGTATTTGTTTCACACTGTCTGGAATAAAACTGGGTTGTACAAATTATTCAATGGTCAGGATGTGAGTTACTACCGAGTTAACAATGCACCAACCGAGGCCTGATAATTAATCTCATGGTGATTTAAAGAGGTTTCTAGGAAAAACATAATTTATGCTTACCTGATAAATTCCTTTCTCCTGTAGTGTAGTCAGTCCACGGGTCATCCATTACTTATGGAATATTTCTCTTCCTAACAGGAAACTGCAAGAGAATTACCCAGCAGAGCTTGCTATATAGCTCCTCCCCTCACCTGTCATACTCAGTCATTCGACCAAGCATACGAGAAAGGAGGAACCATAGGGTACAGTGGTGACTGGAGTTTAATTAAAATTTAGACCTGCCGTAAAAACAGGGCGGGCCGTGGACTGACTACACTACAGGAGAAAGGAATTTATCAGGTAAGCATAAATTATGTTTTCTCCTGTTAAGTGTAGTCAGTCCACGGGTCATCCATTACTTATGGAATACCAATACCAAAGCTAAAGTACACGGATGAAGGGAGGGACAAGGCAGGAACATTAAACAGAAGGAACCACTGCCTGAAGTACCTTTCTCCCAAACACAGCCTCTGAGGAAGCAAAAGTGTCAAATTTGTAAAATTTTGAAAAAGTGTGAAGCGAAGACCAAGTCGCAGCCTTGCAAATCTGTTCAACAGAGGCCTCATTTTTAAAGGCCCAGGTGGAAGCCACAGCTCTAGTAGAATGAGCTGTAATCCTTTCAGGAGGCTGCTGTCCAGCAGTCTCATAGGCTAATCGTATTATGCTACGAAGCCAAAAAGAGAGAGAGGTAGCCGAAGCCTTTTGACCTCTCCTCTGTCCAGAGTAAACGACAAACAGGGAAGAAGTTTGACGAAAATCCTTAGTTGCCTGCAAATAGAATTTCAGGGCACGGACTACGTCCAGATTATGCAAAAGTCGTTCCTTCTTTGAAGAAGGGTTAGGACACAGAGATGGAACAACAATCTCTCGATTGATATTCTTGTTAGTAACTACCTTAGGTAAGAACCCAGGTTTAGTACGCAGAACTACCTTGCCTGAATGGAAAATCAGATAAGGAGAATCACAATGTAAGGCAGATAACTCAGAGACTCTCCGAGCCGAGGAAATAGCCATCAAAAACAGAACTTTCCAAGATAACAACTTGATATCAATGGAATGAAGGGGTTCAAATGGAACGCCTTGAAGAACATTAAGAACTAAGTTTAAGCTCCACGGCGGAGCAACAGACTTAAACACAGGCTTAATCCTAGTTAAAGCCTGACAGAAAGCCTGAACGTCTGGAACTTCAGCCAGACGTTTGTGTAGAAGAATAGACAGAGCAGAAATCTGTCCCTTTAACGAACTAGTAGATAAGCCCTTTTCTAAACCCTCTTGTAGAAAGGACAATATCCTAGGAATCCTAACCTTACTCCATGAGTAACTCTTGGATTCACACCAATGTAAATATTTACGCCATATTTTATGGTAAATTTGTCTGGTAACAGGCTTCCTAGCCTGTATTAAGGTATCAATAACCGACTCAGAGAAACCACGCTTTGATAGAATCAAGCGTTCAATCTCCATGCAGTCAGCCTCAGAGAAATTAGATTTGGATGTTTGAAAGGACCCTGAATTAGAAGATCCTGTCTCAGAGGCAGAGACCACGGTGGACAGGACGACATGTCCACTAGGTCTGCATACCAGGTCCTGCGTGGCCACGCAGGCGCTATCAGAATCACTGAAGCTCTCTCCTGTTTGATCTTGGCAATCAAACGAGGAAGCATTGGGAATGGTGGAAACACATAAGCCATGTTGAAGACCCAAGGGGCTGTCAGAGCATCTATCAGCACCGCTCCCGGGTCCCTGGACCTGGATCCGTGAAAAGTCTGGCGACTTAGAAAATCCGCCTCCCAGTTCTCCACGCCTGGGATGTAGATCGCTGACAGGTGGCAAGAGTGAGACTCTGCCCAGCGAATTATCTTTGAGACTTCCAACATCGCTAGGGAACTTCTGGTTCCCCCTTGATGGTTGATATAAGCCACAGTCGTGATGTTGTCCGACTGAAATCTGATGAACCTCAGAGTTGCTAACCGAGGCCAAGCTAGGAGAGCATTGAATATTGCTCTTAACTCCAGAATATTTATTGGGAGGAGTTTCTCCTCCTGAGTCCATAATCCCTGAGCTTTCAGGGAATTCCAGACTGCTCCCCAGCCTAGAAGGCTTGCGTCTGTTGTTACAATCGTCCAATCTGGCCTGCGAAAGGTCATCCCCTTGGACAGATGTGGCCGAGAGAGCCACCATAGAAGAGAATCTCTGGTCTCTTGATCCAGATTTAGTAGGGGGGACAAATCTGAGTAATCCCCGTTCCACTGACTTAGCATGCACAATTGCAGCGGTCTGAGATGCAGGCGCGCAAATGGTACTATGTCCATTGCCGCTACCATTAAGCCGATTACTTCCATGCACTGAGCTACTGACGGGTGTGGAATGGAGTGAAGGACACGGCAAGCATTTAGAAGTTTTAATAACCTGGCCTCTGTCAGGTAAATTTTCATCTCTACAGAATCTATAAGAGTCCCTAGAAAGGGAACTCTTGTAAGTGGTAATAGAGAACTCTTTTCCACGTTCACCTTCCACCCATGCGACCTCAGAAATGCCCGAACTATCTCTGTATGAGACTTGGCAGTTTGAAAACTTGACGCTTGTATCAGAATGTCGTCTAGGTACGGAGTCACCGCTATGCCTCGCGGTCTTAGTACCGCCAGAAGTGATCCTAGAATTTTTGTAAAGATTCTTGGAGCCGTAGCTAATCCGAAGGGAAGAGCTACAAACTGGTAATGCCTGTCTAGGAAGGCAAATCTCAGATACCGGTAATGGTCCTTGTGAATCGGTATGTGAAGGTAGGCATCCTTTAGATCCACTGTGGTCATGTACTGGCCCTCTTGGATCATGGGAAGGATGGTTCGAATCGTTTCCATTTTGAATGATGGAACTCTTAGAAATTTGTTTAGGATTTTTAAGTCCAAGATTGGCCTGAAGGTTCCCTCTTTCTTGGGAACCACAAATAGGTTTGAATAGAATCCCTGCCCGTGTTCCGTCCGCGGAACTGGGTGGATTACCCCCATTAGTAAGAGGTCTTGTACACAGCGTAGAAACACCTCTTTCTTTATTTGGTTTGCTGATAACCTTGAAAGATGAAATCTCCCCCGTGGAGGAGAAGTTTTGAAGTCCAGGAGATATCCCTGAGATATGATCTCCAACGCCCAGGGATCCTGGACATCTCTTGCCCAAGCCTGGGCGAAGAGAGAAAGTCTGCCCCCCACTAGATCCGTTTCCGGATAGGGGGCCCTCTCTTCATGCTGTTTTGGGGGCAGCAGCAGGTTTCTTGGCCTGCTTGCCCCTGTTCCAGGACTGGTTAACTTTCCAGCCCTGTCTGTAACGAGCAACAGCTCCTTCCTGTTTTGGAGCGGAGGAAGTTGATGCTGCTCCTGCCTTGAAGTTACGAAAGGCACGAAAATTAGACTGTTTGGCCTTTAATTTGGCCCTGTCCTGAGGTAGAGCATGGCCCTTACCTCCCGTAATGTCAGCAATAATTTCTTTCAAGCCGGGCCCGAATAAGGTCTGCCCTTTGAAAGGAATATTAAGCAATTTAGATTTAGAAGTCACGTCAGCTGACCAGGATTTAAGCCATAGCGCTCTGCGCTCTTGGATGGCGAATCCGGAGTTCTTAGCCGTAAGTTTGGTTAAATGCACAACGGCATCAGAAACAAATGCGTTAGCTAGCTTAAGTGTTTTAAGCTTGTTCATTATTTCATCCAATGGAGCTGAGCGAATGGCCTCTTCCAGAGACTCAAACCAGAATGCTGCCGCAGCAGTGACAGGCGCAATGCATGCAAGGGGCTGTAAAATAAAACCTTGTTGAACAAACATTTTCTTAAGGTAACCCTCTAATTTTTTATCCATTGGATCTGAAAAGGCACAACTATCCTCCACCGGGATAGTGGTACGCTTAGCTAAAGTAGAAACTGCTCCCTCCACCTTAGGGACCGTCTGCCATAAGTCTCGTGTGGTGGCGTCAATAGGAAACATTTTCCTAAATATGGGAGGAGGGGTAAAAGGCACACCAGGTCTATCCCACTCCTTGCTAATAATCTCTGTAAGCCTTTTTGGTATAGGAAATACGTCAGTATACACCGGTACCGCATAGTATTTATCCAACCTACATAATTTCTCTGGAATTGCAACCGTGTTACAATCATTCAGAGCCGCTAATACCTCCCCTAGCAATGTGCGGAGGTTCTCTAGCTTAAATTTAAAATTGGAAATCTCTGAATCCAGTCTCCCTGGATCAGATCCGTCACCCACAGAATGAAGCTCTCCGTCCTCACGTTCTGCAAACTGTGACGCAGTATCTGACATGGCTCTCATCTCATCCGCGCGCTCTATCCTTAACCCAGAGCTATCGCGCTTGCCTCTTAAATCTGGCAACTTAGATAATACTTCTGTCATAACAGTAGCCATGTCTTGCAAAGTGATTTGTAAGGGCCTCCCTGATGTACTTGGCGCCACAAAATCACGCACCTCCTGAGCGGGAGGCGCAGGTACTGACACGTGAGGAGAGTTAGTCGGCATAACTTCCCCCTCGTCGTCTGGTGATAATTTCTTTACATGTAAAGATTGACTTTTATTCAAAGTAGCATCAATGCAATTGGTACACAAATTTCTATTGGGCTCCACATTGGCCTTTAAACATAGTGAACAAAGAGATTCATCTAAGTCAGACATGTTTAAACAAACTAGCAATGAGACTAGCAAACTTGGAAATACTTTTCAAAATTAATTTACAAGCAATATAAAAAACGTTACTGTGCCTTTAAGAAGCACAGAAAAACTGACACAGTTGAAATAACAATGAACAAAAATAGTTATAGCAACCAAATTTTCACAGTAAATGTATTAAGTTAGCAAAGGATTGCACCCACTAGCAAATGGATGATTAACCCCTTAGTACCCAAAAACGGATAACAATTATATAATTAACGTTTTTCTCACAGTCAAATACACTGTCACAGGACTGCTGTGCCGGATTACCTCCCTCAAAATGGATTTTGAAGACCCCTGAGCTCTCTAGAGACGATCTGGATCATGGAGGATGAAGTAGACAGATTGTGACTGAATTTTTACTGAGCAAAAAAGCGCTAAAATAGGCCCCTCCCACTCATATTACAACAGTGGGGAAGCTCAGAAGCTGTTTCTATGCAGAAAACAAAAATGGCCATGTGGTAAAAATCAAGTCCCAATAAGTTTTATCACCAAGTACCTCACAAAAAACGATTAACATGCCAGTAAACGTTTTAAACATACATTTGAAAGTTATGTATTATTATTAATAAGCCTGCTACCAGTCGCATTTACTGCAGTTAAGGCTCATACATTATTTCAGTATTTACAGTATTTTCAGAGTCAATTCCATTCCTTAGAAAATACATTCAGTGCACACACACACACATCAGCCTGATACCAGTCGCTATCGCTGCATTTAAGGCTGAACTTACTTTACAATGGCATCAGCAGTATTTTCTCAGTCAATTCCATTCCTAAGAAAATAATTTACTGCACATACCTATTTGTTGCAGGGGGACCCTGCATGCTATTCCCCTTCTCTGAAGTTACCTCACTTTTCCTCAGATGAGAAACAGCCAGTGGGTCTTAGTTACGTCTGCTAAGACCATAGAAAAAAACCCAGGCAGATTCTTCTTCTAAAGCTGCCTGAGAATAAACAGCACACTCCGGTGCCATTTAAAAATAACAAACTTTTGATTGTAGAAATAAAACTAAGTTAAAAATCACCACAGATCTCTCACAGCTTCCTATCTAGTTAGGCTGCAAGAGAATGACTGAGTATGACAGGTGAGGGGAGGAGCTATATAGCAAGCTCTGCTGGGTAATTCTCTTGCAGTTTCCTGTTAGGAAGAGAAATATTCCATAAGTAATGGATGACCCGTGGACTGACTACACTTAACAGGAGAAATCAATAACAAAGTAAGTTACTTCCTACCATCTCTCAGAGGAGTGTGTGGTAACAACTGGTATATCCTGATCAGTGCTGGAGTGCTGACAGCTCAGTGTAAGCTGAGGGAAGGCCTGTAGAGGTAACCGCTCTGATACTGACCACTCTGGTAGTTTTAGAGGGAGGAGCAGAGAGAGGAGCTGCGTTTTTCCAAACAGTGAGACAGGTAGCGCTGAAACTTGCAATGTGAAACATAGTGAAGTGTAAGTTGCTCCGTAGTATAAGTATATATACAGGAATAGCACAATCTTGAAATGGAAAGTCCTTAATATATGTGTAAAGGAAAAGTTCGTTCTCAAAGAGTACCAGAGGAGTTGGTGCAAAAAATAATGCATCCACAACAGAGTAAATCAAATCCTAAAGGCATAGGTTAGGAGATAACTGAAATCCTTATTGCTTCCAGGAACACAAACAAACCAAGCTGCCAGGCTCAGTGCAGAGCTAGAGAATGCTTCACTAACAAATTACTAAGCACTTGTTTGCAGCTGTGCAGATCCTCTTAAAGGAGAAGGGGGACGGCCTAATGATTAATCCTGTGAGCAACAGGGAGAATCCTGACAGAAGCACATATACTGATATCCGTTAATACTGCCATTAGGACAGGTGCATTGACTCACTTTGTAACCTTACAAGTGTACTCTATATGCATAATTCCAGTCCCAGGATTTGCCAGTTTAATCACTATATGCACCCTCAAGTTATTGCATCTACAGACCAGACTCAATGAACTTTAAAATACCACAGAAATAAATTTCCCAAAATTTCCTAACAGAACAGAAAAAATCAACCGGAAAAGGTTTATTAACTCAACATCTAGGATCCTCTTTGCTTCAGATGAAGGTATACAATCATAAACGTAGGTACCACCTGTAATATTGGTTCCTCTTTATACCATATAAGAGACATAATCCACACCGTATAACACGGTAGTATCTGTGAATATTTCAACAGTTATTCATACGGACAAATAATATAAAAAGAAATTCCTGAGGAGGAAAAAACTTAAGAGGATGCGCTTGGAACACAGGTTATCAAAGTAGGACCTAACACTTTATGATTGGGTTTGTACCCGTATGCATAAATAATAATAAAAAAATATATAAACAGCACAGTGTTTGGTATGTGTGAAAAATTAATAATAATGACGAAAATAAATTGTGAGTAAAAACAAGTGCTCAGGACAATTTGTGTATAATATTAGTGATACATTGAAATAATCAGATATCACAGATAAACAATGATATTTGTGGCGATGAGTAAAATATATAAAAAGTACTTATCAATGTCCCAAAAAATGCTGTGATGTAAAAAATAAGTGTCCAATCCTAATATGTGAACGGTGATGTGTTCAGGTGTTTGGCGTGCTCCTCTTGTGTCCCGCGGTGCGATGGGTCAGGGTGTCTAGAATGGAAGATAAACAAGGGGCGCCAACATAGTGTGAATCGTTAAAACAACAAATATAAAAGTGATGTGCAAAAAACTACTCACAAGGAAAGTGGCACCTTAAATGAATAAGGTGCAATAAAGCAGGCTGACATTCAAATTCCAGCAGTCAGTACGCTGGAGGTCTCACCCAGAGGACCTGTGGAATCCAGATAGTCGTCTAGAAAGTAGCACCCACGTTTTTTAGGGCCAATGGCCGGACCAGGTGAGCTGCAAGCTGATAGGTGTTCTCCTGCTGCACTCATGCCACCGAAACTTTTCTCCAAAACTGACAGTGTCAGTGTATGAAAGGTTCCGTGGTAAAAGTCCTGTTTCAAAAACAAGTGGATCGTTGAAAGAAGCAAAAATACCGGGTCCTGGTATAAAACAAACAGTATTTATTTTGCAACGCGTTTCTCAGTCTATTCCAGACCGTTTCATCAGGCATCAATGCCTGATGAAACGGTCTGGAATAGACTGAGAAACGCGTTGCAAAATAAATACTGTCTGGAATAGACTGAGAAACGGGTTGCAAAATAAATACTGTCTGGAATAGACTGAGAAACGCGTTGCAAAATAAATACTGTTTGTTTTATACCAGGACCCGGTATTTTTGCTTCTTTCCACGATCCACTTGTTTTTGAAACAGGACTTTTACCACGGAACCTTTCATACACCGACACTGTCAGTTTTGGAGAAAAGTCTCGGTGGCGTGAGTGCAGCAGGAGAACACCTATCAAGTTGCAGCTCACCTGGTCCGGCCATTGGCCCTAAAAAATGTGGGTGCTACTTTCTAGACGCCTATCTGGATTCCACAGGTCCTCTGGGTGAGAACTCCAGCGTACTGACTGCTGGAATTTGAATGTCAGCCTGCTTTATTGCACCTTATTCATTTAAGGTGCCACTTTCCTTGTGAGTAGTTTTTTGCACATCACTTTTATATTTGTTGTTTTAACAATTCACACTATGTTGGCGCCCCTTGTTTATCTTCCATTCATACGGACTGTGTTTACTTAACAACTCAAGACTGTGTGACTCGTAGTTACATTGAATGTGTTTGTTACTATAATATTGTATCCATAGATTGTACAGATCACTTTTTTGTATCAATTTTTCTACTATGTTATTTTATTATATTGTAAATTTTGTACACCATGAGGCATTATACATGTATTTATGATATACCTTTGTACAAGTTATTTGATGCTGGCATATTTTTGACTTATTAGTATAGTTCTATAACAAGATTGCATTTTTTAACCTTTTAATTAATTATTTTATACTGTCCCTCACGTTTATACGTTTATTTAATATCCATATCTTGTATTAACACAGTTTTTTATGAATAGTTTTCACATTATTGTCACAATTTTGTATAGGATATCTCTCTCAGCTTTCATTAGTGCTTCCTATATTCTTTGTTTAATATCATTTGTTTGGTTATCAGCATTAGTGGGCTGTTAACCATTTTTAGGTTTAGCCACGAGAGAGAGACCCTTTATAGTGTTGCATCCCAATCTTTTCCTCTTTTTCTAATCTACTAGCACCCAGCCAACTCCTCACTACTGCCCCCCCAGCTCTTGGCTTAGTTCTCATGGCACCTTTAGATGTGGTAGCAATAGGTGCAAATCATGTGATTTTTAATCACAGGTAACGAACTTTACTCATGTGTCACTGGGCAACACTTTACCTTCAAAGGATGTATCAATTGTTCGACCACTTATGTGATATACCTTATTAAGTGCACTGAACATCAAATGCAGTACGTGGGCATGACCACTAGATGCATTAGATCACGCATATGAGAGCACTTAGGGTATATCACTAACGAACAATGCTGCTCTGCCCTATTCATACATTTTTTGGACCTTCACCAGAAATGTGTGGATAGTTTCAAGTGGAGGGCAGTGGAAATGGTCAAATGTCCTAAGAGAGGTGGGGACAGAGAATACCTCTTGTCTAAAGAGGATATTTAAATTGAAAACCCAAGCACCTCTGGGTTTTAATTCAGAGTACGATATTATCAACCATTAATAATTTTAACACTAAACATTAAATAAATATATATCTTGTAATTATGGCCATTATATATTCTATGTTCCTCGTATTGGAATTATATTTTTATATAAATAATCTTTTTTTTGCCATTGACATCTATAATTTTTAGTTTTTTGAGATGTTTCTTTAATTTTCCTATGTCTACTTCATCCTGATATATATATATATTAATAAAAAAAAAATTTCTAGCCTTCTCTTTTTCTCCATTAACATTGTTTTAATTACTATATTTGTATACCATAGTCACTTTATATAGAGTGACATTTGCATAGGGAACCATTATATGTCATCATTAGATACGTTTTTTTTTACGTTAAATTGCAAAAACTGTATGTTTGATACTACACTTGCTACATGTAATTATTGATTTTTAAAAAAATCTTAGGTATGTTTAGCGCTGCAATACATTGTTAATTGATTTGTAACACTCTTTTAAAATAGTATTTAGTATTATCCAATGAAATCGCTTAATAGGGTTTTTAAGCTCACCTGGCCAACAGCTGTTAGGTCTATGAATACGGCACTGCCGAGATGCGTAAGACCGGACAGTATTTCTGTGTTCTTTCTGTACACTTTGTTTTAAATATTAATGAATTTTGAAAAAAGCTGGTTTTATTACTATGGATGCTTCCAGGACTTTTTCCTTTTTTGTTTAATTTAATATGGGGATTGTCAGGAGTTCACTCACCCTCCCTGGACCCATCCACACCTTACCCCCCGGAAACCAAGTCTGTGTTCAATTTGTGGATTTCAATCTACCGCCAGCACTACATTGGATTGCTGTTTTACTGCTTTGTCCCAGGTGTCGTGTGATTGGTTGGTCCTATCACGTGCTTCAGGAAGACTCCGTTAATCAACCCGCAGATGCTGGGAGGAGGTGCGCGTGGACACGTCACTCTCAGACAGGGTCTCTGGAGCAGAAACAATCCTTGTTCACTATTTGATAGCTTTGGCCAGCCACTTTTCACCTCCTACTTGAACTGGCTATGAGGACAGAGCTGAAGACGACACAACCACTTACTTTGGTTACCGTACAGGCTCCAAGGATTGAGCTGAGCCAGATCAGTAAGTGAACATTTATGCATTTATTATATAGCAGTAGTACCTTCACTTGACTGTGAGACCTGATAACTCATCTATTTTCTTTTTGCTTCATAGCACAGTGCTTTGGTAGACGGATACTCGTCTTTGTTTCATATCGATATATCTTTATACCAGTTCCTCTCCTCCTTTGTTATCCCCTTGAGCCCCCTTAGCATGTAAGCCTAAGAGCCCAACTGTTTGCAGATCACCTTCTCAAGAGCTGACTACAACAGTGCGACTCTCGGCAGGGCCCTCTACCCATTTGATCCCTACAAATGTTACCTTGTAAACCGTCTATGTTTATAGCGATGCAGAATCTGTTGGCACTCTACAAATAACGGATAATAATAATAATAATTGAGGTCTTTTTCTGTGTTGTGTATTATAAATGTTGTTTCATGTCTCTAAGGACTCATAAAATATATATTTTATGCAACCAGAGTAGCACAGCTCCCAAAATCCGTAAGCGATCTCCAAACTTCCATCTCCAATCGCAAGAGTAAGTGTCACTGAAAATGAGGCTGAGAGACTAGGGGTGGCTAAAGAGGTCAAAAGGAAACACTGCAGTGTGGTGTAAGCCAACTGGCTTGGGCAGCCGAACATGGCAAACAAAAATAGAAGAAAGGCAGCACTCCGGCTACGCTTACACAACTAAAAGGATTTACATTTTCAAATTAACCATAAGGATTAATGACAATTCCTATGTATATATATATATATATATATATATATATATATATATATATATATATATATATATATATATATATATATATATATAAAGCCAATTTGAAGAAAATACAAGGCAGAAGACTATAGAATGCATTTTTTTTTCTAGACTAGTTTTTCTGTTATATGCATTTTTTGTATTAGTATTTTTTTTTATGAACTCTAACCTATTTCTTAAATAGATATTTTAGGAAAAATAAACTTTTGATGAGGGTCTTAGGTTAGGAGGGAGTTTTGGTGGCTTCGGTTTGCACTGTGCGGATTAGTGCTGGTATGTCTGAGGTCAGGTTTTTTTTTCTGTGTCTTAGGGTGATTGTAAGTTTATTTTGGGACCATGTGAGCTTAGGTCATCCTCTGCACCCAAACAGTAAACTAAGCTTACAATGGTCAGCAATGGAGTAAAATTGCTGTTGTGCTCTACCATTTTAATCTGTGAACAGAGAGACAGCTGTCTCTTCCTATGGTGTATTTTTACTCTTAAAGTTTCTGAATGAGCCTTGACTGAGCATTGTTTTCATAGCATTTCTGAATTAATATGTTTTAGAAAAACAGGAGATCTTATTGCCATGTAGTCAACATGTGTGAAATTAAGTTAAATATATGTGAATTGTTAGCATTTGTCAATTTCTGCCCTTAAATGATGGTGCATTTTAAATGCAAATTACTTTTTTTTATAAGTATGAAAACATATTGACATGTAAATTAAATACTTTGTTCATTGTTTGTTAAATGCTATTCATCCTGTAAATCAGTGCTTTCCAAACTGTGTGTCGTGACACATTAGTGTGTCGGCAGCAGTATGTAGGTGTGTCCCTTCCTCAGCACAAATTTTTTTAAATTTAAAAAATGTTTTAATTTTTTTTTAGTTTCCGACTTTCCGCCTGCTTGCTACGCATATCACATGGTTGACACGTGATTGATACCTAGTGGGTCACAGATCATCTTAACCTACTGGCACAGCTCAGTGTGAACTGAAACTATTCCCATTGGCGGCACATTGGCTCCCGACTGCATGTGTAGTCTCCTCAATCTGCTCGTGACTGCATGTGTAGTCTCCTCAATCTGCTCGTGACTGCATGTGTAGTCTCCTCAATCCGCTCGTGAGTGCATGTGTAGTCAGTGAGTGGGACAGCAGTGTGTTTGCAGCACGGGCAGTAGTCAGTCCGACTCGCAGAGCTCTGAGGGCGGCAGCTTAAACCCTTAGCTGAAGTCAGTGTGTTTTTTTTTTGCAGCTAGCTCCCAATAGTGCATTGCTACACCTGCTCTTGATATATGGATAGGAAGTGGAAGCTTAAAAATGCTTGATGATGAAATGCGAGTGTCTTTATCTAATATTCCATCAAATATTCAGAAACTGTGTTCATCCCATCAACATCATATATCCCATTAAAATAGTAAGTAGCTATTGGTGTTATTAAACTTTTTTTTAATTCTTGCACATACATACTGTTATTTGTTAATACATTTTGGTTTTATATCATTTATGTATGTGCCTGTATCTCTTAAAACAAGTTAGTTTAACCTCCTGTTTGCTAGTACAACTGAATTACTGTGTCGCGAAATGATGTAGGTCTAAAAAGTGTGTCACCAACATGAAAAGTTTGGAAAGCTCTGCTGTAAATGCTTTTCCCCCTCCCATAATGGCTCAGATTACAAGTGGTGCACTAATAATAGTGCAGATTGTGATAAGTAGTATCTTCAGACCACGCTAACAGTAGTGTGCAACTTGATTTTACAAGTCCACTGTAAATCCCATTTACCAAAGATGGGTAAATGTTTGTTTTGCAACTGAAAGTTATAGTTTGTGCTCAAGCTAAAGCTGAAACAGTGCTAGAATATTTAGCATGACTTAAGACCTGAAGTAACGTATACAAGTTAAAAAATAAAATACATTTACAAATCACAACAAAAACATATTAAAAGAACGTATAACACTTAGATATACATGTTTCAATAAAAAAATTGGATTAATATTAATTTTTGGTATATGGCAAAGTGTTTGACTGGAAAGGGTTCTAATGTAGTACATGTGTATGTATACATACCCCCATTAAAAAAAAACACAGCAATATAAAAAAAATCCTAATCTCTAAATAAACTACCAATAGCCCTTAAAGGGGCCTTTTGTTTGGCATTTCCCTAAAGTTAACAGCTCTTTTGCAAAAAAACAAACAAAAACATTACCCTCCTTACATTTACGACCCCCCCCCCCCGATTGGCCGCGAGTCAGCAGGGGGCGGCGTTGCACCAGCAGCTCACCGCATTTAGTGAGGTCTTGCGGACCTGATCCGCACTGTCGGATCAGGTCCGCAAGACCTTTGATAAATAGGGGCCAATGTGTTATCCCAACCTTTGCACTGTTATTTCTTTCTATTAGAATACTTGCTCTCTTTTGCTATGATTTTCATTATCTTATTTTTTTTCATCTTCCTTCATTGATACTTGCAAATAAAGTATTTACTATGTAGCATCTTATGTTTCGCTATAAAAAAGAAAGTAATAATAAGAAGAAGAATAATTATTATTATCTATACTATAATTGTGTTTGTAATGTTGGCAGCGCAAGGTAGCCAACAGAATTAACCTGGATGCAGGGAAGCTGCATCCAGGTGGTTTCCAAAAATGGCAGGGTGGTGAAAGAATCCACCTTCAGTAAGCTGCATACCGGGGGATTCCGAAAATGGCAGGGTGGTGCCACCCTGCCATTTTCGGAATCCACCGGGATGCAGCGAAGGCAAATGGAGCATTACAAAAAAAAAAAAACATTGCCCACACAAAGTATAAAAAAAAAATTCCTAACTTCCCACACAAAGTATTAACACCCAAACCGCAAACTCACACATCTAAAAATAATAAAGTAATTAACCCCTAATCCACAAATAACCTAACATAACATATTAATCCCTTAACCGTCAATTACCCACATCGCAATAAACCTAATTACCCTATTAACCCCTAAACCGCAAAACCCCACCTCGCAATAAACCTAACTACCCTATTAACCCCTAAACCGCAAAACCCTCACATCGCAATAAACCTAATTACCCTATTAACCCCTAAAGGCAAAACCCCCACATTGCAATAAACCTAATACCCATATTAACCCCTTAATCACAAACCCCCCACATCACAATAAACCTAATTACCCTATTAACCCCTTAAACCACAAAACCCCACCTCGCAATAAACCTAATTACCCTATTAACCCCTAAAGGCAAAACCCCCACATCCCAATAAACCTAATAACCTTATTAACCCCTTAATCACAAACCCCCCACATTGCAGTAAACCTAATTACCCTATTAACCCCTAAACCGCAAAACCCCCACATCGCAATAAACCTAATTACCCTATTAACCCCTAAAGGCAAACCCCCCACATTGCAATAAACCTAATAACCCTATTAACCCCTTAATCACAAACCCCCCACATCGCAATAAACCTAATTACCCTATTAACCCCTAAACCGAAAAAAAGTCTTCCAAGCGGCGACCTCTTCTTTATTCTTCCAGGAACAAGCTGATGTGGAGCGGATGGCAGAGCTGAAGACCGATGACCACGGAGCTGAAGTCCGGCAACCCTGGAACTGAAAACCGGCGACCCTGGAACTGATGACAACTAGTTATTAATAATTGTCTTCTTACATCTAAATATAGTATTTAATACTCTCTTGAAACTGCAAAACTGATGAAATGGAGGATCCTCTTTGTACGATCATCACCGTATACCAGGGGCGTATTTAGGTTTTGTGCTGCCCTAGGCACTCAAAATTCTGCTGCCCCACCCCCCACCCCACCCCAGGTTTAAGGCCTTTTTTTAGACATAATATTTTTGGGGCAGGGTGTAAAAAATTAAAAAAAATAATGTCTTTTTAAGTAGATGTTCACCAGGGCTTGCATTCACTCTGGTCACACACACACACATATATATACAGTATATATATATATATATATATATATATATATACATGTATATATATACATATATATATATACATATATGTATATATATATATATATATAGACATTATTTTACAAGTCAGATGATTAAAGTGTTTATATCAGAAAAAAATATCCTTCACTGTATAATAGTTTGTCAGTAGGTAGTTGTTTAACCTTAAACATCTTCTTTGGTGATTGAAAGTTATTTAAGCAAAATATCTGCTTGGATAAATATGTAATGAATATATAAACTGGCCTTTAAAAGTACTTAAAAAATACAACAGTAGTTATGATAGGTTTAGGAATTGTATCCTAGGAGATAAAGTCACATGATACAATCATAATAAAGTATATACTTGTATTGTTTCTGAATGTATTAAATGCATACAACATATTTTCAGTTGTGTTTTAGGTCACATAGTTGTATAGATTCAGCAATAAATACTTATTCTTTGCATGTATGGCAGATAGACAAACGGTAAATGTACAAGTATTTAGTGACTAATCCGTTTAAGTATTTTAATGCCTAATGAAGATGTATTGAAGGGAGAAAGGCATATGCTTTTTCACAGTGGTCACGTTGTAGTGCACACTGCACTGTGTAGTCTGTGTGAGTCTCAATCACGCGGTAGAGCCAGGAAGAATACCGCATTCCCTCTCAGTCCAGGCCAGGCTGCGCAAGTGAGCTCCGCCTCCACTGTCACCACGTCATGCGCACCCACTTACAATCCCATAGGATAGCAATAGCCGGGCCAGCCATTTAAGTCATTTGTAATTGGTTGATTTAGCCACCCGGCCCTGAGTTCAGTAGAGTGGCCCTAGGGACTCAAAATTCTGCTGCCCCTTAAAAATCTGCTGCCCTAGGCACCGGCCTTGTTGGCCTATGCCTTAATACGCCCCTGCCGTATACTGAAAAGTGAATTCAAGGTACGCGATTAAAGATGGCGTCCCTTGAATTCCTATTGGCTGATTTGATTCTTCAAATTTAAATCAGCCAATAGGATGAGAGCTACTGAAATCCTATTGGCTGTTCAAATCAGCCAATAAGATGAGAGCTACTGAAATGATATTGGCTATTCAAATCAGCCAATAGAATTTCAGTAGCTCTCATCCTATTGGCTGATTTGAATTTGAAGAATCAAATCAGCCAATAGGAATTCAAGGGATGCCATCTTTAATCGCGTACCTTGAATTTACTATTCAGTGTACAGCAGCGATCAGAAGAAGAGGATCCTCCACGCTCCATGGCTCCGCGGTTGCCGGTCTTCAGTTCTGCTGTCCTGGGTGATGAAAAAGAGGTCCCCGTTTGGAAGAAGATGTCGGCCACTTGGAAGAAGACTTCAATGAAGAGGACCTTCTCCGCCGGACTTCAGCAACCGTGAGTACCAACCTGGGGGTTAAACTTAGGTTTTTTTAAATTTTGTCGGGGGGGTTAGATTAGGGATGGGCACTTCTTAAAAGAGCTGAATGCTCTTTTAAGGGCAATGCCCATACAAATGTCCTTTTCAGGGCAATGGGTAGTTTAGTTTTTTTTAGTGTTAGTTTTTTTATTTTGGGGGGTTTGGTGGGTGGTGGGTTTTACTGTTAGGGGGACTTAGAATTTTTTGTAACTGCAAAAGAGCTGTTTAACTTAGGACAATGCCCTACAAAAAGCCCTTTTAAGGGCTATTGGCAATTTAGCATTAGATTAGGGGGTGTTTTTAATTTGGGGGGGGGTTATTTTCATAGGGATTAGGTTTATTTTTTTATTTTGGATAATGTGTTTATTTTTTTCTGTAGTTCTATTTTTTATTTTTTGTATTTAAAACACTAAGGCCTAGATTTGGAGTTTGGCGGTAGCCATGAAAACCAGCGTTAGAGGCTCCTACCGCTGGTTTTAGGCTACCGCCGGTATTTGGAGTCAGTCAAAAAAGGGTCTAACGCTCACTTTTCAGCCGCAAATTTTCCATACCGCAGATCCCCTTACGTCAATTGCGTATCCTATCTTTTCAATGGGATCTTTCTAACTCCGGAATTTAGAGTCGTGGCTGAAGTGAGCGTTAGAATTCTAACGACAAAACTCCAGCCGCAGAAAAAAGTCAGTAGTTAAGAGCTTTCTGGGCTAACGCCGGTTCATAAAGCTCTTAACTACTGTGCCCTAAAGTACACTAACACCCACAAACTACCTATGTACCCCTAAACCGAGGTCCCCCCACACCGCTGCCACTCGATTACATTTTTTTAACCCCTAATCTGCCGACCGCCACCTATGTTATCCTTATGTACCCCTAATCTGCTGCCCCTAACACCGCCGACCCCTATATTATATTTATTAACCCCTAACCTGCCCCCACAACGTCGCCGCCAGCTACCTACACTTATTAACCCCTAATCTGCCGTCCGCACGCTGCTGCCAGCTACATTATAGCTATGTACCCCTAATCTGCTGCCCCTAACACCGCCGACCCCTATATTATATTTATTAACCCCTAACCTGCCCCCACAACGTCGCCGCCAGCTACCTACACTTATTAACCCCTAATCTGCCGTCCGCACGCTGCTGCCAGCTACATTATAGCTATGTACCCCTAATCTGCTGCCCCTAACACCGCCGACCCCTATATTATATTTATTAACCCCTAACCTGCCCCCACAACGTCGCCGCCAGCTACCTACACTTATTAACCCCTAATCTGCCGTCCGCACGCCGCCGCCAGCTACATTATAGCTATGTACCCCTAATCTGCTGCCCCTAACACCGCCGACCCCTATATTATATTTATTAACCCCTAATCTGCCCCCCACAACGTCGCCTCCACCTGCCTACACTTATTGACCCCTAATCTGCCGACCGCAAAGCGCCGCTACTTACGTTATACTTATGTACCCCTAATCTGCTGCCCCTAACACCGCCAACCCCTATATTATATTTATTAACCCCTAATCTGCCCCCCACAACGTCGCCTCCACCTGCCTACACTTATTAACCCCTAATCTGCCGACCGGTCCGCACCGCTATTATAATAAAGTTATTAACCCCCAATCCGCCTCACTAACCCTATAATAAATAGTATTAACCCCTAATCTGCCCTCCCTAACATCGCCGACACCTAACTTCAAACATTAACCCCTAATCTGCCCACTGGAGCTCACCGCTATTCTAATAAATGTATTAACCCCTAAAGCTAAGTCTAACCTTAACACGCCCCTAAGTTAAATATAATTTTAATCTAACGAAATAAATTAACTCTTATTAAATAAATTATTCCTATGCTATTTTAGGATTTATATTTATTTTACAGGTAACTTTGTATTTATTTTAACCAGGTACAATAGCTATTAAATAGTTAAGAACTATTTAATATCTAAAATAGTTAAAATAATTACAAATTTACCTGTAAAATAAATCCTAACCTAAGTTACAATTAAACCTAACACTACACTATCAATAAATAAATTAAATAAAATACCTATAATTATCTACAATTAAACCTAACACTACACTATCAATAAATACATTAAATACAATTCCTACAAATAAATACAATTAAATAAACTAACTAAAGTACAAAAAATAAAAAAGAACTAAGTTACAAAAAAAAAAAATATTTACAAACATTAGAAAAATATTACAACAATTTTAAACTAATTACACCTACTCTAAGCCCCCTAATAAAATAACAAAGACCCCCAAAATAAAAAAATGCCCTACCCTATTCTAAATTACAAAAGTTCAAAGCTCTTTTACCTTACCAGCCCTGAACAGGGCCCTTTGCGGGGCATGCCCCAAGAAGTTCAGCTCTTTTGCCTGTAAAAAAAACCATACAATACCCCCCCCAACATTACAACCCACATACCCCTAATATAACCCAAACCCCCCTTAAATAAACCTAACACTAAGCCCCTGAAGATCTTCCTACCTTATCTTCACCATACCAGGTTCACCGATCGATCCAGAAGAGCTCCTCCGATGTCTTGATCCAAGCCCAAGCAGGGGGCTGAAGAGGTCCATGATCCGGCTGAAGTCATCATCCAAGCGGGAGCTGAAGAGGTCCATGATCCGGCTGAAGTCATCATCCAAGCGGGAGCTGAAGAGGTCCATGATCCGGCTGAAGTCATCATCCAAGCGGGAGCTGAAGAGGTCCATGATCCGGCTGAAGTCTTCTATCAACGGCATCTTCAATCTTCTTTCTTCCGGATCCATCTTGCAGACCTCCGACGCGGAACATCCTGCTCGCCCGACGGACTACCGTCGAATGAAGGCTCCTTTAAGGGACGTCATCCAAGATGGCGTCCCTCGAATTCTGATTGGCTGATAGGATTCTATCAGCCAATCGGAATTAAGGTAGGAAAATTCTGATTGGCTGATGGAATCAGCCAATCAGAATCAAGTACAATCCGATTGGCTGATCTGATCAGCCAATCAGATTGAGCTTGCATTCTATTGGCTGTTCCGATCAGCCAATAGAATGCGAGCTCAATCTGATTGGCTGATCGGATCAGCCAATCGGATTGAACTTGATTCTGATTGGCTGATTCCATCAGGCAATCAGAATTTTCCTACCTTAATTCCGATTGGCTGATAGAATCCTATCAGCCAATAGGAATTCGAGGGACGCAATCTTGGATGACGTCCCTTAAAGGAGCCTTCATTCGTCGGTAGTCCGTCGGGCGAGCAGAATGTTCCGCGTCGGAGGTCTGCAAGATGGATCCGGAAGAAAGAAGATTGAAGATGCCGTTGATAGAAGACTTCAGCCGGATCATGGACCTCTTCAGCTCCCGCTTGGATGATGACTTCAGCCGGATCATGGACCACTTCAGCCGGGTCATGGACCTCTTCAGCCCCCTGCTTGGGCTTGGATCAGGACATCGGAGGAGCTCTTCTGGATCGATCGGTGAACCTGGTATGGTGAAGATAAGGTAGGAAGATCTTCAGGGGCTTAGTGTTAGGTTTATTTAAGGAGGGTTTGGGTTTGATTAGGGGTATGTGGGTTGTAATGTTGGGGGGGGTATTGTATGTTTTTATTTACAGGCAAAAGAGCTGAATTTCTTGGGGCATGCCCCGCAAAGGGCCCTGTTCAGGGCTGGTAAGGTAAAAGAGCTTTGAACTTTTGTAATTTAGAATAGGGTAGGGCATTTTTTTTATTTTGGGGGGCTTTGTTATTTTATTAGGGGGCTTAGAGTAGGTGTAATTAGTTTAAAATTGTTGTAATATTTTTCTAATGTTTGTAAATATTTTTTTTTTTTTGTAACTTAGTTCTTTTTTATTTTTTGTACTTTAGTTAGTTTATTTAATTGTATTTATTTGTAGGAATTGTATTTAATTTATTTATTGATAGTGTAGTGTTAGGTTTAATTATAGATAATTATAGGTATTTTATTTAATTTATTTATTGATAGTGTAGTGTTAGGTTTAATTGTAACTTAGGTTAGGATTTATTTTACAGGTAAATTTGTAATTATTTTAACTATTTTAGCTATTAAATAGTTCTTAACTATATAATAGCTATTGTACCTGGTTAAAATAAATAGAAAGTTACCTGTAAAATAAATATAACTCCTAAAATAGCTATAATATAATTATAATTTATATTGTAGCTATATTAGGATTTATTTTACAGGTAAGTATTTAGCTTTAAATAGGAATAATTTATTTAATAAGAGTTAATTAATTTCGTTAGATTAAAATTATATTTAACTTAGGGCGGTGTTAGTGTTAGGGTTAGACTTAGCTTTAGGGGTTAATACATTTATTAGAATAGCGGTGAGCTCCATTCGGCAGATTAGGGGTTAATGTTTGAAGTTAGGTGTCGGCGATGCTAGGGAGGGCAGATTAGGGGTTAATACTATTTATTATAGGGTTAGTGAGGCGGATTAGGGGTTAATAACTTTATTATAATAGCGGTGCGGTCCGGTCGGCATATTAGGGGTTAATAAGTGTAGGCAGGTGGAGGCGACGTTGTGGGGGGCAGATTAGGGGTTAATAAATATAATATAGGGGTCGGCGATGTTAGGGCAGCAGATTAGGGGTACATAGGGATAATGTAAGTAGCGGCGGTTTACGGAGCGACAGATTAGGGGTTAATAATAATATGCAGGGGTCAGCGATAGCGGGGGCAGCAGATTAGGGGTTAATAAGTGTAAGGTTAGGGGTCTTTAGACTAGGGGTACATGTTAGAGTGTTAGGTGCAGACGTAGGAAGTGTTTCCCCATAGGAAACAATGGGGCTGCGTTAGGAGCTGAACGTGGCTTTTTTGCAGGTGTTAGGTTTTTTTTCAGCTCAAACAGCCCCATTGTTTCCTATGGGGGAATCGTGCACGAGCACGTTTTTGAAGCTGGCCGCTTCCGTAAGCAACTCTGGTATCGAGAGTTGCAGTGGTGTTAAATATGCTGTACGCTCCTTTTTTGGAGCCTAACGCAGCCATTCTGTGGACTCTCAATACCAGAGTTATTTTAAAGGTGCGTCCAGAAAAAAGCCAGCGTTAGCTACGCGGGTCGTTACCGACAAAACTCTAAATCTAGCCGATAGACTGCCCTCTGGGCAAGCTTACCAACTAGTTATTAAAAATTGTCTTCTGACATCTGAACTTAGTATTTAATACTCTCTTGAAACTGCAAAACTGATTACATGGATTTCTTCTGACTAGATTCTTGACCATCTTGCACTGTATGGATTTACACTATATGCAAAGTAAAATTACTTATTGATTACATGACAATTGCAATTGTAATAACAACTGAAAAATAGTGAGCTTGTTGTTTCATTATAGCTTTTTAAATCTTTTTAAATCAATGCTTTTCTGAATCAGCTTGAGCATCAGCTTCTTATTAAAAAAGATTAGCAGTGTAGTTAATGTATGTCAACAATATGCAAAAGCTTGCAACATCCTAAATAATTTACTTAATCATTTTCCAAATAAAAACATTGGCTAGATTAATAGATGCTTGTGAGGTTGCTATAATTAACTGAGCATTGATTCAAGCAGATTTTCTTGATAGTTAGAGCAAGATTTATCAAAGGTTTGGCAACAGACTGGCAAAAGCGAACCTGCAGCTGAAAGTTAAGAAGCAGCGTTCATCGCCACCTGTTATGTGGTGTATCTCAATCCCCCCCAGACTTATCAGACTGTGGAGATTTATAGCCCCTGCTCATGCACCATTGGCTAATCAGGAACAGGGGGCGGCCTTGCACACTAGCTTTGGTGTGCAATGATAAATAATGATAAATAATGATAAATATGCTGCCTGCTATATGCCCCTATCTGCAGTTTTTGTTTAATCAGGCCCTTGGTGTTTCTGCTATGAACATCTTTATCTAGATCTTTATTTAGATTTGCATGGTATCCAATACATGAAATCCCAAACATAAAACTAGAACCTATTGCTAAATGCTAAGTCATACATCCTCAAAAACTTTGTAATCACCCTTGAAGCACAGGACATTTTGTTATAGGAAAGTATTCTCTCACAAGTGAAGGGCTGATAGTGAGGATGTGGACAACAGTGTTCACCTCCACTAACACCATGGGGTCGATCCGATAAAAATCGTCGCCCGCAAAAGCTGGCGACGCCAATATTTGCGCGGGTTTGATATCCTATATACGGCGTAACCGTAGTTTTTTGGGCCATAGGCAGGTATACCAAACCCGCGCAGTTTGGTATCCAATATACAGCGTAAGGACTTACGTGGCGAAAATGGAGAAATCTTACTCCATTTTCACCTCGCCACAAAAAGCAGCCGTAAGAAGCCTTACGCTGAGTATTTGAGCCCCGTAACTCCCTAAACTGGCTTCTAAATAAACCTAACACCTAACGCATGCGCAATGTCTATCTACCTGTCAACCGCGATCCCCCGCCTCAATCCCTAATAAAGTATTTAACCCCTAAACCGCCGCCATCTACATAAACTAACCCCCTACTGTGAGCCCCTAAAAGCGCCACCATCTAACTGATCTATCCCCTACTGTGAGCCCTTAAAAAACCGCCACTATCTAACTGATCTATCCCCTAATCTGACCCCTTACACCGCCGCCAGCTATATTAATATTATTAACCCCTAATCTAATATCCATAAAGTAATAAACTCTATTACCAGCCCTTAAAATGGCCTTTTGCGGGGCTTTGCCCCAAAGTTAACAGCTCTTTTGCCCTATAACCTGCCCTCCCTACACCGCCGCACCTATATTAATGGTATTAACCCCTAATATAAGCCCCTTACACCGCCGCCATCTATATTAAAATTATTAACCCCAATCAGATTCAAGTTCAATCCGATTGGCTGAACCAATCAGCCAATCAGATTGAACTTGAATCTGATTGGCTGATTCAATCAGCCAATCAGATTTTTCTACCTTAATTCCGATTGGCTGATAGAATCCTATCAGCCAATTGGAATTCGACGGACGCCATCTTGGATGACATCATTTAAAAGTACCTCATTCGTCGTTCAGTCGTCAGCCGGGATGGATGCTCCGCGTTGGAGGAGCAAAGAATAAAGATTGAAGATGCCGCTTAATGGAAGATGCTGCCCGATGGAAGAAGACTTTGCTGCCGCTTGGAGAAAGACATCACCGGGATGAAGAATTCTTCTTTGCCGCTTGATTGGACATCGCCCGGATCGGATGAAGAGTTCTGCCCGGCGGGGTGAATACAAGGTATGGAGATCTTCAGGGGGTAGTGTTAGGTTTATTTAAGGGGGGTTTGGGTTAGATTAGGGGTATGTGGGTGGTGGGTTGTAATGTTGGGGGGTGGTATTGTGTTTTTTTTTCAGGCAAAAGAGCAGTTTTCTTTGGGGCATGCCCCCACAAAAGGCCCTTTTAAGGGCTGGTAAGGTAAAAGAGCTTTGAACTATTTTTAATTTAGAATAGGGTAGGGAATTTTTTTTATTTTGGGGGTTTATTATTTTATTAGGGGGCTTAGAATAGGTGTAATTAGCTTAAAAATCTTGTAATCTTTTTTTTATTTTTTGTAATTTAGTGTTTGTTTTTTTTTGTAATTTAGTTTAGCTTATTTAATTGTATTTTTAGATAGATATTTGTAGTTTATTTAATTTATTGATAGTGTAGGTGTATTTGTAACTTAGGTTAGGATTTATTTTACAGGTAATTGGGTAATTATTTTAACTAGGTAGCTATTAAATAGGTAATAACTATTTAATAGCTATTATACCTAGTTAAAATAATTAACAATTTACCTGTAAAATAAATATAAACCCTAACATAGCTACAATGTAATTATTAATTATATTGTAGCTATCTTAGGGTTTATTTTATAGGTAAGTATTTAGATTTAAATAGGAATATTTTAATTAATAATATTAATATTAGATTTATTTTAATAAGAGTTTAGTTAGGATGTTAGAGTTAGATAGGGTTATTATACTTAATATATATATATATATATATATATTTATATAATATAATAACAATATTAACCCTAATATAATTAGGGTTAATATAGTTAATATATATAATATAATAACTATATTAACTATATTAACCCTAATATAATTAGGGTTAATATAGTTAATATAGCTGGTGGCGGTGTAGGGGGATTAGATTAGGGGTTAATACATTTATTATCAGTGGCCGCGGTGTAGGGGGATGTAGATTGTAGGCAAAAGAGCAGTTTACTTTGTGACAAAGCCCCGCCAAAAGCCCTTTTAAGGGCTGGCAAAAGAGCTGAATTCTTTGGGGCATGCCCCGCAAAAAGCCCTTTTAAGGGCTGGCAAAAGAGCTGTTACTTTGGGGCAATGCCACGCAAAAAGCCCTTTTCAGGGCTATTTGTAGGGTTAGACTTAGGTTTAGTGGTAGGGATAGTTTAGTATTTTAGGGGTTAAATAATTTAATATAGATGGCGGCGGGGTAGGGGGATTAGATTAGGGGTTAATAATTTTAAAATAGATAGCGGCGGGGAAGGGGCTCACTTTAGGGGGTAGGTAAGGTAGATGGCGGCGGTGTTAGGGGCTCACTTTAGGGGGTTATAGATTTAATATAGCTGGCGGCGGTTTAGGGGTTAATAACTTTATTAGGTAGCGGCGGGCTCCGGGAGCGGCGGTTTAGGGGTTAATACATATTTTATTGTTAGGATAGTGAGGGGGGATAGCGGATAGAGGGTTAGACGTGTCGGGCTATGTTAGGGAGGCGTGTTAGACGTGTCGGGATATGTTAGGGAGGCGTGTTAGACAGTGCGGGTGATTTAGAGTTTAGTCAGGTTTTGTAGGCGCCGGCAGTTTCTAACGTGCCGCAAGTCACTGGCGACGCCAGAAATTTGTACTTGCGCAGATTTCTGGACATCGCTGGTTTATCCGACTTACGGCACGTTAGCATCTGACGGCACCGTATATGGGATAGCTCGAGTTGCGAGCTGAAACTGCGGGCGACGCGGGTTCCCTCGCTTGCGCCGCAAACTACGATCTATATCGGTTCGCGCCCCAGCTATGTAGAATTCATAACAATTGTATTGCCCATGTGACCAACAGTTGTGTCTCATTATTTCAAAGCTGACAAAGTTGCCTCAATTTTCTTTTTTGCATATGTTATTGTGTACTTTCATTTTCATTTTAAATCATACGTTTGTGAAGACATTTCTATAATGCCGGTATTCTTCACAGTGGAGTTTGTTTTATGCATTGAGAGGTGAGTGATTACAAAATATTTGATGGTCCATTTATGTGGTTACGGATTTGATGAGGGACAGTTACAAATCTTCTTTAATCAATTTTTAAGCCACAATGTTGCAGCTACTTTTTTTCCACCACGATATGTTTCACAAATGTTTTTCTTAAATCTAACAAATCAAGGCCACTATCTTGCTTTGTTAGATAACAATAATTGCCTAGATTACAATCAGAGCATTATCAATAGTACAGAGTGCGCTATCCATATCGTGAATGCTACGAATAACGCACGATCTGCTATTACAAATCAATGGTAAAAAAAAGATTTACCAGAGAGTTAGTGCGGCCAACATATTTTATTATGCCCTATACTTTAAATGGATAGTGCAGGGTACTCTGTCATCGCTCATATTACACTGGCTGAAAAAAAATAGCGCTACTGAATACCTGAAGCAAAGTGTTAGGGCTAGAATATAATGATTAACAAAATACATGTGTTGCATATTAAAATAAAGTAATATATATATATATATATATATAAATGAAGGAAAGCACTCTATGGTCTTTTGGTGAATATTTAATCAAGCGTGACGTTTCGGGGACACACTCCCCTTCCTCAGACAAACAAAAACTGCATTCAACTGAAAATTTAAACAAAATAAGCCCCTCCCCCAGTGAAGAAATTGCGCCAAAAATAGTTGTCATGGTGATCCTCAATAAACAAGTACTGGCTATCTAGAGCCTAGTGCACAGTGCATCATACTCAATAACAGAAAAGCTCTATATAAGCATAAAAAACCAACATATTACAAAGAGCATTTCATGTGAAAATACATTTGTAAAATACATTTAAAAAATACATTAATTCCCCTAATGTGCTGTATTGTAATGGCATACACAGTGATATCATCTCAAAAATCGTGATACAGATACACCTATCCCACATGTGTCCCCTAGCACCCTGGTTCAGGTGAACTGTGTACATAATATAGTTAGTGCAGTGTCTAGTGATTAATAGTGTTTAATAACCTAGATGGCCACCAGGAAACATAATATCTGAGGACCGTAATTACGCTCAACCATAAAATAATAATCCAGGTTCACAGAAATATCATATAACCTCTGGTACATGTTTATACTGTTTTACTACAGGTAATTCAAACTCTATCATTCAATATTTAAATACCTAAATACCTGTTCAGTATATTCCAGTTGCGATGAAGCACTAAGATGCAGCAGGGGACACGCTCCTCACGGCCATGCCGTGACGTAAACAATAAGCGCCATACCTCACTAGATTATTAGTTGCCATAGCAACAATACACATAGAACAGCCGGTGGGAAAGACTTAGGAATGCTGCGATCGCCACTCTGTTAACACATGACAGTTCCCACTTTACTGGGGCTGGTTCAAGCCCAAATGTTCATTATATTTCTCTACCTGGTCCAGTATATTTAAGTTGCGGGAAAGCACTTAATGTTACGTGGGACCCGCTCATCAACCCTGCCGGGGCGTAACCAAGATGCTCCGTGACTCTCTAAGTTACTGGTTGCCATAGCAACAAAATATGCAAACAAGCTGGTGACCAAGGAAAAGTATCATTATCAATCGATTGCGGCTAACCTGCCACTATGCAAGGAAACAATACATGTCTAGCCACTCATAATCACACAACAAAACATATAAATAAATAAATAAAAATAAAAATTTATAAAATAAATAAAATATGAAGATAAGAAGGAGTGAATAAATAAAATAAAATAAATTAAACAATAATAAATCAGATACATAAGATAAAATAAAGAAACATAAAGGGATGAAAAAAACATGTACAAGAAAATAACCCAGAGATAAAAGCAAGAAGGAAAAAAACCCAAAAATCGAAAAACATGTAAAAATAAAAATAAAAATTTTAAAAAAAAATTATTGTTTATAAATACACTTTTTTTTTTCTTTTTTTTATATATTTTTTTTTTATTTTTATTTATTTATTGATATGTTTTGTTGTGTGATTATGAGTCTATTTTGCCTGTTGAGTCTAGTGCTTGTTCACTTAGTTTATTTGTTTATGTTGGAGATTTGTACTTTTGTTGGGGTATTTCACAATCCTTTCATCATTATTTTCATATACAGGGAGTGCAGAATTATTAGGCAAGTTGTATTTTTGAGGATTAATTTTATTATTGAACAACAACCATGTTCTCAATGAACCCAAAAAACTCATTAATATCAAAGCTGAATAGTTTTGGAAGTAGTTTTTAATTTGTTTTTAGTTATAGCTATTTTAGGGGGATATCTGTGTGTGCAGGTGACTATTACTGTGCATAATTATTAGGCAACTTAACAAAAAACAAATATATACCCATTTCAATTATTTATTTTTACCAGTGAAACCAATATAACATCTCAACATTCACAAATATACATTTCTGACATTCCAAAACAAAACAAAAACAAATCAGTGACCAATATAGCCACCTTTCTTTGCAAGGAAACTCAAAAGCCTGCCATCCATGGATTCTGCCAGTGTTTTGATCTGTTCACCATCAACATTGCGTGCAGCAGCAACCACAGCCTCCCAGACACTGTTCAGAGAGGTGTACTGTTTTCCCTCCTTGTAAATCTCACATTTGATGATGGACCACAGGTTCTCAATGGGGTTCAGATCAGGTGAACAAGGAGGCCATGTCATTAGATTTTCTTCTTTTATACCCTTTCTTGCCAGCCACGCTGTGGAGTACTTGGACGCGTGTGATGGAGCATTGTCCTGCATGAAAATCATGTTTTTCTTGAAGGATGCAGACTTCTTCCTATACCACTGCTTGAAGAAGGTGTCTACCAGAAACTGACAGTAGGACTGGGAGTTGAGCTTGACTCCATCCTCAACCCGAAAAGGCCCCACAAGCTCATCTTTGATGATACCAGCCCAAACCAGTACTCCACCTCCACCTTGCTGGCGTCTGAGTCGGACTGGAGCTCTCTGCCCTTTACCAATCCAGCCACGGGCCCATCCATCTGGCCCATCAAGACTCACTCTCATTTCATCAGTCCATAAAACCTTAGAAAAATCAGTCTTGAGATATTTCTTGGCCCAGTCTTGACGTTTCAGCTTGTGTGTCTTGTTCAGTGGTGGTCGTCTTTCAGCCTTTCTTACCTTGGCCATGTCTCTGAGTATTGCACACCTTGTGCTTTTGGGCACTCCAGTGATGTTGCAGCTCTGAAATATGGAAAAACTGGTGGCAAGTGGCATCTTGGCAGCTGCACGCTTGACTTTTCTCAGTTCATGGGCAGTTATTTTGCGCCTTGGTTTTTCCACACGCTTCTTGCGACCCTGTTGACTATTTTGAATGAAACGCTTGATTATTCGATGATCACGCTTCAGAAGCTTTACAATTTTAAGAGTGCTGCATCCCTCTGCAAGATATCTCACTATTTTTGACTTTTCTGAGCCTGTCAAGTCCTTCTTTTGACCCATTTTACCAAAGGAAAGGAAGTTGCCTAATAATTATGCACACCTGATATAGGGTGTTGATGTCATTAGACCACACCCCTTCTCATTACCAAGATGCACATCACCTAATATGCTTAATTGGTAGTAGGCTTTCGAGCCTATACAGCTTGGAGTAAGACAACATGCATAAAGAGGATGATGTGGTCAAAATACGCATTTGCCTAATAATTCTGCACTCCCTGTACACATTGATCAGCACATGCTTCTATACAGTTTAAACATACATTTTCCTTAAGAGTTTAGGATATTTTTGGGATTGACCATTTATATACAAGTGGTATGGAGGGGTACTGAATGGACCCTCTGAGGGTGTCTATTGATTCACATAGTTCTATGCCAGATATTATGTGTCATCCTTTATTCAGTTCCTTTTTCCTTGGTTCATAGGCTAGACATGTATTGGTTCCTTGCATAGTGGCGGGTTAGCCGCAATCGATTGAAGATGATACTTTTCCTTGGTCACCAGCTTGTTTGCATATTTTGTTGCTATGGCAACCAGTAACTTAGAGAGTCATGGAGCATCTTGGTTACGCCCCGGCAGGGTTGATGAGCGGGTCCCACGTAACATTAAGTGCTTTCCCACAACTTAAATATACTGGACCAGGTGGAGAAATATAATGAACATTTGGGCTTGAACCAGCCCCAGTAAAGTGGGAACTGTCATGTGTTAACAGAGTGGCGATCACAGCATTCCTAAGTCTTTCCCACCGGCTGTTCTATGTGTATTGTTGCTATGGCAACTAACAATCTAGTGAGGTATGGCGCTTATTGTTTACGTCACGGCATGGCCGTGAGGAGCGTATCCCCCGCTACATCTTAGCGCTTCATCGCAACTGGAATATACTGAACAGGTATTTAGGTATTTAAATATTGAATGATAGAGTTTGAATTACCTGTAGTAAAACAGTATAAACATGTACCGGAGGTTATATGATATTTCTGTGAACCTGGATTATTATTTTATGGTTGAGCGTAATTACGGTCCTCAGATATTATGTTTCCTGGTGGCCATCTAGGTTATTAAACACTATTAATCACTAGACACTGCACTAACTATATTATGTACACAGTTCACCTGAACCAGGGTGCTAGGGGACACATGTGGGATAGGTGTATCTGTATCACGATTTTTGAGATGATATCACTGTGTATGCCATTACAATACAGCACATTAGGGGAATGAATGTATTTTTTAAATGTATTTTACAAATCTATTTTCACATGAAATGCTCTTTGTAATATGTTGTTTTTTTATGCTTATATAGAGCTTTTCTGTTATTGAGTATGATGCACTGTGCACTATGCTCTAGATAGCCAGTACTTGTTTATTGAGGATCACCATGACAACTATTTTTGGCGCAATTTCTTCACTGGGGGAGGGGCTTATTTTGTTTAAATTTTCAGTTGAATGCTGTTTTTGTTTGTCTGAGGAAGGGGAGTGTGTCCCCGAAACGTCATGCTTGATTAAATATTCACCAAAAGACCAGAGAGTGCTTTCCTTCATTTATATACATATCTGCTAGCACCCTGACATTTAAACTTTGGAAGTGAGAGTGCTCTCTTTGAATCATTATATATATATATATATATATATATATATATATATATATATATATATATATATATATATATATATCACAAATTGTATAAATTATACTTTTATTGACTTTAAGAACACTATGGCTCTTTTATCAGACAGTTAACTGGCTAACACGGTACAAAGAAGACATGTATTTATATCCTATACTATAAAAAGCCAAGTGTGTTTGTCTGAAGCTGTCATGCGCAGTAGAGACAGCACGAGGACAAACACACCTGGCCTTAGATTCCCTAACTGATCTGCCGACTGCCGCGAGAAGAAGTGGGCATGGCCAAGCATGCACGGGGCGTGGCCAACCATAAAGGGGGTGTGGCCTAGAGTAGAGGCCCGTGAAGGGGGCCATGCCTACCGTAAAGACCTGTGAAGGGGGTGGGGCCGTGTAAGGCCATGGAGAGAGCTCAAACAGCTCAAAAGAGGGGAAAGAGGGGAGAAGGAGATCAAGAGACTAGAAAGAGACAGGGGAGAGAGAGGGGGTGAGAGAGAAAGGGGGGAGAGAGAGATTGGAGAGGGAGAGAGGGGAGAGAGAGGGGAGAGAGAAAGAGGGGAGATGTGGAGAGAGAGAAAGAGGGGAGATGTGGAGAGAGAGAGAGAGAGAGAGAGAGAGAAAGAGGGGGGAGAGAGAGAGGGGAGAGAGAAAGAGAGAGGGGGAGCTAGAGAGGGGAGATAGAGGGGAGATAGAGACAGAGGGGGGAGATAGAGAGAGAGGAGAGAGAGATAGAGGAGAGAGAGAGAGGGGAGAGAGAGAGAGAGAGAGAGAGAGAGGGGAGAGAGAGGGGAGAGAAAGAGGGGAGAGAGAGAGAGAAAGAGAGAGGGGGGAGAGAATGAGAGAGAGAGAGGGGGGAGAGAGAGATGGGGGAGAGAGAGACAGAGGGGGGAGATTGATAGAGGAGAGAGAGGGGAGAGAGAGAGGGGAGAGAGAGAGAGAGAGAGAGGGGAGAGAGAGAGAGGAGAGAGAGACAGAGAGAGGGGAGAGAAAGAGATAGAGAGAGGGGGGAGATAGAGAGAAAGAGAGAGGGGAGAGAGAAATAGTGAGGGGAGAGAGAAAGAGAAAGGGGAGAGAGAGAGGGGAGCGAGAGAGAGGGGAGAGAGGGGAGAGAGAGGGGAGAGAGAGAGAGAGAGAGAGAGAGAGAGGGGAGAGAGAGAGGGGAGAGAGAGAGGGGAGAGAGAGAGGGGAGAGAGAAGGTAGATGGAGAGAGACAGAGGGGGGAGAGAGAGAGAAAGAGAGAAAGAGAGGAGAGAGAGAGGAGAGAGACAGAGGGGAGAGAGAGGGGAGATAGAAATGGAGAGAGAGAGAGGGAGAGAGAGAGCGCAAAAGAGGGGGGGAGAGAGAGAGTGCAAAAGAGAGGGGGGAAAGAGAGAGTGCAAAAGAGAGGGGGGAGAGCTCAAAAGAGAGGGGGAGAGAGAGCGCAAAAGAGAGGGGGGAGAGAGAAAGCAAAAGAGAGTGGGAGGGAGAGAACGCAAGGGGTGGGACCACTGTACTGCAAAAAATGGCCCGTGTGAACGGGCTTTAGGACTAGTCATATATATTAAATATAAAATACATTTTTTAACAATCATTTAAAGGGATATGGTATATAACAAGATGTTGGTCTGGGAAGCATTCAAAAGTGTATATGTATGTTTGCAGATATATGTATGAATGCATATATATGTGTGGGTATGTATATATGTGTGTACATATGTATGTGTGTATACGTATATGTATATCAGTATAAAGGCATAATTTAAAACTGTGAAGAACTCCACTATTTTACCTTTAGTTTAGTTCATCTTCGGGTTAAAGTTCAAGCAGTAACCAGGCAGCATTCCCCATAGAAGTCTATTATGTGAGGGTTTTAGTGCTCCCAAACTATCCGACCTCCAGATGATAGTGCAACTTAGGCTTTTGCTTGATTGCTAACATTTTAATCTCAACTTGTAATATGAGAGTAAAAATTGGAGCACTATGGATTGCACTATAGAGATGGTAATGCACCAAAGCAGTAACGTATTTACCTTAAACTTTTAATCTAGGAAAATGTACAGTATTTTGCTGTACTTTCAAATCTAAGTTTGTATTTTACACTTTTTTTAACCTTTTGCAGCAAGTAGATAAATATGAAAATTTTAGTTTTCCATGTTCATCATCAGGGCAGCATTTTATTTTCTAATTTAAACCACTGTGTCCCAGCAATAGTTGGCCTAAATTTTTAGTTACTGCTGGATAAATAAATTGGTTTCATCTGGGTGACACAATGTTCCCAGATACTGTGTGCCCCCAAAATAGCAGTAGTGCTAAGAGATGGTTCTATGGCCACAATGAAACTACCTAAATTAAAAAGGGCTATAAGTTTTATAGACATGTAAACCAAGTACTGTAATACATTTTTTTCAGTCTTTCAAGTACAATATACAAATAAAAATAAGAAATATGAAAAATACATTAAAGAAAGGTTATAAGTTAATGACATTTTATGTTTGACATCAATAAGACCAGCTGTATTATGTAAAGTTTAGTCACATAGAAGAAATGTTGCTCATGCAATTCCCTCTTGAGTTTGTTTGACTTCGATATGAAGCAGTATTGAATTATTTGATAATAGTTTTAAGGCAGGCCTATCTAGTTTGCCAAATGTTCAGAATACTTTCATTATTTCCTGGCCTTATCTTATATCTAGCATAACCTTATGCGTATCCCATGCATGTTTAAACCACTTCACTGTCTCTACCACTTCTGCAAGATGGCTAATCCACCATGTATCCACTACCCTCTTTGTAAAGAGAGTGCTTTTTGATGTTTTTAATTTGAAATGTACCTTGGTGTCCTTCACTAACGTCTGTACTTTGGAAAATGTCCGCCACATCCTTGGTCCAGGCCTATCCCTGCTTGAAAGTAATAATTTCTTCAGAGTGCTATTGTGCAACAAACCCTCTCCTAAATAATTCATTTTTACATTTAGCTCCTGTGAAGGTGCAACACTATACAACAACAGGGATCAAAAATCACATCTGGCAGACAAAAACAATAGTGTAAACCTAAACCATTGTATTTATCTATTTGAAAAATTGAATGACACACCTAACATATGACAGTATAGCCTTTAGGTGAGGTTAAGTTTGGGGATTTCAGCATTTGTTTATTTAGGCTAATTTCATTTTTGAAAGGGTAAAAGGGGGTACTCCTGTGCATACGAACAATCCCAAAGCGGTTGCAGAGATACTTAAACAGGCAGCTTGAGACGCGTCACTATACGCACACTAGACAGCGTGGTGCCAGCCAATCAAAGATAAAGGCTGAGCAAGTTAACAAATGGCAAGAAATAACTTTCAGATCATTATTTTCTTTCAAGTACAAATTATCAATTCCATTTTTTGTGATGATGATTCTATGGTCCCTTTTTCCACGTGAGACTTCAGGCTCGCCGGAAATAGAAGTTATGAAGCAGCAGTCTAAAGACCACTGCTCCATAACTTGTCCGTCTGCTCTGAGGCCGTGGACAGAAATCAACTCGATCGAATACGATAGGGTTGATTGACACCCCTGCTAGCAGCCGATTGGCTGTGAATCTGCAGGGGGTGGCATTGCAATGATAAATGCTGACAGTGTATGCTGTCAGCATTAATCGATGTGCAGCAGACATGATACGCTACATTGTATCATGTCCACTCGCACTATGATAAATCTACCCCTATGTGTTAACATTTATATTTATATTTGTATTTATAATGATATATGCATGGAATATAGGTCACTTCCATGTCCCTTGTCTGTAGTGTGTAGACACATGGCATATGTCTGCAAATAATAACAATGATGATGTTCTTTCAATTTAATAGTGGCTTTTTAACATTGAACATTCTCCTTGTTCCTAGTATGCCTTTCGAGTGATATTTTACAGCACGAAGCGCGTAAGGACATGCCCCCTCCCTCCATGTGCATTTTGTGTGTGTATCATTTTTAAGATGCCATAATAAAGACTGTGAGGTTTTTTAACTGAATCCGAGAGTGCTGCCATTCTTCCTTATTTGCTTATTTTATTTTTGTCTTTTCTTTAAAGGGATTATTTTATTTCATAAAACTAGGCTATGTTACTATTTATAGCAGTCGTTCCCTAAACCTTTCCTTTATGTTTGTTTAATGTGTATGCAATGATTATACAAACTATGTATAGATTATTGGGAAGAAAACAATGGTAACAGGACCTCCAAGCACAGATATACATTAATAACTTATTGCATATGTTATGAATTCCTATTTTAAAACATTTGTCCTCTCAGATTAACTTATAACTGTATATACTGGTATACATAAAGTATATATTAAGAGAGGGTTGTTCAACCTTTATTCTAAAGAGTGTAGACATAAAGCTCCATTTTTTAAACTTTGGGTGGACATGACTTGCTACCGTGAATCACATCCTCTGGACATTACTGCGAGCAATGCTTGTGCAATGCCTCTTCACCTAGTTTAGTGAAATCCAATACAAGGACTGATACCAATTGGCTCAGGGGTAAAGGTAATTTCAAGGCACATCTTTCAAATTGTCTAACATGTGACACCATGGACTACACCAACACATTTTGTAGTGCAGTTACAGGTGAAACTTTTAAAATTGACTTGTATGCTACTTGTCTTACCTCCTACATAGTATATCTACTTGATTGCCAACTTTGTGGGGCCCAATATGTTGGTCAATCAACTAGGAGCCTCAGAGATCATACTAGGGAACATTTGAGAGATGTGAAAAACTTTAATAAAGATTCTGCAGTAGCGAAACATTTCAACCTTTCTCATCTCACTAATGTACCTAGGTTTAAAATTAAGGTCATAGATACAGCTAGAGTTCCCCTACGTGGTGGTAATGTGTAAAAAATATTGGATAAGAAGGAGTTATTTTGGATTTATAAGTTAAGATCTAAATCACCACTGGGTATGAACTTAGAGTGGGACATGAGATACTTTGTCGATTAGATAAATATGAGTTTGTAAATATGTATACTGATATTCATACATATATTTTCATATTAGTATGTTTTCAGTACTTGTTTATTTATCTATGTGATACATTGGACAGGTTCCATATACTTCAATCTATATATAGAGGGAGTGCAGAATTATTAGGCAAATGAGTATTTTGACCACATCATCCTCTTTATGCATGTTGTCTTACTCCAAGCTGTATAGGCTCGAAAGCCTACTACCAATTAAGCATATTAGGTGATGTGCATCTCTGTAATGAGAAGGGGTGTGGTCTAATGACATCAACACCCTATATCAGGTGTGCATAATTATTAGGCAACTTCCTTTCCTTTGGCAAAATGGGTCAAAAGAAGGACTTGACAGGCTCAGAAAAGTCAAAAATAGTGAGATATCTTGCAGAGGGATGCAGCACTCTTAAAATTGCAAAGCTTCTGAAGCGTGATCATCGAACAATCAAGCGTTTCATTCAAAATAGTCAACAGGGTCGCAAGAAGAGTGTGGAAAAACCAAGGCGCAAAATAACTGCCCATGAACTGAGAAAAGTCAAGCGTGCAGCTGCCAAGATGCCACTTGCCACCAGTTTGGCCATATTTCAGAGCTGCAACATCACTGGAGTGCCCAAAAGCACAAGGTGTGCAATGCTCAGAGACATGGCCAAGGTAAGAATGGCTGAAAGACGACCACCACTGAACAAGACACACAAGCTGAAACGTCAAGACTGGGCCAAGAAATATCTCAAGACTGATTTTTCTAAGGTTTTATGGACTGATGAAATGAGAGTGAGTCTTGATGGGCCAGATGGATGGGCCCGTGGCTGGATTGGTAAAGGGCAGAGAGCTCCAGTCCGACTCAGACGCCAGCAAGGTGGAGGTGGAGTACTGGTTTGGGCTGGTATCATCAAAGATGAGCTTGTGGGCCCTTTTCGGGTTGAGGATGGAGTCAAGCTTAACTCCCAGTCCTACTGCCAGTTTCTGGAAGACACCTTCTTCAAGCAGTGGTACAGGAAGAAGTCTGCATCCTTCAAGAAAAACATGATTTTCATGCAGGACAATGCTCCATCACACGCATCCAAGTACTCCACAGCGTGGCTGGTAAGAAAGGGTATTAAAGAAGAAAATCTAATGACATGGCCTCCTTGTTCACCTGATCTGAACCCCATTGAGAACCTGTGGTCCATCATCAAATGTGAGATTTACAAGGAGGGAAAACAGTACACCTCTCTGAACAGTGTCTGGGAGGCTGTGGTTGCTGCTGCACACAATGTTGATGGTGAACAGATCAAAACACTGACAGAATCCATGGATGGCAGGCTTTTGAGTGTCCTTGCAAAGAAAGGTGGCTATATTGTCACTGATTTGTTTTTGTTTTGTTTTTGAATGTCAGAAATGTATATTTGTGAATGTTGAGATGTTATATTGCTTTCACTGGTAAAAATAAATAATTGAAATGGGTATATATTTGTTTTTTGTTAAGTTGCCTAATAATTATGCACAGTAATAGTCACCTGCACACACAGATATCCCCCTAAAATAGCTATAACTAAAAACAAACTAAAAACTACTCCCAAAACTATTCAGCTTTGATATTAATGAGTTTTTTGGGTTCATTGAGAACATGGTTGTTGTTCAATAATAAAATTAATCCTCAAAAATACAACTTGCCTAATAATTCTGCACTCCCTGTACTTGATCATAAGAGAAAGGTATTTGTATGGGATCACACATGTGGCGACATATATACATATAAATATACACATATTAAGCATATTTGCGGTTATTTCATGTACAATGATTTGCATATTAATTTAGTTTCTGTTGACACTCATGTACATGTACCCTGTACCTCTTATATATATGTATATATTCTTTATATGTTTTTTATATACTTTTTATTTGTGTATTGTGTCCACTTGTGTGACCCCCTTAATTACATCAATGGATGAACAAGTATTGATATATGGTCATAACCTTACCTTTTTTATGTATATGGTCATTTCTTTAAATGTTTCTCGTGTTTTCAGTAGTTTCTCACTGTTTTACACATGAGGATGACCAATACTAATTGTGCTCTAATATTAAATTAGGCAATATGCCTTTATTTGGTTATTTCCTTATTTGTGAAATAGTGATCTTTAAGCCTTTTTTCTTTTATTTCTTGTCTATCTTATATGATTTATTATATCAACTGTTTTCTGAATAATTTGTAATAATTTTTTGATGTAACTTTTGATGCAATTTCTTAACAAGCCAAGCATTGCTATACTTTCACAAGTAATATGTATTTGTTTTTAAGTATACAACCTAATGCATCCAAATGGGGCTAAGTATTGTAATTAATAAGGAGAGAGTTCATGTGTGAAACCGATTGTAAACTTTTATTTATAACCAATAAAGGGTGCAAAGTTACAGGGTGCTTATCCAGCCCACCTCGCAGGATGAGCCAAGAAGGCAGATAGTACAGTACAATCAATCAATTGCAATTTCATATGATAACATGCAGATATCTTCATAAACTTTCAATAGGCAGTTATTGTTCTAAAAGACAAGGGTTTGCACCTCTATATTGGGCTTTTTTTAACCTTATTATAAAACAAAACAAGACAAACAGGGGAGGCAAAAAAAAAAGGGGAGGTGAGGGAATGGGAGAATGGGAAGGAAAGGGGGAAACAAACAGAACAGGGGAGACAAAGGGAGGCTAGGGGGGAAGTCGGGGAGGGGGAAGGATAGAGTGGTAAGAGGTGAGGGGGACATAGTGGGCATATATAGACTAACAACTAACATTTCCACATATTTTGCCATATAATCTATGAGTTATTGTGGTGAACTTAGGACAATACCATAATGGGTCAGTAATAGTGTTGGCTCACTCACATTGATAGGAAGTTTCCAAAAATTAACCAGCAAAATAGTAATCCTCCTTCTTAAAATATTGGCATACATCACTGGAGTCACAGCAAGACACAATTAAATAATAGAAAATCATAAACAGGCTACAGCAAGTGTCTTTTCCTAATGTGTTGTGTAGTGATAAGTTAGGATAACAGCTATAGGCTAATAATGGGGGCCATCAGTACAGGCAGTATAGCACATATGTCTTTAAGTTATAGGAAGATTTGTGAGGGCAAAGTGAAGTTAAGGGTGGGTATCCTGGTAACAAAAAGGTTATGAGGCAGGGGGTAGGATTTCCTTACATATAAAATAAAGCTGTAACAGAGCTAATTAATTAAAGACAGGTAAACACCGACAGTGAGCTGCTTGCAAGCAAGTGCTTAGAGGCATAAAGTCTGTAACCTAATAAACAACATGCCTGTGAAACGGAGAATGAGTGTGGCCACAGGACAGCTGATTTGAGCTAGATCTGTCTGCAGTATAAAGGCTAATATTATTTAATGCCGAAAGGATAAATACATATATAAGTACGAATTAAATTCCCTGCTATGAGATCGCTAGCGTTACTATAGGTTGCCAGGATAAAACTAACATTAATCCCTTGTAACGCTCCAGTACCCATAGGTAAAGCTATTAACAAACAAGACAAACAGGGGAGGCAAAAAAAGGGGGGAGGTGAGGGAATGGGAGAATGGGAAGGAAAGGGGGAAACAAACAGAACAGGGGAGACAAAGGGAGGCTAGGGGGAAGTCGGGGAAGGGGAAGGATAGAGTGGTAAGAGGTGAGGGGAACATAGTGGGCATATATAGACTAACAAATAACATTTCCACATATTTTGCCATATAATCCATGAGTTATTGTGGTGAACTTAGGACAATACCATAGTGGGTCAGTAATAGTGTTGGCTCACTCACGTTGATAGGAAGTTTCCAAAAATTAACCAGCAAAATAGTAATCCTCCTTCCTGAAATATTGGCATACATCACTGGAGTCACAGCAAGATACAATTAAATTATAGAAAATCATAAACAGGCTACAGCAAGTGTCTTTTCCTAATGTGTTGTGTAGTGATAAGTTAGGATAACAGCTATAGGCTAATAATGGGGGCCATCAGTACAGGCAGTATAGCACATATGTCTTTAAGTTATAGGAGGATTTGTGAGGGCAAAGTAAAGTTAAGGGTGGGTATTCTTGTTAACAAACAGGTTATGAGGCAGGGGGTAGGATTTCCTTACATATAAAATAAAGCTGTAACAGAGCTAATTAATTAAAGACAGGTAAACACCGACAGTGAGCTGCTTGCAAGCAAGTGCTTAGAGGCATAAAGTCTGTAGCCTAATAAACAACATGCCTGTGAAACGGAAAATGAGTGTGGCCACAGGACAGCTGATTTGAGCTAGATCTGTCTGCAGTATAAAAGCTAATATTATTTAATGCCGAAAGGATAAATACATATATAAGTACGAATTAAATTCCCTGCTATGAGATCGCTAGCGTTACTATAGGTTGCCAGGATAAAACTAACATTAATCCCTTGTAACGCTCCAGTACCCATAGGTAAAGCTATTAACAAAAGAAGTCATGTTGCTCACATGAGTAGTCCGGCTTCGTTCAGTTACCATGGCAGACAAGAATTTCGCCACTAAGCTTGGCAGAGGCGTAGTAAAACACACACGCAGTCAAATATTAGAATATGCCTGTTAGTCCACCATTATACATGAGCTAGTCGGCCGGAATACAGAGCTGTTGTCTTGAGCGGATCACCCGACCCCAGCACGAGAAGGAGTATGGCACTCATGCCTCAGGAGGGTGCAGTTCTTTTGCGGCTGAGAGAGGGGCTGCTCCGCAGCGAGGAGCGGGTATAGTAGCGTGGCAGTAGAGTAGCCGTCACCTCTCCACTCCGACCCCGAGGCAATCTGTAGAATGGTTCCCTGCGGTGTGGTAGTGACAACCGCTGCGTGTCTGCTCTCCTGTGCTGCATGAGTTCTGCAGCTGCTGTCCTCTCCTGGTGTGTACAGTGCGGCGGGGGCATCTGGAAGCTCGGGAGCTGCGTCGTCGCCCTTTTCCGCCATGTGGAGACATTGGTCAGACTTGTCGGCTGAACATATCAGCATGCTGATGGCTGGAGGGCCAGAGTGAAGAGGATTAGGGACACCGGTCGTGGAGCCGTCAGCGCTCTCATTCCCAAAGAGTGCCAGGAATCTCAAGATTTGACGCACCTCCACAGAGGCAGGTCTTGGGCAGATCAGTATATGGGGGACAGCCACCTCTTTCCCCATCTCTGTTTCTGACATGAACGGGTAGTGTGGTTGGGGAAGGAGGATAGGGGAGTGTGACACCTCCATCGGGGATGTAGTGCCGTTATCCAAGGTATCTTCTTTCACATGAGCTGATGGGATCTGGCGGGGCACATTCAAACATGTAGGAGTTACATTAGGAGGTTCGGGTGTGCGAAGCTCTCACATTTCACAGAGGAGATCCCCTATAGTTGTTGTTAGGGAGTCCAGCATAGGCAGGAATATATCTGCTAGGGCCTCAGCAACGTGCGCCATCTTGGTTGTCTGAGTGTGCACGGCTGCAGATCCAAAAAACAAATTTCTTACTGTTCTGTGCCTTCTCGGAGGCCAGGAGTTGTAGAGTCCTGATCCTGGGGTATTCCCGGGCACAATCATTGCCAAGGGAGGTATGGATGGCTGGAGATGTTGCCACAGTGTACTCAAAAGCAAGCTTCAGTCTCGGAACAGAGTGAAGTTGTGGCCATCTTGTTAAGCCGCCTACCGGAAGTCCCGTGAAGCCGATTGTAATACAAAATGTAACAGATGTATCTCCTATTGGTTCCTGCCCCTTTAAATGCATCAGCTTCCCTTACTTACAATTAGCATCTATGAGTAAGCGCATACCGACGCGAAACATGTTAAATGGCTAACTACCTTCCTTTCTATTTTGTGTCTCCTTATTTTTAATGGAATAAAGCTTTTTTTTACCTGTTGCTCAGCAGCCTTCCATTTTTTTTGTTTCTTGCAATGCCTCTACCTGCTCGCTGGCGGCCAGTCGTCCTATAGCAGAGGCTGTCAATCATAATGATCGGATCGCCTTTTATGTGGCGGGCAGGTTAAGAAGTTGCAGTCTAAGACCTCTGCTACTTGACTATCATTCAAGCCTGAAATGGTTAACCTCCAAAGCAGCTATCACTGTTTGGTAAATAAAGCCCAAAGAGTGGATGTAGCTCAGGTACTTGCTCAGGTATTATTTCCTTGTTGGATAATAGAATATGAATGTAGCTAAATTAGACGTCAACTAATCTATACAGAGTATACAAGGTAAACTACAATTAGCCTTTTTCTGAAAAACCTGGGTCCCTTTTGTACAAACAGAAAAAAAAAATCAAGATTATTTCAATGCTAAATAATTCTCTAGAGAGTTAAAAAAAAGAGTTAAAAAGATCTATTTATTGTCAGGTAATGTCTCAAGGACTATAGTTGTTGAAGCAGCCACATTTGCTTCAAAGCCAGTTATGTCTGTGACAAATAGTATTCTTTTGATTTACTATCCAATTCTGGTAAAAAATAAGCCTTCCCAGATGATATATTAGCCCTGCTTGCAGCTTACTGTAGCTGCAGTACATGCTAGTGGAACATCACCTAATTTTATGTTTTAGTTTCCAATGAATATTTAATTGTACCAGGCTGTGTGTTTTTATTCCCATTGAAATATGTGGCTTATTTTCCTTATAATTAATGTGACATTATTATTAACATTAGATAATTTAAAGACTTAAAATGTTGAAAAGATATATGTTTTCCTGCTCTATCAGCTGTTATTCTGTAAAGCAAAAGCATTCATTTATATTAGGAAACAATGTACAGTGTTTATTCAGCTACAATAGTAAAAGAATAGCCATTAATTTTCTTTGGTGATAGTGGAAACTGCAGAGCATGCTTTATCTCTGAGGAAAATAGGGTGTTATCCTATAATGTATGGATACCAATTCATGCTTTGTAACTACTTTAAAGGGACAGTAACACATATTTTTTATTAACTCTATAGAAACATAGGCCTAGATTTAGAGTTTTGCTGGTAAGGACCCGCGTAGCTAACGCCGGCTTTTTCTGGCCGCACCATAAAAATAACTCTGGTATTGAGAGTCCACATAAAGGCTGCGTTAGGCTCCAAAAAAGGAGCGTAGAGCATTTTTAACGCAGCTTCAACTCTCGATACCAGAGTTGCTTACGCAAGCGGCCAGCCTCAAAAACGTGCTCGTGCACGATTCCCCCATAGGAAACAATGGGGCTGTTTGAGCTGAAAAAAAACCTAACACCTTCAAAAAAGCCGCGTTCAGCTCCTAACGCAGCCCCATTGTTTGCTATGCGTAAACACTTCCTACGTCTGCACCTAACACTCTAACATGTACCCCGAGTCTAAACACCCCTAACCTTACACTTATTAACCCCTATTCTGCCACCCCCGCTATCGCTGACCCCTGCATATTATTATTAACCCCTAATCTGCCGCTCTGTAAACCGCCGCTACTTACATTATCCCTATGTACCCCTAATCTGCTGCCCTAACATCGCCGACCCCTATATTATATTTATTAACCCCTAATCTGCCCCCCACAACGTCGCCTCCACCTGCCTACACTTATTAACCCCTAATCTGCCGAACGGACCTGAGCGCTACTATAATAAAGTTATTAACCCCTAATCCGTCTCACTAACCCAATAATAAATAGTATTAACCCCTAATCTGCCCTCTCTAACATCGCCGACACCTAACTTCAATTATTAACCCCTAATCTGCCGACCGGAGCTCACCGCTATTCTAATAAATGTATTAACCCCTAAAGCTAAGTCTAACCCTAACACTAACACCCCCCTAAATTAAATATAATTTTAATCTAACGAAATTAATTAACTCTTATTAAATAAATTATTCCTATTTAAAGCTAAATACTTACCTGTAAAATAAATCCTAATATAGCTACAATATAAAATACAATACCTACAAATAACTACAATGAAATAAACTAACTAAAGTACAAAAAATAAAAAAGAACTAAGTTACAAAAAATAAAAAAATATCTACAAACATAAGAAAAATATTACAACAATTTTAAACTAATTACACCTACTCTAAGCCCCCTAATAAAACAACAAAGCCCCCCAAAATAAAAAATGCCCTACCCTATTCTAAATTACTAAAGTTAAAAGCTCTTTTACCTTACCAGCCCTGAACAGGGCCCTTTGTGGGGCATGCCCCAAGAAGTTCAGCTCTTTTGCCTGTAAAAAAAACATTACAACCCACCACCCACATACCCCTAATCTAACCCAAACCCCCCTTAAATAAACCTAACACTAAGCCCCTGAAGATCTTCCTACCTTGTCTTCACCATACCAGGTTCACCGATCGGTCCTGAAGAGCTCCTCCGATGTCCTGATCCAAGCCCAAGCGGGGGACTGAAGATGTCCATGATCCGGTAGAAGTCTTCATCCAAGCGGGGCAGAAGAGGTCTTCCATCCGATTGAAGTCTTCATCCAAGCGGGGCAGAAGAGGTCTTCAATCCGATTGAAGTCTTCATCCAAGCGGCATCTTCTATCGACATCCATCTGGAACGGAGCGGCAGCATCCTGAAGACCTCCGACGCGGAACATCCATCCTGGCCGACAACTGAACGACGAATGACGGTTCCTTTAAATGACGTCATCCAAGATGGCGTCCCTCGAATTCCGATTGGCTGATAGGATTCTATCAGCCAATCGGAATTAAGGTAGGAATATTCTGATTGGCTGAGCCAATCAGAATCAAGTTCAATGTGATTGGCTGATCCAATCAGCCAATCAGATTGAGCTCGCATTCTATTGGCTGTTTCGATCAGCCAATAGAATGCGAGCTAAATCTGATTGGCTGATTCCATCAGCCAATCAGAATATTCCTACCTTAATTCCGATTGGCTGATAGAATCCTATCAGCCAATCGGAATTCGAGGGACGCCATCTTGGATGACGTCATTTAAAGGAACCGTCATTCGTCGTTCAGTCGTCGGCCAGGATGGATGTTCCGCGTCGGAGGTCTTCAGGATGCTGCCGCTCCGCTCCAGATGGATGTCGATAGAAGATGCCGTCTGGATGAAGACTTCATTCGGATGGAAGACCTCTTCTGCCCCGCTTGGATGAAGACTTCAATCGGATGGAAGACCTCTTCTGCCCCGCTTGGATGAAGACTTCTACCGGATCATGGACATCTTCAGCCCCCCGCTTGGGCTTGGATCAGGACATCGGAGGAGCTCTTCAGGACGGATCGGTGAACCTGGTATGGTGAAGATAAGGTAGGAAGATCTTCAGGGGCTTAGTGTTAGGTTTATTTAAGGTGGGTTTGGGTTAGATTAGGGGTATGTGGGTGGTGGGTTGTAATGTTGTGGGGGGTATTGTATGTTTTTTTTACAGGCAAAAGAGCTGAACTTCTTGGGGCATGCCCCGCAAAGGGCCCTGTTCATGGCTGGTAAGGTAAAAGAGCTTTTAACTTTAGTAATTTAGAATAGGGTAGGGCATTTTTTATTTTGGGGGGCTTTGTTGTTTTATTAGAGGGCTTAGAGTAGGTGTAATTAGTTTAAAATTGTTGTAATATTTTTCTTATGTTTGTAAATATTTTTTTTTTTTGTAACTTAGTTCTTTTTTATTTTTTGTACTTTAGTTAGTTTATTTAATTGTATTTATTTGTAGGAATTGTATTTAATTTATTTATTGATAGTGTAGTGTTAGGTTTAATTGTAGGTAATTGTAGGTATTTTATTTAATTAATTTAATGATAGTGTAGTGTTAGGTTTAATTGTAACTTAGGTTAGGATTTATTTTACAGGTAATTTTGTAATTATTTTAACTAGGTAACTATTAAATAGTTCTTAACTATTTAATAGCTATTGTACCTGGTTAAAATAATTACAAAGTTGCCTGTAAAATAAATATTAATCCTAAAATAGCTACAATGTAATTATAATTTATATTGTAGCTATATTAGGATTTATTTTACAGGTAAGTATTTAGCTTTAAATAGGAATAATTTATTTAATAAGAGTTAATTAATTTCGTTAGATTAAAATTATATTTAATTTAGGGGGGTGTTAGTGTTAGGGTTAGACTTAGCTTTAGGGGTTAATACATTTATTAGAATAGCGGTGAACTCCGGTCGGCAGATTAGGGGTTAATAATTGAAGTTAGGTGTCGGCGATGTTAGGGAGGGCAGATTAGGGGTTAATACTATTTATTATAGGGTTAGTGAGGCGGATTTGTGGTTAATAACTTTATTATAGTAGCGCTCAGGTCCGCTCGGCAGATTAGGGGTTAATAAGTGTAGGCAGGTGGAGGCGACGTTGTGGGGGGCAGATTAGGGGTTAATAAATATAATAAAGGGGTCGGCGGTGTTAGGGGCAGCAGATTAGGGGTACATAAGGATAACGTAGTTGGCGGTCGGCAGATTAGGGGTTAAAAAAATTTAATCGAGTGGCGGTGATGTGGGTGGACCTCGGTTTAGGGGTACATAGGTAGTTTATGGGTGTTAGTGTACTTTAGAGTACAGTAGTTAAGAGCTTTATGAACCGGCGTTAGCCCAGAAAGCTCTTAACTACTGACTTTTTTCCTGCGGCTGGAGTTTTGTCGTTAGAGTTCTAACGCTCACTTCAGCCACGACTCTAAATACCGGAGTTAGAAAAATCCCATTGAAAAGATAGGATACGCAATTTACGTAAGGGGATCTGCGGTATGGAAAAGTCGCGGCTGAAAAGTGAGCGTTAGACCCTTTTTTGAGTGACTCCAAATACCAGAGTTAGCCTAAAACCAGCGTTAGGAGCCTCTAACGCTGGTTTTCACGGCTAACGCCAAACTCCAAATCTAGGCCATAGAGTTTATATATCTGAAGAATACTGTCACAAACTGAATTCATGGATTCTTCCTACTATTGGTAAGTCAACTCTTATGTTGTCCCCTCTCTCATTCTCACACCTAAAACAAACAAACAAACAAAAAAAAACAAAGAATCTATAAAGAATCTTATTTATTATAGTGTGGAAAGACACTGTTCCCAGACAGGGAATCTGTCCAGCTACGCTCAAAGGGAGCAAAACAGCATCCTCTTATGGACTTTCTTATACCAAATTCTTCTGCCACCCCAGTCTATTCTGTAACAGAACTAAAAGCACAAGAGGAGGGCTTGTTAATCCTTTCCGATGAATGATGATAGTTACAGAAAAGTTAAAGGGACATAATACTCATATGCTAAATCACTTGAAAGTGATGCAGCATAACTGTAAAAACCTGACATTAAAATATCACCTGAACATCTCTATGTAAAAAATGAAGATATTTGATATTTTACCTCATAATTTCCTCAGCTCCCAAGAGTAAGCCCTTGTCAGGATCCTCCTAGCTGACTGCCTAATTTTCTTTGACATTATACTGTTTCTTTAAATTTCAATTATCTTTTCCAGCCAGCCTATAAATCTCCCAGTATCCTTTACTTCATTGCTTGGTATTGGATTTTTCCTCATCTAGCTACTGAACAACACGCAGTTGTTACTAACCTAAAGCCATTTTGATCTTTGTCTATTTTGATTGCTCTCAAGTTCAAGTTTATTATCCTCACTTGCCTGCATACCTCAACCAGGCTCCGCTATTAGCATTAAGCGTAGCAACTCTCCTACGTTTTTTCCCGGATCTCTTTCTCAGCCAGCAGTACAGGTATTCCTCTGCGGTGACGTCACACGCCAACTTCACGGAACTCACCAGCTCCTCACTGCTTCTACCGCTCCAGATTTTTACACACAGGTCAGTCAACTTGCCTTCCTGACTACCGAAGCAAACTCTGTAGTATACTCTAGCTTCACTGTTTTGATAAATATCGCTGTACCACCAACGACTTGTGTGTATATACTAGTGACATTCCATTCTCTCTAGTCTGCCTTATGAAATGTTGTTACTAGCAATGCCGGTTTATAATACATTTACTGCCTTTATATTTTTTCCCTATTTTTTCTTTGCATATTAAGTTTCTCATATTGGTTGGCGGAATAGTTCCCTGCTGCACATATTTCACACTGTGATACAAGATGCAGGAATAGAGTTCTATTTTCCAGTATTCCAATTACAATAAATGCTATTTGTTAATGGGGTTTGCAAATCACCTCTTAGGTGATTTATTTGCATATCCCACACATCCTAGCTACAAACCTTAAACTATAAATATCTCAGCAGCTGAGACTCACATTATTTTTAACACTTATTTTTTTAGTGTTCTAGTTCACCTGACAGCCCTGTGAAAAAAGTTATACTTCAGCTGCTGTCCAGCTGCAGGTAAAAAAAATGAACAGCAGCCAATCAGCATTAGCAGTGCTGAGGTCATGAACTCTTTTACTGTGATCTCATCAGATTTCACTTAACTCTCATGAGATTTCATAGTAAACTTCCTTAAACAGAATAGGTAAATAAAATGAGTGTGCATGAGGCACGCTCCCTTGCTGGTCTCGGGACAGGCATTATGATTTGAAGCTTAAAGTCCTTTACAATGGGGTGTGAATATCATTTTGAGGTAAAATATCTTTCTTTTTTACATAGAGATGTTCAGCTGATATTTTCTAGTTATCTTTTTACAGCTATGCTGCAGCACTTTCAAGTGTTTCAACATTTGGGTATCATGGCCCTTTAAGAAGCAATGGTTTTAAAACCACTGATTCTTAACTTGAGATTGAAAACTCACATGGGCAAGTCTGCAACATAAGCTCTCTGAAGCTGCTTCCTCAGCTTTAGAATTGGAGCCCTAGGTGTTATTTAGGCTATTTTGTGGGTGAGGGTTCTTATTAATTTGTGGGGTTAGATTTTAAATGGTGCTATGTGATTAAGAAGGGCTAATATAAGAATTATGGATGGGGATAACAAATAGAGGCTTAGCATTAGTGGGGGTGTTTGTACTGGGATAAAGCATCAGGTAGAGGATGGGTTTTCCTATGAGAAGCGCATTGATGGCTGTTTGTTTAGAGATATTAATAGTGGCCATGGTGTACCAAACGTTATTTTTAATTTGTGGTTGTATGGACCTTGCTTACCCAGTAGTGAAGCACTGATTTATCATTGATTAAGTTTCATTTTGAAAGGACATGGTTGCATGGTCTATAACACTAGCATCTACCAGTATTTTATAGGTATCAGTATTATAGAAGGTGGAAAACTCCTTCAAAGCTTTTCATTAGCAGTTATTAGACTGCTTCATTCTGTTTTCTGTTAAAGGGATTGTCTTGGTGTAAGTGAAGAGTTTGATCACAGAAAGGAGTTAGAGCAATTAAAGGGTTACAGTAGTCAAAGGTAATCAAAAACTGTTTCTAGCTATAAGTTTAAACCTTTATAAGTATGAGTGAGAATCTCACACAGTGCACAGCTTGACATATTTTTGCATCACTGTGGCAAGTGTGAGCAGATTGTCTCTCTAGTCGCTCATATTAGTGTACTGGAGGAATGAATTGCAACACTGCATGATATTCTAACACTTAATAGGAAAAAAGATATGACTGAACCAGGTGGTCATGGTTCTAGCAGTTGGGATGGAGTTGATTCAGAGGGGACTACTGAGGGAAGTTGCTGGGTCACAGTTAGAAGGAGAGGTAGGAGTAATCAGAAGAGACAGATCAGTTCTGATCTGGTAAACCCCAGTAGATTTGCTAGATTGAGTGCAGGTTTTGGGCACATTGTTTCAGGTGTGGAATTGTCAGAGAGGGCTGCTCTGCCTAACATTCCAATGAAAAGTCTTTCAGTCACAGAAAAGGGTTATTCATGTCGGGGACCAAGACAGATGTTAGTAGTAGGAGACTCTACTATAAGGAAGTAGATCCCTTAAATAACATAGTTTTCTGTCTTCCAGGGGCTTGCGTTTGGCATATTGCTGGAGAGTATTGATATATTGTTACAGTTTTATGGGTATGATCCAGCATTTATGCTACATATTGGAATCAAAACAAAGTCAGAGGAAGTTAAAATGTCCTAAAATTGACTTCAGAAAGTTAGGAAGGAAGCTTAAGACAAGGACCTTCAAGGAACTCCAAGGTTGTATTTTCTGAGATATTACCAGTGCCATGTGCTAACCCAGTAAGGCAGAATGAGCTAAGAGCAGTTAATTCCTTGTTAAAAAATTGTTGTAAAAATGAGGGGTTTGACTTTTTAGAGCACTATGCTGACATTTCAGTTGGGTATAATTTGTACAGTAAGGATGGATTGCTGGGGAAAGGATTTTATCAAGTTTAGAAAATCTTTTAAACTAGGGAATGGGTGGGGGCAGGTGTATAACACATCTAGAATCTGAAAGCATAGATTATGGAAGGGTGCACTAAGGAAAGCAACAAAAGTCCAAACCGCTCTAGGTCTCATAATTTTGGACCAGGCAGTCGCATTGGTGATGCTTGATAGAGATCAGGTTAGTTCATTAATTCCTGAATTCCCACTTGTAACGGTTTTTCACCACTTACCAAAAACACATAAGAGCTTATCATTTCCACCTGGGTGACCCATCATTTCTGGCATTGGCTCCCTGTTTGAGCCTTTGTCAGAATGGGTGGACAATGTATTACAACCCTTAGTAAAAAATCTTATAAGTTATTTGAGGGTTTCTATACATCTTTTGTGTCTTTTACAGGGTGTTAAATGGAAGCAGAATTACAGATGGGTTGTGATTGATGTTACTGCATTTTAATCTTGCATACCACACACATTGGGAATACAGGCAGTACATATCTTTTTAGATACAGAAACTAGATACTCAGAAGCATTCAAGCTTTTCTTTTGTGAATTAATAAAATTCTTATTGAAACATAATTTTTTTATGTTCAATAACAAATTCTTCTTACAAGTATGTAAAATTTGCCCCTTTATTCACGAATATCTTTGTTGGCTGGTGGGAGAACATCTATCTGTACACTGGGAATAATCCATTTGCAAATAAGATTGTAAAGTACATAAGGTTTATTGATGACCATTTGTTTATTGTAGAGGCCCCATTTGATTTTCATGCTTTCAAAGATTATCTAAACAATAATGATTTAAATTTGAGATGTATTGGAGATCTATATAAGTTCACAAAGTGTGTTTTAGATCTTTCATTAACTGGTGATGTAGAATCTGGTAGCATTGTCACTGACACTTATCATAAGCCAACAGCGGGCAACGCCATTCTGTAGGCAAGATCTTGTCATCCACCTCACTTAATCCATTCAATACCTAGGGGCCAATTTGTATGCATTAGGAGGAATACGAACTCTGATGAGTTCTTCGCTAAAGCACTTACTGATAGGTTAAAACAGAGGGGATATTATGGGGATATAATGAGAAGATACTTATGGACTTTTTGAAAGGCATTGAAAACAAATCACATATGGAATGTATCCATCCATCCAAGGAAAAAATGGAAATTTGTCCACGATACAGTAGTATTCTCAATGGAATATTCTAATCAATTTAACAAAATCTGTAATATTCTAAGAAAAAAATCTATACATTCTGAGAAATGATGAGTTCCTGTCTAAAGTTGTTGATTTTTGTAAATTTGTCAAAAAAAACAACAACACAGAGTCTAGCACCTAAATTGGCCCCTAGTATGATATGTGACAAGAAACTGGATAAAAGCAATTGGATGAGGAGAAGGGGCACATTCAAGTGTCGTACTAGCTCCTGTATAACATGTGGTGTTCTGAGGGTAGATCACTCATTTACAAGCTTTGGGAGACAAGATAATTTTTCTTTTAACTCATATGTCAACTGCAGAATAGATTTTGTGGTGTACCTAATGGAATGTGCACTTTGTTTCCAACAATATGTAGGTCACACCTCTAGGGAACTTAGATCCAGAGTTAGAGAACATGTCAGGGATTCTAAGAATTATATAAAAAAAAATCAGCAGTATCAAGACACCTTAAAGGGACAGTCAACACCAGAATTTTTGTTGTTTAAAAAGAAAGATAATCCCTTTATTACCCATTCCCCAGTTTTGCATAACTAACAATGTTATAGAAATACACTTTTTACCTCTGTGATTACCTTGTATCTATGCATCTGTAAACTGCCCCCTTATTTCAGTTCTTTTGACAGACTTGCATTTTAGCCAATCAGTGCTATCTCCAGGGTAACTTCACATGCATGAACTCAATGTTATCTGTATGAAACACATGAACTAATGCCCTCTAGTGGTCAGATTAGAGGCAAGGTCTAAGAAATTAGCATATGAACCTCCTAGGTTTAGCTTTCAACTAAGAATACCAAGAGAACAAAGCAAAATGTGTGCTAAAAGTAAATTGGAAAGTTGTTTAAAATTACATTCGCTATTTAAATCATGAAAGTTTTTTTTGGACTTGACTGTCCCTTTAATCATATTCAGATGACCAATGAATTTCCAATGACAGTCATTATTATTTATAGAGTACTCTTACCATCAAGGGGTGGCAATAGGTATAAACTATTACAAAATAGAGAATTTTTCTTGCAACTCAAATGGGGTAATTTTTGCATCTTAGTGTGTATCACCTATTACCAAGTATCAGTGGAAAAATTATTTGTGTTATGATAATTCATGTTCCATATATTGTTTTATTTCAATGCACTTACACCTTTTGACTGCTTGCAATATGCACTCAAATTTAAATGGAACGTTGCAATTGTTAAAGAGTATACACTAGTGATGCATATATAACTATGTCACCCAGTTAGCTTATGATTGATGTATAACTTTTTTTGCTTGAGTATTGAAATATTAATACATGTGACATCTTTATTGCTGTATTTATATTTCATGTTCTCCAGATATACTGATATTTCTGATATGTGTATATATATTTCTGTGTTTTTATAGTTTTTTTTAAATGTTCCATGTTTTATGATTGGACTACTGCAATTGGCTACTATCCCTTTGAATAAGGGAGTTTGTGTTGCATTAGTCATTCCTATGATTAAGTGCCAAGTTCGGGCATGAAACGCATAAGGAGCTATGGGTTACTTGCCTTCATGTACCTTTTTTATGTAAAGTAATAAAAGTAACTTTTAATGTTTTATTGGGCCTGTTGCTTGAGCAGCCTTTCTCTTCTCTACAAAATAAAGTAGAAAAAGAAAGTAAACTAAATGTATGACAACAAATGCAAGAAGCATGATTAGTAAAATTGGGGAGCTGGAACTGATTATATTAGTATAACTTGTGGGACGATTCACAAGACTGGGCAGTGAACTTAGAAGGTTATTTCTTATTTAGGAGGGATAGGAGTAATTAAAGGGGAGGAGACATTTCATTCATATTAAACCCGACCTTAAACCTATAATAAGGCAAGATATTTATATCGATACAGGTTATACTGTATAGAAACTGTGGGTTGAAATTAAGCTTTGGGGGAAAATCCTAAATTTGGTTTTATTAGGAACATGCAACAAGCTCCCCAACATGACAGGGAGAAAATTAAATTGCTAATGCAAATAGGAAAGACTGTTAATAATACCAGTGCTTCACTGGATTTAGTGCTATCAATTAATATAGAAATAGTGATGTTGTGAATAGTTCGCCGGCGAATAGTTCCCGGCCGTGGCGGGCGAACATATGCGATGTTCAATCCGCCCCCTATTCTTCATCATTGAGTAAACTTTGACCCTTTACCTCACAGTCAGAAGACACATTACAGCCAATCAGGGGCAGACACTCCCTCCCAGACCCTCCCACCTCGTGGACAGCATCCATTTTAGATTCATTTGGAAGCTGCATTCTTAGTGAGAGGAGGGACAGTGTAGCTGCTGCTGATTTAATAGGAAAATTGATAGCTAGGCTAGTGTATTCAGTGTCCACTACAGTCCTGATCTCTGCTGTAAGGAAAGCACCCCAAAAAGCCCTTTTTAGGGCTAGAACATGTCTGCTTTTTTTTTTTCCTGTGTAATCTAATTGCAGTTGCCTGCCTGCCAGCGTGTGTGTCAGGCTCACAGCGTATACTGTGCCCACTTGCCCAGTGCCACCACTCATATCTGGTGTAACAGTAGTGTAGATTTAAAAAAACAACACTTTTTTGACTGTGTTAAATAATAGCAGTCAGTTTCCTTCACACGTGTGCGTTTCAGGGCCTGCCTGCCAGGGCACAGTGTCACCCCAGTGCAACTCATATCTGGTGTAACAGTAGTGTAGATTTGAAAAAAAAACAACACTTTTTGGACTGTGTTAAATAATAGCAGTCAGTTTCCTTCACACGTGTGCGTTTCAGGGCCTGCCTGCCAGGGCACAGTGTCACCCCAGTGCAACTCATATCTGGTGTAACAGTAATGTAGATTTTAAAAAAAATACACTTTTTTAACTGTGTTAAATAATAGCAGTCAGTTTCCTTCACACATGTGCGTTTCAGGGCCTGCCTGCCAGGGCACAGTGTCACCCCAGTGCAACTCATATCTGGTGTAACAATAGTGTAGATTTAAAAAAAACAACACTTTTTTGACTGTGTTAAATAATAGCAGTCAGTTTCCTTCACACGTGTAAACGAGATAGAAAGAGAGGCGCCAGACCCATAAAGCAGTAACGTTTGGATAAAAAGACAAATCCCATGCAGAAAAAATCCCCCCTTTTTAGAGTGGGTACTCACAATTGTAGCGGCACTTAGAGCGTGCCTTTCACTACGAGTCGGGACCGTTGTGAGTCGCCCGACAGACACCCCCAGGCAGATGACGTCACTGGTGGAGCTCCGATAAGCTGTAGGCTGTAGCAATCCGTAGGATATCCTTGGGCTCAGCTGGAACAATCAGCGCTCAGTCTCACCAGGGGAGTGTATATACGATAACGGTCAGCAAATAGGTGTTCAAAGACACAGGAGCACAAAGGAGTAGGTAAAAGTAAAATCTGGTTTATTAAGATATAAAACAAACAGCAACGCGTTTCCCGGCTACAATGCCGCTTCATCAGGCTGTACAATATCATACCATTACTCTCCTTAAATACCTTATGTGCACCTGTCTGGGGGCGGTCTTACAGCTACTACCTGCCCTCCTATCTAAAAGTTAACTCTTGACTAGCCGACCTTTTATCAATATAGATCTAAGACTAGGGAAGACAAGTATATGTATTAAACTTCTTTTTTCATTTAGCCATGTGTGTAAATAGAATAAGAACAAAATACATGATTCTTAAGAAATTGTTAATACAATATGTTGTACTATACAAAACTTGTTCAGTATTTCTCAGAGTAATTCACGAGGATACAAACTCTCTTAATATTTTGCCATATGTGTCAAAAAGCTTTGTAAAGAATACAGAAAATATAATAAGATAATATTAAAAATATAAAATAATATAATAATAAAAATATAATTACTAAAATTTAAAATTAAAATTAAAATCACCATGGTGGTGGATTGTACAAATAATGACTTAACATGTAACAGAGTCAATTCAAAAGAACCTAAGCTCTAAAGCATACAGAAAAAATCTCAATGTTTTTTTTAAAAAAGGCTCAAGGACAAAAAAAGAGAGGTTCCCAATATTTTAACTATATCGATTTCAACCCGGGGGATCAGTTATGTAATCCCAGCAGGCTATATCCATACTAATGTGCATATCTATACCTATGCACATCGGATCATACCAATCCTCACTGGCCCTTTAGTTTTGTCCTCAAGATTTTCCTTTTATCTGTCTATCATGTCTATATGACACTAATATTAAACCATGAAGTGTAAATACTAACCGTGAAATGTAAGTATTATCGATATCTAAACTCTAAGGATAAATCTAAAAAAAAAAGAGATAAGACATATAGTATATAATATATAACTAGGTATGACCCAATTTGAATAATATAATGTTGTGATGTTCCCTAGTTATACAACAGGTAAAATAGTCTAGGGTGTATCACTCAATTGGAATGATATGATATGGTGTTCCCTAGTCATACCAAAGGTGGAATAGGCTAGGGTGTCTAAATGGATTCAATGAGGTGACGGACTGATACTATTTACCCTATAGCCCATATATACACCAATGGCGTATGATAGACATTAATTGATCCGTGTGCAACTAGATTCCTCAGATAGACATGTGGGGGGAGAGAGTGAGAGAGAGGGAGACCCACCGGACACACAAAAGACTCTAAAACGCCGCCAAATCTATATTAAGATTTAACCCATTGGGGTGGAGGCTTTTCAAAGTGTGTATCCAGTAGGTCTCCCTCTGTCTGAGTCTCACCAATCTGTTATACAGATGTGATGTGGGAATATGTTCAATAGGACAGATATCAAAACACCCAGTTTGGCCATTGTGTTTAAGATTGCAGTGTCTGGGCACACTGTGTTTCTTATAATCATTTTCCATGTTCCTTTTGTGTTCGGACCACCTCACACTTAGTCTTCTACAGGTTCTACCCACGTACTGTACCCCACATATACAGGACAGTAAGTAGATAACATATCTGGATGCACAAGTTATGTGACCTATTATTGAAAACTGTTTACCTGTAATATTCGATTTAAAAGTTGTTTGTTTGTGTTTCATCCTGATGCACAGTTTCATCCTGATGCACACTGTGTTAAATAATAGCAGTCAGTTTCCTTCACACGTGTGCATTTCAGTGCCTGCCTGCCAGGACACAGTGTCACCCCAGTGCAACTCATATCTGGTGTAACAGTAGTGTAGATTTTAAAAAAAACAACACTTTTTGGACTGTGTTAAATAATAGCAGTCAGTTTCCTTCACACGTGTGCGTTTCAGGGCCTGCCTGCCAGGGCACAGTGTCACCCCAGTGCAACTCATATCTGGTGTAACAGTAGTGTAGATTTGAAAAAAAAACAACACTTTTTGGACTGTGTTAAATAATAGCAGTCAGTTTCCTTCACACGTGTGCGTTTCAGGGCCTGCCTGCCAGGGCACAGTGTCACCCCAGTGCAACTCATATCTGGTGTAACAGTAATGTAGATTTTAAAAAAAATACACTTTTTTAACTGTGTTAAATAATAGCAGTCAGTTTCCTTCACACATGTGCGTTTCAGGGCCTGCCTGCCAGGGCACAGTGTCACCCCAGTGCAACTCATATCTGGTGTAACAATAGTGTAGATTTAAAAAAAACAACACTTTTTTGACTGTGTTAAATAATAGCAGTCAGTTTCCTTCACACGTGTAAACGAGATAGAAAGAGAGGCGCCAGACCCATAAAGCAGTAACGTTTGGATAAAAAGACAAATCCCATGCAGAAAAAATCCCCCCTTTTTAGAGTGGGTACTCACAATTGTAGCGGCACTTAGAGCGTGCCTTTCACTACGAGTCGGGACCGTTGTGAGTCGCCCGACAGACACCCCCAGGCAGATGACGTCACTGGTGGAGCTCCGATAAGCTGTAGGCTGTAGCAATCCGTAGGATATCCTTGGGCTCAGCTGGAACAATCAGCGCTCAGTCTCACCAGGGGAGTGTATATACGATAACGGTCAGCAAATAGGTGTTCAAAGACACAGGAGCACAAAGGAGTAGGTAAAAGTAAAATCTGGTTTATTAAGATATAAAACAAACAGCAACGCGTTTCCCGGCTACAATGCCGCTTCATCAGGCTGTACAATATCATACCATTACTCTCCTTAAATACCTTATGTGCACCTGTCTGGGGGCGGTCTTACAGCTACTACCTGCCCTCCTATCTAAAAGTTAACTCTTGACTAGCCGACCTTTTATCAATATAGATCTAAGACTAGGGAAGACAAGTATATGTATTAAACTTCTTTTTTCATTTAGCCATGTGTGTAAATAGAATAAGAACAAAATACATGATTCTTAAGAAATTGTTAATACAATATGTTGTACTATACAAAACTTGTTCAGTATTTCTCAGAGTAATTCACGAGGATACAAACTCTCTTAATATTTTGCCATATGTGTCAAAAAGCTTTGTAAAGAATACAGAAAATATAATAAGATAATATTAAAAATATAAAATAATATAATAATAAAAATATAATTACTAAAATTTAAAATTAAAATTAAAATCACCATGGTGGTGGATTGTACAAATAATGACTTAACATGTAACAGAGTCAATTCAAAAGAACCTAAGCTCTAAAGCATACAGAAAAAATCTCAATGTTTTTTTTAAAAAAGGCTCAAGGACAAAAAAAGAGAAGTTCCCAATATTTTAACTATATCGATTTCAACCCGGGGGATCAGTTATGTAATCCCAGCAGGCTATATCCATACTAATGTACATATCTATACCTATGCACATCGGATCATACCAATCCTCACTGGCCCTTTAGTTTTGTCCTCAAGATTTTCCTTTTATCTGTCTATCATGTCTATATGACACTAATATTAAACCATGAAGTGTAAATACTAACCGTGAAATGTAAGTATTATCGATATCTAAACTCTAAGGATAAATCTAAAAAAAAAAAGAGATAAGACATATAGTATATAATATATAATTAGGTATGACCCAATTTGAATAATATAATGTTGTGATGTTCCCTAGTTATACAACAGGTAAAATAGTCTAGGGTGTATCACTCAATTGGAATGATATGATATGGTGTTCCCTAGTCATACCAAAGGTGGAATAGGCTAGGGTGTCTAAATGGATTCAATGAGGTGACGGACTGATACTATTTACCCTATAGCCCATATATACACCAATGGCGTATGATAGACATTAATTGATCCGTGTGCAACTAGATTCCTCAGATAGACATGTGGGGGGAGAGAGTGAGAGAGAGGGAGACCCACCGGACACACAAAAGACTCTAAAACGCCGCCAAATCTATATTAAGATTTAACCCATTGGGGTGGAGGCTTTTCAAAGTGTGTATCCAGTAGGTCTCCCTCTGTCTGAGTCTCACCAATCTGTTATACAGATGTGATGTGGGAATATGTTCAATAGGACAGATATCAAAACACCCAGTTTGGCCATTGTGTTTAAGATTGCAGTGTCTGGGCACACTGTGTTTCTTATAATCATTTTCCATGTTCCTTTTGTGTTCGGACCACCTCACACTTAGTCTTCTACAGGTTCTACCCACGTACTGTACCCCACATATACAGGACAGTAAGTAGATAACATATCTGGATGCACAAGTTATGTGACCTATTATTGAAAACTGTTTACCTGTAATATTCGATTTAAAAGTTGTTTGTTTGTGTTTCATCCTGATGCACAGTTTCATCCTGATGCACACTGTGTTAAATAATAGCAGTCAGTTTCCTTCACACGTGTGTATTTCAGTGCCTGCCTGCCAGGACACAGTGTCACCCCAGTGCAACTCATATCTGGTGTAACAGTAGTGTAGATTTTAAAAAAAACAACACTTTTTGGACTGTGTTAAATAATAGCAGTCAGTTTCCTTCACACGTGTGCGTTTCAGTGCCTGCCTGCCTGCCAGGGCACAGTGTCACCCCAGTGCAACTCATATCTTGTGTACCAGTAGTGTAGATTTTAAAAAACAACACTTTTTGGACTGTGTTAAATAATAGCAGTCAGTTTCCTTCACACGTGTGCGTTTCAGTGCCTGCCTGCCAGGGCACAGTGTTACCCCAGTGCAACTCATATCAGGTGTAACAGTAGTGTAGATTTAAAAAAAAAAAACACTTTTTGGACTGTGTTAAATAATAGCAGTCAGTTTCCTTCACACATGTGTGTTTCAGTGCCTGCCTGCCAGGGCTAACAGTAGTGTAGATTTAAAAAAACAACACTTTTTTGACTGTGTTAAATAATAGCAGTCAGTTTCCTTCACACGTGTGCGTTTCAGGGCCTGCCTGCCAGAGCACAGTGTCACCCCAGTGCAACTCATATCTGGTGTAACAGTAGTGTAGATTTAAAAAAACAACACTTTTTTGACTGCGTTAAATAATAGCAGTCAGTTTCCTTCACACGTGTGCGTTTCAGGGCCTTCCTGCCAGGGCACAGTGTCACCCCAGTGCCACTCATATCTGGTGTAACAGTAGTGTAGATTTAAAAAAAAAAAAACACTTTTTTGACTGTGTTAAATAATAGCAGTCTGTTTCCTGCACACGTGTGCGTTTCAGGGTCTGCCTGCCAGGGCACAATGTCACCCCAGTGCAACTCATATCTGGTGTAACAGTAGTGTATTTTTAAAAAACACAACACTTTTTTGACTGTGTTAAATAATAGCAGTCAGTTTCCTTCACACGTGTGCATTTCAGGGCCTGCCTGCCAGGGCACAGTGTCACCCCAGTGCAACTCATATCTGGTGTAACAGTAGTGTAGATTTAAAAAAACAACACTTTTTTGACTGTGTTAAATAATAGCAGTCAGTTTCCTTCACACGTGTGCGTTTCAGGGCCTGCCTGCCAGGGCACAGTGTCACCCCAGTGCAACTCATATCTGGTGTAACAGTAGTGTAGATTTAAAAAAAAAAAACAACACGGTGGAGGCGGAGCCAACTGTTACACTAAGCGGTCGTGTATCACAGGAGCTCCACTCAGTTTTCAGCTTAATAAGCTAAAATCCCTACAAACTTTTACAAACTCCTGCAAAATATCCCTTATTAATCGACCCTGGGATTAGGGACAGACCAGCCAGACAAAAATACAACCTGAGTTCCTATCTAAGCAGAAGCCAACGGGACATCGACAGCACTGAAGCTACACGCTGGGGCATTACTGACACAGCTGGCAGCCCTCAAAGGATCTTTCTTGTCTGCAGCCCGACACCGGACCTTCAAGCCCCCAGTAGGGCCCACACAGAGCACAGTGCCTAAAGCGACCCGCCACAATACAAGTCACCTGGTGACCGGAGGTTCCCCCTGCTCAGAGGACTGCCCTGACTGCCACCGCTTAGCATAAAAGGTGAGAGGTCCGCACTACATTCACACAACTCACCGCGGTTACCACTGTCCGGGGAATCCACTCAGACCCCTCACTTGACCAGATATCTGACCCGGGGGCTTGGTGCTGCAGGACTGAGCCACATTAACGGTCCCCTTTTCTTTTTGGCGCGAATAGACGCCATTTTGTCTCGGCATATCTTTTAGTGTCAGTAAGGGAAACAAAAACCCTCCGATCTATTACTAAGTCCCTTGTTATTTGTATAGAGTAGGGAAGATGAGGAACGTTTGTGCGCTAAGCCACTACAACTAGTAAGATCCTAGACTTCGAGAGGAGCTGGGCTGGGAGAATAAGGAGTGATAACTCCATTGTTCGCAGCAGGGCTAAACCAAAACCATCTCAACCAGCACTATCCTCATTATTCCTAATGGCACTGTCCCTGTTCTTTTCCCTCTCTGGAAACATCCAAAAAACTAAACAACCTCCCACCTGCACAGTATTGGGGATAGTTTGATATTGAGAGGAAGGAGAAAGGGGATTATTATACATTCATAAGAGAAAGAGGGGAAGTGGTGAGGGAGAAATAAGGAAGAAAAGAAGAGAGAGGGGAGAGAGAAAGAAAGAGATAAAAAGAGGGAAAGTATAAAGGAACCTGAACTCTGATATCAGGCCAGGAATAACAGCTACTGGGCACTCATCTCAGTGTCAAATCCACCCTCCCCCCCTCCCTGGTAAGATCCCATCACAACTCAGTCTCAACTTTAAAATATTTAAAATAAATCTCTCCAGAAGGACAGTTACTCTTTACAAGAACAGGGAGCAAGCACAAATACTTGGTCGCCCATCTTTAGCACCTACCACCCCTCCCCCTTTTTCCCACAGCTGTAACTAGCTGCGGGTCATACCCACCTCCCTTCTTCCAGACTTGCCCAAAGGTGGCAACTTCCCTGGAGGGGGGTAACTTTTGAGGACCCATCTTGCTACCCTGACAAGAATCTCACCCTCTGAGTACCTATTACTAATAATTGTACCACTGTGCCATACTTGGGTAACGTACCTGGCACACAACAACTGGGACTTTCACTGTTTTCACCACAGTAACCCCAGAGAAAAATGCAGGGCTAGACCCCCAATCATGTGAGGTGCCAACCTAAGCTCCCACAGGTAGCAATCCTAGAGCAGAGCACTGATCTCCTCTTGTCCACTTGTCTGTCATTCTTTTCTGAGATCTCAGCCACACAGAGCAACACACCGCTGAAAATGGCACAATCCGGAAAACGAAAACCAAAGCACCAAGAAATTCCTAAAAGGACCTTAACAGACCACTTCCACAGTAAAAACACCTCTGACCCTGACCTCTCAGAGGAAGACTCGAGAGACTAACTTCTCACTACACAGACGCCAAAAAAAGACGTCAATCTATTTTAAGACAGAACAGCGCTCTCTCAGTCAACATTTTTTGAGTCTATCAAGACCTTGTCAGACAAAATGGATACCCACTATTCCTCCATAAGACAAGATCTCCGCCAATCAGTCAGTGAGTTGAAGAGGGAGATTTTACATTAGGAGAAAGAACGGAAACCCTAGAAAAAAAAACATGAAGAGCTGGCTGTAGATCACACCAACCTCCTTGCATATTCCCAGAGCCTAGCAGAGCAGATCTCTGATTTAGAAGTCAAAATGGCAGATCTGGAGGACAGGTCCCATCGGAACAACTTGAGAATCAGAGGAATAGCAGAGGAAATACCAACAGCGGATCTCAACAGCTATCTACTGGATCTCTTTAAAAGCATACTAGGCACAACTCCTGCCTCAGACCTCCTAATTGACAGGGCCCACAGAGCCTTACGCTCCCGCAACTCACCCTCTGACACCCCAAGAGATGTAATTATAAGACTCCACTACTACGCAACAAAGGAGAAGATTCTCAGAGCATCCTTCACCAATAAGCCCCTTAACGAGCCTTACCAGAATTTACAAATTTTCCCGGATCTGTCTCTCCATACTCTCGCAAAAAGGAGATCCTTTCAACAGATGACACAAACCCTGAGACACCATAATATCAAATACAGATGGGGGTTCCCGGTAAAAATCTTCTTCAGACATGATGAACAATCCTATACTATTTCGACTTTGGAACAAGGACTAAAAGTTTTGCACAACCTAGGCCTTGCACACCCTAGGGAACTCAAGACAAGACAGAAGAACACCCCCAAAGACCTCAACTCTGCAGCTCCGGAATGGCATCCTCCAGCGGAGGCATCCCCTCTTCGAGAGGCCGGTGACTCTGCCGGACAACCCAGTCAATTGTGACAGTAACTTCTATCTCAGGTCATGGTTGCTGTCTTTACTCCTCCCGGAGCTCCTAGCTAATACCAGAGCACACATACGGGTACTTCCCTTACTCTAATTTTGCTCTTTATGCGGAGAACCAACTAGCAACCCTTCGCCTGACTAAAGGACTCATCCAGGTAAACCCAAGAGCCTACATACGGGTACATAACTTACTCTCTTATGGCTCTTGGCTGTTTTATTACATTTTCACGCTACATTATGTTGTACACTACATTCCAAGCTGTCATTACATTCACTATTCATTCCTATGTTATAAATTACTAGAGTGAATCCCTGCGGGCTGGCTCCAACTCCCCTCCTCCTTGTGGGAGGGGAGGGGACTCGAGCCCTCCTGCACAGAGATAATAGATACCATTTGCCTCTCCTAAGAGATGATACTTAATCTAATCAAGTGCAACATTTTATGCTAGCCTTCATATGCTACGTTCATTAAGTGATATCTTACACCCTCTCCAGCTAGACCGAATTAAAAGATTCAACAAATACCTCATACTCCTACTTAGAAGAGTGTAAGGGGGACAATTCGAAACTCATGTTTTTGATTGTCCTTATTTTTATGTTTCATAATATGCACATTTTTGTTGAGTGATATGTTAGGTCTCCTCTTACGTGCTCTCTCTCTATCTAGAATTTAAGTAGTAATGGTGACAGATGCATTATGTATATACATTCATATCAATAGAGAGAACAGGTCTAATACTGAGACTCGTGTTTAAGTTTTACTTTATATAGTTTGAAATGTTTAATATATTGTACTGCCCATATGGGTTCCCCTCTCTACTTGGAATTCAGTTAGTAACAATAACTGACTGACTTTTTTAAATGTTTGAATAAGACTATCTTGGAGAATCTGAGCGCATAAGACACTACCCCCCTATCTTCTATATTTCCCCCTATGCATATTACATCACAACAACACCCTCCGCAGATCATGCCCTCTCCTACGAGGTCTTTTAGTTCCCGCTCTTAATCCCTGGCACAAATCAGCCCCACTACCTGCTATTTTCACACATATCATATGTCACAACCTGAGGGATACCCCCTTTTCTGGCACCTCCATCCCACCGCAATTACATTTCTCACACTTTTTAGCTATTAGCTCTACCTTCTATTTATACCTCAATTCTATTCGCGTATACACACCCTGTGCACTAGACCGCTCAGTGGCCCAGAAACACACCTCACTTAAAGTAACGTGACATATTATAGGGCTCCTCCCTCCCCCCCTCTCCCCCCAGCTTAATTCCTCTCTTCCAGTTTATTTACTTAAAGCAGCTCTTGACCGCTGAATACCTCAGACCCCCCTTAAATCTCTCACACACTAGTTATACATTATCTGAACTGCACTCGTAGCATTGCTTAACACCTGCTGTCCCTCTCATCCCTAGATTCCCTGACCCGGTGGCACTCACATTCCATCCACTTCCATCTCACACACGCCTACCCTTCCCCCCTCTTCCCACCCCGCAACCATGAATGACATCAGACTTATTACCCTTAACACAAAAGGACATAACTCCCCTACAAAGCGCAGTCTCCTCAATAACTACCTCTATAAAAATAATATAGACATAGCTTTCATCCAGGAGACGCACTGGACCTCCACCTCAGGGATCTCCCATACCAACACGCCATTATCCCATAGTATTTGAAGCCACATACTCTTCAAAATCCAGAGGAGTAGCAATATTTCTTAGCAAAAACATTCAGTACGAACCATTATATGTTAAATGCGATCCTGCCGCCAGATTTATTATCCTAGTCTGCAAGCTCAACAAGCAGCCAGTCACTCTGATTAACCTGTATGCCCCTAACTCTAGGCAGGTTAGATTCCTCAGATCGCTCCTTCGATCTGTTTCTGCAGTGAAACAAGGGATACTCATTGCAGGTGGAGACTATAACTTACTATGGGATATACACTTAGACAGAATCGGACCAAGCAATCATCACAGCGATAGAAACATACATTAACTCTTCAAAGCTTTCCAAACGTTAATGACACAGCACGATCTTTATGACATATACAGATCGTTCCACCCACAAGAGAAAGATTTCATATTTTATTCTGCTCCCCATAAATCGCACTCCCGCATAGACTACTTCTTTTCAAATGCCACATTGCTTTCACAGGTATCCTATATCAAAATCACCATGATATCATGGTCAGACCATGATGCCCTACACCTGAGGCTAGGTTCGTCCCTCTCACCCAACTCCCCTCCTAGCTGGTGCCTACAGGATTGGACAATTACTGACCCAACCCTAAAATTAGAATTACAATCCATAATCACGGATTACCTTAGCCTAAATGATGACCATCAAACCTCAATACAGTATTTATGGGCTGCACTTAAAGCAGTTATGAGAGGTCACCTCATGCAGGCCGAGTCAACCACCCGCTGGAGAAGCAACACAACTCTCTCAGCACTAAACATACAATTGAGACAGTTGAGAACCTTACTCGGATCCCAGTACACCCCGTCAGTGAATCGTCAAGTGGTAGACATCACTAACCAAAGCCAACACCTAGAAATTCACAAAACACACAGACTACTAGAAAAGTTCAAAAGAATATACTACCACCAAAGCAACAAAGCTACTAGCCTATTAACATTAAAACTTAAACACCAGACCGCCCAATCTCGCGTCATGGCCATTCATGATCCGCAAGATAGACTAGTCTACTCTCCCTCGGATATAGGGAACTCATTTAAACAATTCTATCACACCCTGTATAATATAGAGGAATCACAAGACATGCAGGCTTACTCTATAGAGGAAATAGCCTCCTACTTGGAGAATATTTCTCTCCCCAGGCTCGACCCAGAAAAAGCTCAGATCCTGACAGCGCCAGTCACATTAGTTGAAGTACAGAACATTATACAATCCATGAAACTCGGGAAATCTCCTGGCCCAGATGGTTTCACCGCAAGATTTTATAAGACCTTCCAACACTTACTCACTCCCATCCTGTGTAGACTTTGTCAGGAAGCCATGAGTAAAGGCTCTTTCCTGGCAGAATATTTGGAAGCTACCATAGTAACAATCTTAAAGCCAGGTAAACCCCCAGATCAGTGCTCTAGCTACCGCCAAATCTCTCTATTAAACTTGGATACTAAAATTTATGCCAAATTATTAGCCAATAGACTCTCAGTGGTTGTCCCGTCCCTTATAGACCTTTACCAGGTAGGCTTCATCCCACATAGAGAGGGCCCAGATGCGACAAGACGCATCCTGAATCTTCTACATTTTGCCTCGATACAGCAGATTCCCCTTCTGGCCCTGTCCTTGGATGCCGAAAAGGCGTTTGACAGGGTCAGATGGGACTACTTATGGAAAACTATGGAATCCTTTTGAATTGCGGATTCATTCATACTTGCAGTCAGGGCCCTCTACTCCAGTCCCTCAGCTAGGGTACGTGGAGTGGGGTTCCAGTCCTCCTCATTCACCATAACTAATGGCACTAGGCAGGGATGCCCATTGTCGCCCCTGCTGTTTGCCTTAGCTATCGAACCCTTAGCTCAGAGTATCAGAGAGGACTCACGAGTATCAGGCCTTCATATTGGGATGCAGACTCACACCATTTCACTGTATGCAGATGACATCACCCTTTTGTTATCTTCACTCAGGGACTCCCTCCCTCCCATTTTTGAGATAATAGAAAATTTTGGTAAATTGAGTTATGACAAGCTTAACCCCTTAATGACCATAGCACTTTTCCATTTTCTGTCCGTTTGGGACCAAGGCTATTTTTACATTTTTGCGGTGTTTGTGTTTAGCTGTAATTTTCCTCTTACTCATTTACTGTACCCACACATATTATATACCGTTTTTCTTGCCACTAAATGGACTTTCTAAAGATACCATTATTTTCATCATATCTTATAATTTACTATAAAAAAAAATATAAAATATGAGGAAAAATTGAAAAAAACACACTTTTTCTAACTTTGACCCCCAAAATCTGTTACATATCTACAACCACCAAAAAACACCCATGCTAAATAGTTTCAAAATTTTGTCCTGAGTTTAGAAATACCCAATGTTTACATGTTCTTTGCTTTTTGTGCAAGTTATAGGGCCATAAATACAAGTAGCACTTTGCTATTTCCAAACCACTTTTTTCCAAAATTAGCGCTAGTTACATTAGAACACTAATATCTTTCAGGAATCCCTGAATATCCCTTGACATGTATATATTTTTTTTTAGTAGACATCCCAAAGTATTGATCTAGGACAATTTTGGTATATTTCATACCACCATTTCACCGCCAAATGCGATCAAATACAAAAAATCGTTCACTTTTTCACAAATTTTTTCACAAACTTTTGGTTTCTCACTGAAATTATTTACAAACAACTTGTGCAATTATGGCATAAATGGTTGTAAATTCTTCTCTGGGATCCCCTTTGTTCAGAAATAGCAGACATATATGGCTTTGGCGTTGCTTTTTGGTAATTAGAAGGCCGCTAAATGCCACTGCGCACCACAAGTGTATTATGCCCAGCAGTTAAGGGGTTAATTAGGGAGCTTTTAGGGAGCTTGTAGGGTTAATTTTAGCTTTAGTGTAGTATAGTAGACAACCCCAAGTATTGATCTAGGCACATTTTGGTATATTTCATGCCACCATTTCACCGCCAAATGCGATCAAATTGAAAAAAAAGTTAAATGTTTCACAATTTTAGGTTTCTCACTGAAATAATTTACAAACAGCTTGTGCAATTATGGCACAAATGGTTGTAAATACTTGACTGGGATCCCCTTTGTTCAGAAATAGCAGACATATATGACTTTGGCGTTGCTTTCTGGTAATTAGAAGGCCGCTAAATCCTGCTGCGCCTCACACGTGTATTCTGGCTAGCAGTGAAGGGGTTAATTAGGGAGTTTGTAGGGAGCTTGCAGGATTAATTTTAGCTTTAGTGTAGAGATCAGCCTCCCACCTGACACATCCCACCCCCTGATCCCTCCCAAACAGCTCCCTTCCCTCCCCCACCCCACAATTGTCCCCGCCATCTTAAGTACTGGCAGAAAGTCTGCCAGTACTAAAATAAAAGGGTTTTTTAAAAAATAAATAATTTTTTTTTAGCATATTTACATATGCTAGGGTGTAGGATCCCCCCCTTAGCCCCCAACCTCCCTGATCCCCCCCAAAACCGCTCTCTGACCATCCCCTCTGCCTCATTGGGGGCCATCTTGGGTACTGGCAGCTGTCTGCCAGTACCCAGTTTGCAAAAAAAAAAGGGCTTTTTTTATATTTATTTGGCTTTTTTCTGTAGTGTAGCTTCCCCCCCCACACACAGACAAACCCCCACCACCTTGCTGATCTTTTTTTTTTTAAAAAAAATATTAGGGCATTTAAACATTTTTACTAACACATTTTCTGTAGTGTAGCGGTTCCCACCCGCTCCCTCCCCGTGCACGCGCCCGCCCCCGCCCTCCCGTGCACGCGCGCGCGTCCGTGCGTGCCCCCGCTCATCCCCGCCCACGATCCCGCCCCCCCTGCACATAACCAGGGCCATCGATGGCCGCCACCCGCCTCCCGGTCCGGCTCCCACCCACCAACGCAGGGAACCACCGATCTCCGGTGCAGAGAGGGCCACAGAGTGGCTCTCTCTGCACCGGATGGCTTAAAAAAGTTATTGCAGGATGCCTCCATATCGAGGCATCACTGCAATAACCGGAAAGCAGCTGGAAGCGAGCAGGATCGCTTCCAGCTGCTTTCCAAACCGAGGACGTGCAGGGTACGTTCTCAGGCATTAACTGCCTTTTTTTTGAGGACGTACCCTGCACGTCCTCGGTCGTTAAGGGGTTAATATTGTGAAAACAGAAGCCCTTCCCATACACATATCTTCTAAGGTCCTTGCCCGTCTTCAAAAGAAATACCATTTCCATTGGAATGAATCTACCCTCAAGATCTTGGGAATAACCCTTAGCCCAGACCCATCCGTCACAATTGCCCGCAATTATTCGGATAGAATCCCAGAATTCAGGAAACTGTTAGACACATGGGAATTCCGTGAAATTTCTTGGACCGCTCACATTGCGGCGATAAAGATGTCCTTTCTGATGTTGCTACGTTTGGAAGTCCAGCCTCTTTACGAAATGAATCTCCTATTGGCTATAGTGCAAGGGGTGTAACGCGGCGGGGGCGCGCCTTCAGCTCGCTCCCGCGCTGGCTTTGTGTTGGGACTCGTGTTCGGGAAGTGACCCGGAAGATACCCCCATACCGCCTCGGGTACCATGGAGGAGCTGAGCGCGGTCGGGGAGCAGGTGTTCACGGCGGAGTGTATCCTGAACAAGAGGCTACGTAAGGGCTCCGTGGAGTACCTAGTGAAGTGGAGAGGTTGGTCCTCCAAGCATAACAGCTGGGAGCCAGAGGAGAATATTCTGGATCCAAGGCTGCTCCTGGCATTCCAGAAGAGGGAACAAGAGAAGGAGCTGCGAAATAGAAAGAGAGGGAAGAGGCCACGAGGAAGACCCCGCAAAAATGTGGAGTTGGATATTCCACCAAAGCCAAAATCCAGCAGCTCCTCTTCATCCTCCTCCTCATCATCTTCATCCTCTTCTTCCTCATCGTCGTCCTCTGATGACAGTGACACAGAAACAAAGAAAGCTCCTCGTCCCAGAGAATCTCACCCTGTGCCACAAAAGAAGGCACAGGCTGTGGTGGCCAGGCCAGATCTTAAGGAGCCTGTGCGCAAAAAGCGTGGAAGAAAACCCCTGCCTCCTGAGGAAAAGGCTGCCAGGAGGGCAAAACCGGGAACCAAATTGTACATTGAGCAAGCTGCAGCCAGTGCATAGTCCTCAAAGCTTCTCTGCCCTCAAAACTCAATCCAAGGAGACATCTTTGCCCAGCAACAATAGACCTGGGGGTTATCTGCAGAGCTATTGTCCAGCATTGCCAAGAATTCCCCTAGCCAACCAAATGGAAATTCCCCTTGGGGGCTTAGCTGGCAAAGCTCTATTGTACATTATATGAACCGTTTAACTCAAAGCAACACACAGTCCAACACAAAAATGACCAGCTCCACATTTGGTGCAAAGAGGACCTGTCCAGACCCAAAGAGTGCTTCCAAAATTCGGCCAGATGTTGGAATTAACCCTCCTACTCCAAAACCACACAAACCTCATGAAACAGAGGAGCAGTCTCATTCAAATCCAGTGGCCCAAACTGCGACAAATGGTGGAGCCAACAACAGAGAAAGCAGTAGTCAGACTGTAACTATTCAGAGTAAGACACAGGGATTGGCAGCTCATACAGGAAACCAGGCTGGGTCCCAGCTAATGAAAAATAATGGGTCCTCCCAAACTGGAAATGCAATTGGCAAAGGAGAAAAAGTGACCCGGAAAGCTGGAGGAATTGGGGATTCCAGGCAAGGAGCTACAGCACCCCCAGGAAGTAAACCTGCAGGGGATAGAGGGCCGCAGTTTGAGAGACCTGGGGAGCTGGCAGAACTAAGTACTGGAGAGGACAGCAGCCTGGACTCCGACCACGATTCATCTCTTTCCAGTCAAGACATGTCAGTTCAGGCTGGCCAGGACTGGAAGCCAGCCCGTAGCTTGTTGGAGCATGTATTTGTGACAGATGTCACAGCCAACCTTATAACTGTCACTGTTAAGGAATCTCCCACCAGTGTTGGCTTCTTTAACATGCGCCACTTCTGAAGGCATTGAGGCTATAAACCAAGCGATGTTCAGAGATTTGCTTTTCAATCACACTTCTGCCTCCTTGCAGAAAATAACATTTCTGCTCCAAGACTTATTTTTTTACTGTTTAGTTGCTTAAACCTCTCAATAACAAGTGTTTAAGTTGCCCAATAGACTAATTCCTAATTGCAGGTTACAATTGTGCCTGTCCATTAGGATTATGCAAAGCATCTTCTTTTTTTTTTTTTTGTTAAAATATTTTATGGTATGATGTTTATGGAAATTCTCAATTTATTCTATTTTTATTTTATTTTTTTAAGTAATGGTTGCTGGCTTTTTCAAAGATGCTATGTGTCTCTACCTGAGGATGCTATGTGCTTTAATATTAGCAGCTTAAGAAGAAGTTGGGACTGTGGTTTGTCAAACCAAGTAGCTATATTTCAGCTGCATTAGGTCGTTTTGAGAGTAGCGTGAATAGATGGAAATACTTCACTTAAATCAGAATCTTGGTTAGATTTATTCACATTAAACCAAAATACTGGTCAAGCCTTAACTACAGGAAGAGCTGTGCCTAGACATTATTGTCACATGCAGCACTGAAATGGCCCGAAAGCCTATGTGACTGGATCTAGACTTCTCCTTACAGAAGTAGATGTGCCTTGGGTGTGTCTCATATTGTAGAGTAACGTTGGGTCATGTTAAATCCCAGGGCTTTCCAAGCTATAAGGGTTGTGATGTTGTTATCCACAATGTTTGTGCCTTTTTTAGATTTCTATTGTTACTCTTTATGGCAATGTGTAGTAGTTTTCTATGAATCATTGGAAGCCTCATAATGAAAGGGTCCGAGATTAGAACTGCGTTATTTAAATGGTTAACTTTTAACAATTATAACTGCTATCTTTAAAAACTGCATGAAAGCAGGATTACCACCTATTGTGTTCCTTTTTTTTTTTCTTATGCTAAATTGACAATAAAATTTAGGACACGTTTTTGGGTGAATTCAGAACGAAAAAAAAAAAAAAAAAAAAAGATGTCCTTTCTTCCCAAAATCTCTTACCTCTTCAGATCCATACCATACAATATCCCTAGACCTATTCTAAACAAAGTCTGATGACGTCTTATGTCTGGAGAGGTAACAGACCCAGAACCTCTAGGCGAACTTTATAGAAACCAATTGAACATGGAGGACTTGCCCTCCCTAATCTTATAAACTATTATTATGCAGCCAGGCTCTCACAACTGTTAGCCTGGAACAACACGGAACAGCAGACGCTCGAATCAGAACTCATTCCATCTTCACTTACCCTGACGGATCTCCTCTGGATTCCATCACACCATAGACAGCAATTGAATATCACCCTCCAAGTATTAAAACACGCGTATCAGATATGGGACCAAGTCCGACATAATCCAGTCATATCTCCTTACCCTTCACCCATGCTCACCATCCGAGGCATGCTGTACTGCTTACCAGATTCCCACCGCGAAGCTTGGCGACACAGACAGATTCAGACTGTGACAGACTTTTATGATTGTGACAGGTGGCTCTCACACCCAAATCTTTGCTCTATGTACCAAATCCCTCCTAATCTTAGCTTTGAGGCAAACCGACTGAGCACACGCCTACGCACTTGGGGGTATCCAAAGACAAAACTCAGACAACCTACACCCTGGGAGTCCATGTGGCAACAAGCTTCCAATATCACACACCCCTTAGCCGCGCACTACAACCTACTCAACAACACGCGCACTCCGCATACAATTTCACAGCATATGGCGTGGGAAAGAGAACTGGGTTTCTCCACAGATCTGGAGACATGGCAGGCCAAAATCCTGATAACTAAAAAATTGATACACTCTGCTACTCTATGGGAGTTACATTATAAAATTCTGGTCCGCTGGCATTTAGTCCCAACCGCTCTACACAGAATCCATAATACCTGCTCCCCTACATGCTGGAGACGGTGCCAACATCTGGGTACTGCACAACACATATGGTGGTCCTGCCCAGTCATTCAGCCGCTATGGGAAAAAGTCTATAGCCTTCTCCGCAACTTGGGAATCACCATACAGTACACTCCTGTAACAGCCCTGCTCCATCTTCAGATGCTAAACCTCTCTACCCCAAAAGAAGCCCTTGCAATTTATGTTCTCATGGCCACAAACTTAACGATAGCCAGATCATGGAGAAACGAAAAACCCCCATCCTTTGCCCAGACACTCACTGTAATCCACTATATTGGTCAAATTGAGCAATACTCCTACAGGACCTTAGACAAAGTTGACTCTTTTCTCGAGATCTGGTCCCCATGGCTTACGAAATTCCCTGACTGGGTTACACATCAAACAACAAATCCGAGAACTCAAACACGTCTCGATCTCTTTCCCGCTTCCCCCCTCTGCCTCCTCTCACCTCTCCCCCCGGGCAGGGAACCTTCACCCCTCTTTCCATCCAATATCCACCATGCACACCTTGTATTTTCTGTTACTGCTACGCTTATATCTCTGAAATAACTACTCATATTAACTTTACATCTACCAATCTCACTCCCCCATAAAACAAAAAAAAAACGAATTGAGACCATTCCTCATCATAACATGGGTTACGCTTTATTTACAACTGTGTATTACATTGTTATATGGAAAAAAAATTTTTTTGACTGTGTTAAATAATAGCAGTCCGTTTCCTTCACACGTGTGCGTTTCAGTGCCTGCCTGCCAGGGCACAGTGTCACCCCAGTGCAACTCATATCTGGTGTAACAGTAGTGTAGATTTAAAAAAAAAAAACACTTTTTTGGACTGTGTTAAATAATAGCAGTCAGTTTCCTTCACACGTGTGCATTTCAGTGCCTGTCTGCCAGGGCACAGTGTCACCCCAGTGCAACTCATATCTGGTGTAACAGTAGTGTAGATTTAAAAAAAACAACACTTTTTGGACTGTGTTAAATAATAGCAGTCAGTTTCCTTCACACGTGTGCGTTTCAGTGCCTGCCTGCCAGGGCACAGTGTCACCCCAGTGCAACTCATATGATCTGGTGTAACAGTAGTGTAGATTTAAAAAAAACAACACGTTTTTGACTGTGTTAAATAATAGCAGTCAGTTTCCTTCATACATGTGCGTTTCAGGGCCTGCCTGCCAGGGCACAGTGTCACCCCAGTGCAACTCATATCTGGCGTAACAGTAGTGCAGATTTAAAAAAAAACAACAACACTTTTTTGACTGTGTTAAATAATAGCAGTCAGTTTCCTTCACACGTGTGCGTTTCAGGGCCTGCCTGCCAGGGCACAGTGTCACCCCAGTGCAACTCATATCTGGTGTAACAGTAGTGCAGATTTAAAAAAAACAACACTTTTTTGACTGTGTTAAATAATAGCAGTTAGTTTTCTTCACACATGTGCGTTTCAGGGCCTGCCTGCCAGGGCACAGTGTCACCCCAGTGCAACTCATATCTGGTGTAACAGTAGTGTAGATTTAAAAAAAAAAAATCTTTTTTGACTGTGTTAAATAATAGCAGTCCGTTTCCTTCACACGTGTGTATTTCAGGGCCTGCCTGCCAGGGCACAGTTTCACCCCAGTGCAACTCATATCTGGTGTAACAGTAGTGTAGATTTAAAAAAAAAAAACACTTTTTTGACTGTGTTAAATAATAGCAGTCAGTTTCCTTTACACGTGTGCGTTTCAGTGCCTGCCAGGGCACAGTGTCACACCAGTGCAACTCATATCTGGTGTAACAGTAGTGTACATTTAAAAAAAAAAATACAATTTTGACTGTAATAGATTGAATAGCAGTTAGTTGTCTGCAAGCGTGTGTGTCAGGCCTACAGCGTCTACTCTGCCAACTTCTGCCAGTGCACAGTGCTACTCATATCTGTTCTCACAGTAGCTTGCACGCATAGTACCACCAATCGAAAAAAAAAATGACAGGCAGAGGCAGTACACCCCGCAGGGGCCGTCGTGTTTGTCGTGTTCGTCGTGCTGTGATTCCCTTTAGCCCTAGAATAATGTCCAGTGTTCAGAGGCCACGTACCCCGAACTCGAACATTTCTGAGGACATAGTTGACTGGCTAACACAGGAAACCCAATCTTCTACAGCTTCTGCTCGGAACCTTGAAGCACCTTTCTCCTCCAGCTTAGCTTCGGGCAACTCTCAAGTTACCACTCGCCTGCCTGCCGCCACCACCAACACTAGCACCACAGCCGCTTCACTTTATCTGTCAGGTCAGAGGAGTTATTTACACATCAGTTGGAAGAAATGATTGATGTGCAACCATTATTGCCAGAGGATGTAGATAACAGGGATATGTCTCAGTCAGGCAGCATTACACACATGGTCGTACGGTGTGATGATGATGATGTTGTACTCGCTGCGGGAGTTCGGTCTGTCACTGTGAGCGGGCGTAACCCTTACACTACCTGATCGATACAACATCATACCTGATGTTTTAAAGCTTGTTATTCCAAACAATTTAGGAATAATAGGTGATTTATGCCCTTTATGGCTTAAAACCAGACTCTGCATCAACTATGTAATTTTCCATGGGAGTTTTGCCATGGATCCCCCTCCGGCATGCCACAGTCCAGGTGTTAGTCCCCTTGAAACAACTTCCCCATCACTATTGTGGCCAGAAAGAGTCCCTGTGGGTTTTAAAATTCGCCTGCCCATTGAAGTCAATGGCGGTTCGCCCGGTTCGCAAACTTTTGGGGAAGTTTGCGTTCACTGTTCGCGAACCCAAATTTTTAGGTTTGTGACATCACTATACAGAAATAATATCAAATATAGAAGTTAAAGAACATTAAGCAATGTTAAAAGAGTTCACCCAACACTTTTTATTTAAAGAAAAAACAAAATTCAATGATTTAAGGCAAGTGTTAAATAGTATAAATTGGGACAATTGCAAAACATTTTCTGGATGGGCCCGCAACTTCACCAGCATCAGAAGAATACTGTTGATCCAGAATTAAATAATCTGGAATCAGTAGGTTAATCAGTACCAAAAAAGTACTAGAAAATGACTATAAATAAATCTAAATGCCAAAAGGAAACGCACCATGGTAAAAGTTTAGTCTTGCTATCCAGACGAAGACAAACTCGCATGAGTGACTTAAATGCAGATCTCTTGAGCGCAGAGACATCCAAGGTAATTAGGCTCTGGTGAAGCAGCTAACAACAGCAATAGTGCAAGATAAATAGTCAAATACAAAAACTAACTGCAATTAACTGTGAGCAGGTTGGGAATAAGGAAACTCAAAGTCATACAGTCAAGGTAAAAAGTATCACAGGGATAAAACAGCAAAGTATCGTTAAACAAATTCAAAATCCCAAAACAAGCTTAAATCAAATAACAAATCAGTCCAAACCAAGAGTTTAATACAGAAACGAAGTCAGGGGAATCTAAAAAAACAATACCATATTATCTAAATAACAATCTGCCAGAGTAAGAGGTAGTCAGACATTAACTTCACAAGCAAGCAACATCATGGTGCAAACATAGAACTAGGGTTGCCACCTCAGCCATGTTTTCCTGGACACTTATGAGTTACACATGCTGCAGGGTGTGCAGGGAGGAACATGTATTGTGTTTCTGGACAGCACTATTCATGTTCCTCCCTGCACACCCTGCAGCATGTGTAACTTATAAGTGTTCTGTATTTTAAGGGACGGGTGGCAACCCTACATAGAACTAATATAGATTACTACAATTAAGGCCTGATTTATTGTCTAGGCCTCCTTAAAGGTAAAGTATGCCTTAATACAGCAGGGGAAGAAATTACTCTCTTAAACAAAATTCTGCTATGACAATTATTCTCTAATAAAACCACAGTGGATAAAATAGACAGTGTTTTTTCCACTTGTTTTTGCCCCATTGTTTTCTATGGGGAATACATGAATCTGCATGCAGATTTTAAACTTTTTGCGTTTGTCTTATTAGCGCACAAGCAAAAACAGTTTACTTGCAACCTGAAGAGGGCAAATGCGTTAAATAGCGATCCACTTGTAATCTTGGTCTATATAAATTAACAAGTTAATACAAATAAACTATACAAAATAAGCACTTAAAGGGACACTGAACCCAAATTTTTTTCTTTCGTGATTCAGATAGAGCATGGAATTTTAAGCAACTTTCGAATCTACTCCTATTATCAAATTTTCTTCATTCTCTTAGTATCTTTATTTGAACTGCAAGAATGTAAGTTTAGATGCCGACCCATTTTTGGTGCACAACCTGGGTTGTTCTTGCTGATTGGTGGAAAAATTCAGCCACCAATAAAAAAGTGCTGTCCAGAGTACTGAACCAAAATAAAAGCTTAGATGCCTTTTTTTCAAATAAAGATAGCAAGAGAATGAAGAAAAATTGATAATAGGAGTAAATTAGAAAGTTGCTTAAAATTGCATGATCTATCTGAATCACGAAAGAATAAAATTGGGTTCAGTGTCCCTTTAATTTTTATATCAAGATTATTTGCAGACCTTAACAACAGAAAGTAAAATATATTTGCTAACAACAGCCTAAAGTGGTTAAATGTATTTTTGTTTAATTTAGCCCATAATGTGTGAAGCAGAATTCCCTGCGTAAGAAGCGCAAATGTGATCTTGAGATTGCGGTACTTTGATTCGCTCAACTCCATATTACAAGTGGAGCGGTGTTTAAATTACTACAAGTTCCCTACACTTTCAATAGGCCAAGTCGAGTGCAAAAGTGCGCTTGTATTAGAGGTTAATGCAATGGGGGGTAGTTATCAAGCCGTCAACCTCAAATACGCTGGAATTCCGCAGCGTATTTGTGGCGAGGCTGATTCGCCTTAGTTATCAAAGGCTACAGACCGGCAAAAGTAGAATTTTCTGACGTAAGCTTCGATCCGCCGGACTGTCCGAAACAGATCGATTTTTACGTCACTCCAGATGTGCGGCACAATCTGACTACTTTTGCTAGTTATCAAAAAACTAGCAGGTACGCTCGGCACTATTACGGCCCAGCGTACCTGGTTTTCAATCCGCCGCCCTGGAGGCGGCGGATCCCATAGGAATCAATGGGAGTCTGACCATAGCGAAAGTACAAGTTCGCTGCTGCCAGACATCCCATTAATTTCTATGGGAGATGTCTACACCTAACACCCTAACATGTACCCCGAGTCTAAACACCCCTAAGCTGTCCCCCCCTACACCCCCGCAACTAAATAAATGTATTACCCCCTAAACCGACGCTCCCGGAGCCCACCGCAAGCTACTCTATACATATTAACCTCTAAAACTCCGCTCCCTGACCCCGCCACAACTATAATAAATGTATTAACCCCTAAACTGCCGCTCCCGGACACCGCTGCAACCTACATTATACATAGTAACCCCTATCCTGCCCCCCCTATACCGCTGCCCTCTATAATAAAGTTATTAACCCCTATCCTGCCGATCCCGGACCTCGCCGCAACTAAATAAATAGTTTAACCCCTAAACCGCTGCTCCTGGACCCCGCCGCAACCTATATTAAATTTATTAACCCCTAATCTGCACCCCCTACACCGTCGCCACCTATAATACATTTATTAACCCCTATCCTGCCCCCCCTACACCACCGCCACTGTAATAAATTTATTAACCCCTAAACCTAAGTCTAACACTAACCCTAACACCCCCCTAACTTAAATATTAATTAAATAAATCTAAATCATATTTCTATTATTAACTAAATTAATCCTATTTAAAACTAAATACTTACCTTTAAAATAAACCCTTATATATCTACAATATAAATAATAATTATATTGTAGCTTTCTTAGGATTTATTTTATTTTACAGGTAACTTTCAATTTATTTTAACTAGGTACAATAGCTATTAAATAGTTATTAACTATTTAATAGCTACCTAGCTAAAATAAAGAGAAATTTACCTGTAAAATAAAAACTTACCTAAGTTACAATTACACCTAACACTACACTACACTTTAATAAATTATTCCTATTTAAAACTAAATACTTACCTGTAAAATAAACCCTAAGATAGCTACAATGAAATTAATAATTACATTGTAGCTATTTTAGGATTTATATTTATTTTACAGGTAACTTTGTATTTATTTTAGCTAGTTAGAATAGTTATTAAATAGTTATTAACTATTTAATAACTACCTAGCTAAAAGAAATACAAAATTACCTGTAAAATAAATCCTAACCTAAGTTACAATTAAACCTAACACTACACTATCATTACATTAATTAAATAAATTAACTACAAATAACTACAATTAAATACAATTACATAAACTAACTAAGGTACAAAAAATAAAAAAGCTAAGTTACAAAAAAAAAAAAAAAAGTTACAAACATTTAAAAAATATTACAACAATTTTAAGCTAATAACACCTAATCTAAGCCCCCTAATAAAATAACAAAGCCCCCCAAAATAAAAAAATTCCCTACCCTATTCTACATTAAAAAAGTTCAAAGCTCTTTTACCTTACCAGCCCTTAAAAGGGCCTTTTGTGGGGCATGCCCCAAAGAAAACTGCTCTTTTGCCTGTAAAAGAAAAATACAACCCCCCAACATTAAAACCCACTACCCACATACCCCTAATCTAACCCAAACCCCCCTTAAAAAAACCTAACACTACCCCCTGAAGATCCTAAGACTACCCCCCTGAAGATCATCCTACCTTGAGTCATCTTCACTTAGCCGAGCCACCGATGGAACCGAAGAGGAGATCCAGTGTCCGGGAGCGGCGGTTTAGGGGTTAATACATTTATAAGAGTTGTGGCGGGGTCTAGGAGTGGCGGTTTAGGGGTTACTAACTTTATTGAGTTGTGGGGGGCGCCGGTATATGGGGTAGAACAGAGTGCTTAGTGACAGGCTAGCAATAAAGCTGTCAAAAATCCGAAGAGCAGCGAGATCGGATGAGTGATAACTATCACAGTCCGCTGCTCATCGCCCTGTACTTGGTGCATGGCTTTTTGACAGATTTATTGATAACTTAGGCAAAATTTTGCAGGTCCGCTGCGGCGATGTGAGGCGAGCTTAGGCGGGCGTATTGAACCGGCAAAGGCAGGAAAAGTAGACGCGTTGATAACTACCCCCCAATAGCTTGAATGCAATTACATTTTTCGCTCAACCCTTTTACGCAGCTTTTACAATAAGTCTTACTGGTTGTTGTTTTTTATTTTTGGTAAGATATTTTTTGTTTTTATTTGATGTAATGTTGTTGTTTTTTATTTTGTGTAAACCCCTTGTCTTTGATTAGGGATTTTGGGGGTAAGCTGTTAGGGGGTTAAAAATGTAGGGGTTACTGCAATGGGGGTTGTGGTGGTTAGGTGCTTAAAAGGTTAGGGGTGTTTGCGATAGGGGTGAGTCAGTTTAGCTGTTAATAGTGTAGCAAGGTAGTTTGTGATGGGGGATGTGGAGATTTGGATGCTAATAGTGTAGCAGGGTAGTTTGCAATTGGGGGTTTGGTGGTTTCGGTGTTAATAGTGTAGCCAGGTAGTTTGAGATGGGTGTTGTGTCGATTTAGGGGTAAATTGTGTAGGGGGTAGTTTGCGATGGGGATGTGGCAGTTTATGGGTTATTAGTGTAGCAGGGTTAAAAGCATAAGGTGATGTGACGGTTTAGGGGTTATTAGAGTAGGGGGCTTATTATGATTGGTGTTAATGTGCAAGGGTAGGTGTTAGGTTTTTTTAACATTGCTGCTCCCCTGATTTAAATTGGGTTACTGTGCTATCATGAATGCAATATCCTCTGGTCAACTTTTTGCTTGCGTTGGGTTTCGTGCAAGTACAAAATTATTACTTTCAACTTGTAATACCAGTGCTACCTTACGCGCACAAAAAGTTAACCTCTTGCGATATTAACACTCAAGCGGGAGCAGTAGTTACCACTCCACTTGTAATCTAGCCCAATATCAGATCATACAATGTTTGCACTAACAATCAGCTAGATTACAAGTTGTGCATTCGTGTTTTAACGCTGAAAAAAATGGTAATTTTAGCGTTAAAACAGCACTGCAGCCATTACGAGTCTTTTCGGTATAGCTGTACCGCAAGCCTTTTAGCCTGTAAACCAAAATCAGTCCTGCACTTGTAAAAATTATGTTTTTTTCATGGGATTCCCATAGCGCTGCCATTACGAGTTTTGTGGAGAGGCTGAAAAACCTGTTGCACCCGAAAATGACAAGATCCGTAGCGCCATCTAAAAGCAGTAGTTATAAGTTTTTATGCTTACAAAAATCTCAAAACTAAACTGCTACAGAGTGCACTAAACACCCATAAACTACCTATCAAACCCTAACCGAGGTCCTCCCACATCACAAACACTATATTAAATTTATTAACCCCTAATCTGGTGCTCCCAAAATCGCCACCACTAAAAAAAATTAACCCCTATTCCACCGCTCACCAACATTGTCACCACTATCATAAATGTATTAACCCCTAAACCATCACCCTCCCGCATTGCAAACACTATTTAAATATTATTAACCCCTAATCTGCTGTCCGTCCCCACTATACTTAAGTTATTAAGCCGTACACCGCCACCGCTATAATAAACCTATTAACCGCTAAACCGCAAGCCCCCCCACAACGAAATATACTAAAGTAAACTATTACCCCCTAAACCAAAAGCCCCCCACATTGCAATAAATTAAATTCAACTAGTAACCCCTAAACCTAACGCCCCTCTAACTTTAGAATAAAATTACAATTTCCCTATCTTAAATTGAATTAAAATTTACCTGTCAAATTAAAACCTAGGTTTAAACTAAAAATAAACTAATATAATTATTAAACTAAAATTAAACTAACTACCAATTAAATAAAACTAAACTACATATTAAAAAAAATCATAACACTACTCTAAAAATTACAAAGTATCTAATTACAAAAAAAGACTAGATTACCAAAAAATAACAAACACTAAATTACGAAAAATAAAAAAGAATTACACCTAATCTAATAGCCCTATCAAAATAAAAAAACCCACCCAAAAAAACCTAGACTACACTAAACTACTAATAGCCCTTAAAAGGGCCTTACCCATTGCCCTGAAAAGGGCATTTGGATGGGCATTGCCCTTAAAAGGGCATTTAGCTCTTTTGCTGCCCAAACCCTAAACTAAAAAAAAAACCACCTAAAAAAACCTTAAAAAAAACTATCACTAACCCCTGAAGATCCACTTACAGTTTTTGAAGTCCCGCTTGAACGATCTTCATCTAGGTTGCGAGAAGTCTTCATCCAGGCAGCCTCTTCAATCTTCATCCCGGCCGTGAAGTCCTCATCCAATCGGTGAGAAGTCTTCATTTAGGTGGCCTCTTCAATCTTTATCCAGGGGGCATCTTCTATCTTGATCCCGGCGGCGCAGAGCGGGTCGATCCTGAAGACATCCGGCAAGGAGTATCCTCTTCATATGGTTGGCCACGTACACCGAATCTTCAATGCAAGGTACGCAATTCAAGATGGTGTCCCTTGAATTCTATTGGCTGAAAAATTTGAATCAGCCAATAGGAATTAGAGCTGCTAAAATCCTATTGGCTGTTCAAATCAGCCAATAGGATTTAAGCAGCTCTCATTCTATTGGATGATGAATCGCCGCCTGGATGAAGATCTTTCAAGCGGAACTTCAAAAACTGTAAGTGGATCTTCGGGGGTTAGTGAACTTTTTTTTTTAAGTGTTTTTTCGGTGGGTTTTATTTTAGATTAGGGTTAAGGGCAATGTACACCCAAATGCCCTTTTCAGGGCAATGGGTAGCTTAGGTTTTTTAGATATTTTTTTTTATTTTGTGTGTTTGGGAGGGTGGGGTTTTGTTATGTTAATGGGTGTTTGTATATTTTTTTAGAGCTAAAAGAGCTGTAACTTAGGGCAATGCCCTACAAAAGGCCCTTTTAAGAGTCTTTGGAAATTTATTCTAGATTATTTTTTTTTATTTTGGGTATTAGAATAGAAACAATTTTTTTATTTTTGATAATTTATTTGTTATTTTGTGTATTTTTTTTTTTCGTTTTGGGGTGGGTTTTTATTTTTAGATTAGTACTTGGGCAACAAAAGAGCTAAATGCCCTTTTAAGGGCAATGCCCAAAAAGTTTTATTTTGGAATGGTAGGTTTTATTTTTTGTGATTTTAGTGTTTTTTATTTTTTGTAATTTTAGGTTTTAGGTTTTATTTGACAGGTAAGTTTCTATTTATTTTAACTAGGTAGTTAGTAAATAGTTAATACCTATTTACTAACTAGTCAACCTTGTTAAAATAAATACAAACTTACCTGTGAAATAAAAATAAAACCTAAGTTAGCTGCAATATAACTATTAGTTATATTGTAGCTAGCTTAGGTTTTATTTCACAGGTAAGTATGTATTTAGTTTTAAATAGGTATTATATAGTTAATAATTGTAATTTAATTTAGCCCTATTGTAATTATGTTAACGTTAGGGGGTGTTAGGGTTAGGTTTAGGGTTAGGTTTAGGGGTAGGTGTAGGGGTTAATAGTTTAATTTAGATTTTTGCGATGTGGGGGGGCTGGCGGTTTAGGGGTTATTAGGATTATTTAGGGGTAGTGATGTGGGAGGCCAGATGTTTAGGGGTTAATAGCTTTATTTAGTTGCAGCGATGTAGGGGAGCAGCTGATCAGTGGTTAATAGATTTATTATAGTGTGGGCGATGTTGGGGTGCAGGGGAATAGGGTTTAATAACTTTAGTATAGTGGCAGCGATATTGGGAGTGACAGATTAGGGGTTAATAGTTTTATTTAGGTGGCAGCGATATCGGGAGTGGGAGATAAGGGGTTAATAACATTATGTAGGTAGCGGCGATGTTGGTGGAGGGCAGATTAGGGGTGTTTAATCTCAGAGTTTATGTTAGGATGTTTGGTTTAAACATTGTTTTTTTCCCAATAGACTTCAATGGGGCTGTGTTACGGAGCATTTCTTTCCGCAATCACAGGTGTTAGACTTTTTTCTGACCCGCTCTCCCCATTGATGTCTATGGGGAAAGCGTGCACGAGCATGTCAAAACAGCGCTTGTTTTTTGTGCAGTATGGAGCTTAAAAGCACTGTATCGCACACACAAGCTGGGTGTCAGGGTGCCAGGAATCAGACTGAGACGAGAAGTGCAAAAAATATTAAACACTTTTATTAATAGCAAAAAATAATAAAAAAGTCCATAAGTCAAATAACAAGCCAGGAATCAAAAACCAGAACTGGTAGTCAGAAGAGCCGAGTCAGGAGCCAAAGCAAGTAGTCAGACGAGCCAGAATCAGGAACAAGGAAAACAGCAGAGTCAGGAACAAGCCAGGGATCAGGAACCAGGAGGGACATCAGATAGCCAGGTAATACACAGGAGCTCTCACAAACAGGTCTGAGGCAACGCAAAGGCAAAGCATACTGAACAGAGGCCCTTTAAATAATAAGTGATGACATCACAATTCTGAGACTGCATCCTGTCTCACATGTATGATTCACAGCAGTCTGGCCATAAAAGGAAGTGCAGGAAATGAGCAGCATCGCCCACAATGCACCATAGTCTGCAAGAGAGGTGAGTAAAATGGCTGCCAGCAGCACATGGCAAACAAAACAGGTAAAAACCCTGACAGTACTCTCCCTCAAAGACCCCTCCCCCACGGGAGGACAAAAGGCTTATTGGGGAAATGGGCATGGAAGGCACGGAGGAGGGCGGGAGCATGAACATCAGAGGAGGAGCGAGCCGGAACATCAAATACCCTTCAAAAGGAGGCCAAAAATTCAGGGTAATTTGAAATCACAGGTTTATTAGTCTCCCACAAGGGATTAGCCCAGACAAGAGCTGTGTCAGAGAGTAACGAGATGAGAAATACCACCTTAGCTCTGTCAGAGGGAAACGCCTGAGGTAACATCTCAAAGTAAATGCCCACCTGGTTCAAAAACCCTCTGCACTGATTAGGATCGCCTCCATATCGCTGAGGTAGAGGTGCAGAACTGGACATGCTCCTGGTAGGACTAGGTGCAGCAACGGAAACAGGAGCAGCCATAACTTGGGACATTTTGGTCCAAATGTGAAGTGCGAGTCAGCAGGGTTTGCAGAGCTAGTGCAAATTGATCCAAGCGGTGATCCTATTCATCCATCCTGGAAACTATGGCAGGTAAAGGTGGATTATCAGCACCATCAGGATTCATGTCCTTTGCAGAATGTCAGGGTGCTAGGAATCAGAATGAGACGAGAAGTGCAAAAATAATCACACCTTTATTAATAGCAAAAAATAATAAAAAGTCCATAAGTCAAATAACAAGCCAGGAATCAAAAACCAGAGCTGGTAGTCAAACAAGTCGAGTCAGGAGCCAAAGCAAGTAGTCAGACGAGCCGGAATCAGGAACAAGGAAAAAAGCAGAGTCAGGAACAAGCCAGGGATCAGGAACCAGGAGGGACATCAGATAGCCAGGTAATACACAGGAGCTCTCACAAACAGGTCTAAGACAACGCAAAGGCAAAGCATACTGAACAGAGGCCCTGTCTCTAATTCTGAGACTGCATCCTGTCTCACATGGATGATGCACAGCAGTCTGGCCATAAAAGGAAGTGCATGAAATGAGCAGCATCCCCCACAATGCACCATAGTATGCAAGAGAGGTGAGTAAAATGGCTGCCAGCATCGCATGGCAAACAAAACAAGTAAAAACCCTGACACCAGGTTTTTAAAAACTCTTAATGGCAGTGCTAGGGAGGGTGAAATAATGCAACTTTTGTTGCATTCATTTCGTACCCTCTATAGCGCAAAACTTGTAATCTAGGTGATTGTCAAAAACTTTCCACTTATTTCATTAGGAGCTAACGATTTACAAAGTTTGCACAAAGAAGGGATGCGCTCAATTTTTTGATAATGCAAGTCAATTGGATGTTTGTTTGATTTTTATATCATGCTCTATCTAAATCCTGACATTTTGACTGTAGTATTCCTTTAACATTTTTTAAAATATATGAAAACTCAAAAGAGCCACATTATGAAGTATTGACAATGACCTCTATGTATGAAGCTGTCTACTTTCCTGCATTCGCCGGCCCAATACTCTTGCCTAATCTCGCCTACCATCGCCGCCGCGGACCTGAATACGTTCGCCAAAGTTATCAAAAAAGCTGTCAACAAGCCGTGCACCAAGTACGGGGCGATGAACAGCGGACTGTTGTTCACTGACAGTCATCGATCTCGCTGCTCATCGGCTTTTTCGCAGCTTTTCTGATAGCCTGTCACTAAGCACCCACTCTAAACTACACAGTTTTACCCCCTAAACCAAACCGGCACTCCTGGACCCCGCCGCAACTATAATAAATGTATTAACCCCTAAACCGCCGCTCCTGGACCCCGCCGCCACCTACATTATACCTATTAACCCCTATCCTGCCCCCCACTACACCGCCGCCACCTATATTCAAGTTATTAACCCCTATCCTGCAGATCATGGACCCCGCTGCAACTAAATAATTTGTTTAACCCCTAAACCGTCGAACCCCTATCCTGCCCCCCACTACACCGCCGCAACCTACATTAAACTCATTAACCCCTAAACCGCCACCTATATTAAGCTTATTAACCCCTAAACCTAAGTCTAACATTAACACTAACACCCCCCTAACTTTAATATTATTTAAAATAATTCTAAATAAAACTTACTATTATTAACTTAATTATTCCTATTTAAAAATAAATATTTACCTATAAAATAAACCCTAAGATAGGTACAATATAACTAATAATTATGTGGTAGCTATTTTAGGATTTATTTCTATTTTACAGGCAACTTTGTATTTATTTTAACTAGGTACAATAGTTATTAAATAATTATTAACTATTTAATAGATACCTAGTAAAAATACTTACAAAATTACCTGTAAAATAAATCCTAACCTAAGTTACAATTAAACCTAACACTACACTATCATTAAATGAATTAAATAAAATAACTACAATTACCTAAAATTAAATGAAATTAAATAAACTAATCTATAGTACAAAAAAAACAAACACTAAATTACAGAAAATAAAAAAGAATTACAAGAAGTTTAAACTAATTACACCTAATCTAAGCCCCCTAATAAAATAATAAAGCCCTCCAAAATAAAAAAATGCCCTACCCTATTCTAAATAACCAAGTAACCAGCTCTTTTACCAGCCCTTAAAAGGGCTTTTTGTGGGGCATTGCCCCAAAGTAATCAGCTCTTTTACCTGTAAAAAAAATACAACCCCCCAAACATTAAAACCCACCACCCACATACCCCTACTCTAACCCACCCAAACCCCCCTTAAAAAATCTAACGCTAACCTCCTGAAGATCTTCCTACCTTGAGTCGTCTTCACCCAACCGGGCCGAAATCTTCATCCAAGGTGCGCAGAGGACGTCCTTCATCCAGTAGAAGTCTTCATCCAGGCGTCGTCTTCAATCTTCATCCATCCGGAGCGGAGCCATCTTCAAAGGAGCCGACGCGGAGCCATCCTCTTCAACCGACAACTTCCCGACAAATGAAGGTTCCTTTAAGGGACGTCATCCAAGATGGCGTCCCTCGAATTCCGATTGGCTGATAGGATTCTATCAGCCAATCAGAATTAAGGTAGGAAAAATCTGATTGGCGGAACATCAAGAGCTCAAAATCCTCACCCGCGGCATCTGTGTGTGCTCCGGGCGGCGTTGAAGACGAGCGGTGAAGTGGATCCCTACAGCACGCCAGCATGTGCACGGCCAAGTTCCGGGTGTGTGACGTCATGGTAAGGGGCGGGTAAGCTGGAAGGACTGGGGAGAGCCAACTGCTTCTGATTCCAAAGTGCCAGTATAGTACGGGGGAAGTTTAGGGCTGCTAGAAAGTTGACATCCATGCCTTATTCATATCCGATGAAAGTTTACAAATGAGGCAAGTGAGGCACCGGATGTATGCAACAAAAAACGTCCTTTATTTAAAAGGTATGCATGGAAACATGGGTAAAAAGCTTGAAAACCCTTGGGGGCAAAGGTGGAGTAGTGGTTTCCCACGTACCCTGATACTGACGCGTTTCGGTTGTTGCCATAGTCGTAGCTGAAGGGCTAAAGCATTCACTTCAATATAAACATAAAAGTCACCTGTGATTGGTTAAAACATATGCTATGTGACTAAATCACACCTCCACCAATGAACTTCTGTGTCTGCCCATTTTCGGATGTCAGCACTTTCACACTATAACATAAAATACGTTTCAAAATATATAAAGCATTACTACCATATACATAAAAGGAAAACAACACTGATATGACTTCCAAAATTGTAAATGGACAAAGTCCATTCTAGAATAATTTGCATATAATCCATAATGTCAATATATCCATATGTATCATGTGTGGCATGTAAGGGATAGAGGTTTAAAATTCTATTATCTAAAACTTCATTATTTTATACATGAACATTAGAAGGGCTATAGGAATAGGATTATATTTGCTAGAGTGGGAACTAAAGGGAGGGAGTGGACAATAAAGTTAAGATACTCATTTCTCTCAATACACAGGCTAACACCAGAAGTTAATCAGATCAAATTCTGAATTAAATCCTGTGGGCACCCTAGTGTTCAACCTGTGTATCCAGAAAACCTCCCTCTTTAAAAGCAAGGTTTCTCTATCCCCTCCCCTATTGTTAGTATTCACAACCAAAATGATGGTCCAAGAAAGCGTCTTGGGATCCTTATCATGTTTAACTCTGAAGTGACTCACTAAGGGGGTGGTTAATTTGCCAGTCTTGATATCATTTATATGTTCCCTTATCCTAGTCCTGACTTGCCGGGTCATTTGACCAGTATTTTGAATCTCACATGAGTCACAGTTCAGCAAATAAATTGCATAGGTGGATCTGCAGTTGAAAAGTGCTCTATGCACAAATGTTTCACCAGTGTATGCGCTTCTGAAAATATTGCCCAATCTTGCATGTCCACATGCAAGCAATTGCTGTAGCTGCATTTGTATACCCCCTTATATCTAAGCCAGGAGGATTCACTAATCTCATCCTATTTTAGTTGTGTTGGGGCTACAAAATTCCCTATAGTTTATCCCCTTTTGAAAGCAAAGCGTACTCTTTGCGAGGCAACCTGTGCAAGATCATCATCTGCTCTTAGCAATGTCATGTGTCTGCGTATGATATTGCATATCTGATAGTATTGCCTGCTAAACTGTGTCACAAAAGTTAACTGTTCAGAGTCCCTGCCATATCCTGTTAATTTGGACTTATCCAAGAGAAGACTAGATCTCTCAACAGCCCTTATTTCCTCACGGGCTCTATCTATATCCTGTTTAGGGTAACCCCTCTCAAGGAATTTCCTGGATAGTTCCTTTTCATGTCTGGAGTATTCACTATCACGGGTGCAATTTCTTTTCACCCTTCTGAACTGTCCCTTAAGTACAGACCTGAATACTTGCTTGGGATGGCTGCTTTCAGCATGTAAAAGGGTGTTCCTTGTTATCAGTTTTCTGCATAATTCAACTCTTACATTCTCTGCTCCCTCCCCATGGAGGGTGACATCCAGATAATTAATGCTAGATGCCCCAAAATCGTGGGTGAACTGTAAGTTGGCATTATTAGTATTCAAATGACCCACAATCTCCTGAGCTTCATCCCTGCTTCCTTCCCAAATGAAAAGCAAATTGTCTAAATAGCGACGATAATAGACAATGTTTTTTTTGCATTTATTTTCAACTCCAAAGATGTGGCACAGCTCCCACCAACCCATATACAGGTTGGCGTATGAGGGAGCAAATTTTGCCCCCATGGCCGTGCCACATCTCTGGAGATAAAAGTTATGCTCAAAGACGTAAAAAATTATGGGTAAGCAAGAATTCAGTAGTTCTTAAAACAAATTTGATGAACTCTTCATTGTGTTCTGTAGACCTCCTGAGGAAAAAAGCAGTGGCTTCCAAAGCACAATTGTGTGGGATGAACGAGTATAATACTTTAACATCAACAGATAGCCAGCCATAGCTATTTCTCCAGGGGATTACTTCAATTTCTTTAAGTAACTGTTTTGGTATCTCTGAGGTGACTTAAAAGTTCCCCCACTAGGGGTTATAATAATGAATCCAACCACTTAGATAATGGTTCTAACATTGAGTCAATTCCACTGATGATGGGTAGTGATGTCGCGAACCGCCATTGAATTCAATAGGCAGGCGAACTTTAAAACCTACAAGGACTCTTTCTGGCCACAATAGTGATGGAAAAGTTGTTTCAAGGGTCCTAACACCTGGACTGTTGCATACTGGAGGGGGATCCCTGGCAAAACTCCCATGGAAAATTACATAGTTGATGCAGAGTTTGCTTTTAAGCCATAATGGGTCTAAATCAACTAACATTCCCAAAGTGGCTGTCTCAAAACATCCCGGACAGAAGATAGATTGATAGTGATAGATAGGATAGATAGATATACATAGATTGATAGTTAGATAGAATCGATAGAAGAGAAATAGATATATTTGTTAGATATATAATTACCCTAATAAATTCTAATAATCAAACATGCGTTCTTGGACCCAACTAGCTTGTGTCAATTAGTACTTTTCTTAGCACTTTAATCCCTGTTTCCCCCCCCCCCCTATCGTGGGAGTTCTATATGGCCTGCCAGATTACCCTGAAAAATTATAATAATAAGACATGTGGTCTGCTACCTATTTTAACGAGGTTGTGTTTTAAGTACTACCATTCTTAGCACTTTAATCTCTGTAACTCCCCCTATTTGGTGAGGTCTATACGGCCTGGATGATTACCCATACAAAATATAATAAGACATCTGCTCTTGGTCTGCGACCCATGGTAACTATGTTGTGTTAATTAGTAATGTCCTTCGCATTTTAATAGCTGTTACTCATACTCACCCTATCGGTGGAGGTCTATATGGCCTGCATGATTACCCTTACAAAATATAACAACCAAACATATGTTCTGGGACCCATGGTAAGTAGGTTGCGTTATGTAGTACTGTTCTTTGCATTTTCATACCTGTTACAACACCAAATGGTGGCAGGTCTATCTGTCCTTCATGATTAGCTGCACCCAAACCCAAAAAACTCTGTTGTTTCAATTAGTACTATTCTTAGCACTTTCATCCCTGTTACGGGCGGTCTACATGGCCATCATGATTAGCCGAACAAAATACTACAATCCAACCTTTGCTCAGTCTTCATAGGCCCTTCATTGTCTGTATTTTGATAGTACAGTTCTTATTATTTTTATAGCTGATACAACACCGAATGTTGTCAGCTCTATATGGCCTGCAGGAATAGCTGCACCCAATACAAAAATAAATCCAAGCGGTCTTGGATTAACACCCATGGTTAACTCTGTTGTTTCAAGTAGTACTATTCTTAGCACTTTCATCTCATCATCCCTGTTAGTTCCAGGACTCTCGGTGGTGGTGGTCTACATGGCCATCATGATTAGCCTAACCAAATACTACAATCCAACCTTGGCTCAGTCTTCCTAAGGCCCTTCATTGGCTGTATTTTGGTAGTACTGTTCTTATTAGTTTAATAGCTGATACGACACCGAATGTTGTCAGCTCTATATGGCCTGCATGAATAGCCGCACCCAAAGCCAAAAAAAAGCCAAGCGGTTTTGCACTAACACCCATGGCTAACTCTGTTGTTTAAAGTTCTACTATTCTTAGCTCTTTCATCTCATCATCCCTATTACTTCCAGGACTCTCGGTGGTGGTGGTCTACATGGCCATCATGATTAGCCTAACCAAATACTACAATCCAACCTTGGCCCAGTCTTCCTAAGGCCCTTCATTGGCTGTATTTTGGTAGTACTGTTCTTATTAGTTTAATAGCTGATACGACACCGAATGTTGTCAGCTCTATATGGCCTGCAGGAATAGCCGCACCCAAAGCCAAAAAAAAGCCAAGCGGTTTTGCACTTACACCCATGGCTAACTCTGTTGTTTCAAGTTCTACTATTCTTAGCTCTTTCATCTCATCATCCCTGTTACTTCCAGGACTCTCGGTGGTGGTGGTCTACATGGCCATCATGATTAGCCTAACCAAATACTACAATCCAACCTTGGCCCAGTCTTCCTAAGGCCCTTCATTGGTTGTATTTTGGTAGTACTGTCATCCTTTTGAATAAAAGATTACAGTAAAGGCATTGATTTTAGAAACCCACAGATCATTATTTGCAACCGTGAATTTAGAAAAAAAAATTGATTACACAGACGTGACACTTATTTATGCTCAGGCCTTTTTAATACGAGGGTCCCGGAGCCTCAACTGAAACAACAGCATGAAAGAGGAGATATGTCATCCTTTTGAATAAAAGATTACAGGAAAGGATTGATTTTAGAAACCCACAGATCATTATTTGCAACCGTGAATTTAGAAAAAAAAATTGATTACACACCCGTCACACTTATTTATGCTCAGGCCTTTTTAATACGAGGGTCCTGGAGCCTCAACCGAAACAACAGCATGAAAGAGGAGATATGTCATCCTTTTGAATAAAAGATTACAGGAAAGGCATTGATTTTAGAAACCCACAGATCATTATTTGCAACCGTGAATTTAGAAAAAAAAATTGATTACACACCCGTCACACTTATTTATGCTCAGGCCTTTTTAATACGAGGGTCCCGGAGCCTCAACCGAAAAAACAACAGCATGAAAGAGGAGATATGTCATCCTTTTGAATAAAAGATTACAGGAAAGGCATTGATTTTAGAAACCCACAGATCATTATTTGCAACCGTGAATTTAGAAAAAAAAAATTGATTACACACCCGTCATACTTATTTATGCTCAGGCCTTTTTAATACGAGGGTCCCGGAGCCTCAACCGAAACAACAGCATGAAAGAGGAGATATGTCATCCTTTTGAATAAAAGATTACAGGAAAGGCATTGATTTTAGAAACCCACAGATCATTATTTGCAACCATGAATTTAGAAAAAAAAATTGATTAGACAGCCGTGACACTTATTTATGCTCAGGCCTTTTTAATACGAGGGTCCCGGAGCCTCAACCGAAACAACAGCATGAAAGAGGAGATATGTCATCCTTTTGAATAAAAGATTACAGGAAAGGCATTGATTTTAGAAAGCCACAGATCATTATTTGCAACCGTGAATTTAGAAAAAAAAATTGATTACACAGCCGTCACACTTATTTATGCTCAGGCCTTTTTAATACGAGGGTCCCGGAGCCTCAACCGAAACAACAGCATGAAAGAGGAGATATGTCATCCTTTTGAATAAAAGATTACAGGAAAGGCATTGATTTTAGAAACCCACAGATCATTATTTGCAACCGTGAATTTAGAAAAAAAAATTGATTACACACCCGTCACACTTATTTATGCTCAGGCCTTTTTAATACGAGGGTCCCGGAGCCTCAACCGAAACAACAGCATGAAAGAGGAGATATGTCATCCTTTTGAATAAAAGATTACAGGAAAGGCATTGATTTTAGAAACCCACAGATCATTATTTGCAACCATGAATTTAGAAAAAAAAATTGATTAGACAGCCGTGACACTTATTTATGCTCAGGCCTTTTTAATACGAGGTTCCCGGAGCCTCAACCGAAACAACAGCATGAAAGAGGAGATATGTCATCCTTTTGAATAAAAGATTACAGGAAAGGCATTGATTTTAGAAAGCCACAGATCATTATTTGCAACCGTGAATTTAGAAAAAAAAATTGATTACACAGCCGTCACACTTATTTATGCTCAGGCCTTTTTAATACGAGGGTCCCGGAGCCTCAACCGAAACAACAGCATGAAAGAGGAGATATGTCATACTTTTGAATAAAAGATTACAGGAAAGGCATTGATTTTAGAAAGCCACAGATCATTATTTGCAACCATGAAATTACACAAAACCATTGATTAGACAGCCGGGACACTTATTTATGCTCAGGCCTTTTTAATACGAGGGTCCCGGAGGCTCAACCGAAACAACAGCATGAAAGAGGAGATATGTCATTCTTTTGAATAAAAGATTACAGGAAAGGCATTGATTTTAGAAACCCACAGATCATTATTTGCAACCGTGAATTTAGAAAAAAAAATTGATTAGACAGCCGTGACACTTATTTATGCTCAGGCCTTTTTAATACGATGGTCCCGGAGCCTCAACCGAAACAACAGCATGAAAGAGGAGATATGTCATACTTTTGAATAAAAGATTACAGGAAAGGCATTGATTTTAGAAACCCACAGATCATTTATATGACCCGTGTAATAGAAAAAAACATTCATTAGACACCGGTTACACTTATTTATCCTCAGGCCTTGTTAATACGAGGGTCCCGGAGCCGCAACTGAAACAACAGCATGAAAGAGGACATATGTCAATCTTTTTGAATTATAGATTACAGGAAAGGCATTGATTTTAGAAACAGTGAGATAATTACTTGCAACCGGGAAATCAAAAAAAAATTGAACAGACACCCAGTACACTTTATTATCCATAGGCCTTTTCAGCAGAGGCTCCAGGACCCTCAACAAAAACAAGAGCAGGGAGCTGGGCATAGGAGTACAATGGAGTGTGACAATAATAATCTGAAAGTGAAGATTGCATAGTTGTGGCATTTTAATTTTGTTATCGTGGGAACTTAGTACTTGCAATGACCTTGCTCTGGTGAATCCATATCGCAAATGTGTTATTTAAGGCACTGTTTGTCTATTTTTTTGAATATCAGCATTTGTTAAATGAAGCTCAACTTAGGCCGGTGAGAAACGACCTTTCTTCTGGCTGTTTGCAAATGTTGTGGCTCTGGACAAACATGTGAATAAGGGGCCATCAGCCATATTCTGCACGCAACCCCTTTGATGATTGACGATAAACATGTGTCACCTGCAAGCAGAGCTCGTTACTTCTGTCTAAATCATCTTCCTGGTATGGACAGGCCACTGTTTTCCACAGCAAGTACAAATTTTGAAATACAAGATTGTCTTGAGTATGGTAGGAAACCAAAGTTTATTTAATTCAGTACTATCTATCACCACAAAAAATGAACTTCTTGAAGCAACAAAAATGCCAGCAATTTCATGTGCATATGGATGACAAGGATGTCATGTCCTTTGGTGCACAGAGATGGAGACGATTTTTGCCCTCCCTGTACACTACCCAGATGTCTCAAACATCACCAGAAACACAATACAGCCACTCTTGTGAAGTTCCTGGTGTTCCGGTAGCCATCTCTTTGCGCTCCTAAAGGAATACTTTATCAGTGTTTTTGTATACATCCGACAACAGCTTTGGAGACTGTGGTGACGCACACGTTATTTACTGTTGTTCCAGCTGTGGCAATATCAATTGGCATGAAAAAGTTAAGATTTGTGGGTGGGGGAGCCTATAGCTGTTAAGGTAGGACGTGTGTTTGAGGAGCTCCAGGTCTTACAAGTTACTTTGGAGTTAGTTTTCAACCTTAATTTAATTTTCTTTTTGGGATTCATAGTCACACTTTCTGGGGCTATCCAAGAGGAGCCTGGTAAAAGCAGTAGTAGTCACCCCTTATATCAACGGGTACGGAGACCTGTTTTTTGCGTTTCCAATATTGCGCCGTACCCCAAACTAATCCTGAATGAAAAAAAAAATTTAAAATTTGGACTAGTGACGCACATTTTATGCACGCTGTGGCAATTGCAATTTGCAATAAAAATAATCTGCTAACAACAACCACTACCTACTACCACACCTGACTCCTGAAGTCATGCTTCAGTTATTAAGTCAAGTTAAATTAATTTTTTTTCTTTATTATGCGCAGCAGAGGCTCCAGGACCCTCGACAAAACCAGCAGCAGGAAAGAGGACATATGGCATCCTTTTGAAAAAAATGATTATAGGAAAGGCATTGATTTTAGAAACACAGAGATCATTAGTTGCAACCGTGAAATCACAAAAAACTTCGATTATACACCAAGTACACTTATTTATCCTTAGGCCTTTTTAGCAGAGGCTCCAGGACCCTCCACAAAACCAGCAGCATGAAAGAGGACATATGGCATCCTTTAGAAAATTAGATTACAGGAAAGGCATTGATTTTAGAAACACAGAGATCATTAGTTGCAACCGTGAAATCACAAAAAACTTCGATTATACACCAAGTACACTTATTTATCCTTAGGCCTTTTTAGCAGAGGCTCCAGGACCCTCCACAAAACCAGCAGCATGAAAGAGGACATATGGCATACTTTAGAAAATTAGATTACAGGAAAGGCATTGATTTTAGAAACACAGAGATCATTAGTTGCAACCATGAAATCTAAAAAAACATAGATTATACACCCAGTACACTTATTTATCCTTAGGCCTTTTTAGAAGAGTGTCCCGGAGCCTCAACAGAAAGAACAGCATGAAAGAGGACATATGGCATCCTTTTGAATAATAGATTACAGGAAAGGCATTGATTTTAGAAAGACAGAAAAAAATTGTTACAAATGGGAAATCTAAAAAAACATTGAATAGACACCCAGTACACTTCTTTATCCTTCGGCCTTTTGAGCAGAGGCTCCAGGACAATCAACAAAACCAGCAGTAGGAAAGAGGACATATGGCATCCTTTGTGAAAAAAAGATTATAGGAAAGGCATTGATTTTAGAAACCCGGGGATAATTTGTTGCAACCGTGAATTTGAATAAAAAAAAAAGATTGGATGGACACCAGGTACAATTCTTTATCCATAATGACTTTTTATAAGAGGGTCCAGGACCCTCAAACAAAAAACCAGCAGGAAAGAGGACATATGGCATACTTTTGAACAATACAGTAAGAGTACAGGAAAGGCATTGATTTTAGAAACCCATAGATAATTTTTTGCAAATGTAAATTTGAATAAAAAAAATGATTCGATGGACACCCAGTACACCACTTTCTCCTTAGGCCTTTTATAACAGGGTCCTGGATCCTCAAAAAAAACACCAGCAGGAAAGAGGACATATGGCATACTTTTGAAAATTAGATTACAGGAAAGGCATTGATGTTAGAAACACAGAGATCAGTTATATGACCCGGGAAATAGAAAAAAAAACATTGATTGGACACCCAGTACACTTCTTTATCCTTAGGCCTTTTTAAAAGAGTGTCCCGGAGCCTCAACAGAAAGAACAGCATGAAAGAGGACATATGGCATCCTTTTGAAAAATAGATTACAGGAAAGGCATTGATTTTTGAAAGACAGAAAAAATAAGTTACAACTGTTAAATCTAAAAAAACATTGAATAGACACCCAGTACACTTCTTTATCCTTCGGCCTTTTTAGCAGAGGCTCCAGGACACTCAACAAAACCAGCAGTAGGAAAGAGGACATATGGCATCCTTTGTGAAAAAAAGATTATAGGAAAGGCATTGATTTTAGAAACCCAGGGATAATTTGTTGCAACCGTGAATTTGAATAAAAAAAAAAGATTGGATGGACACCAGGTACAATTCTTTATCCATAATGCCTTTTTATAAGAGGGTCCAGGACCCTCAAACAAAAAACCAGCAGGAAAGAGGACATATGGCATACTTTTGAACAATAGAGTACAGGAAAGGCATAGATTTTAGAAACCCATAAAAAAAAAAATTTAAAATGTAAATTTGAATAAAAAAAATGATTTGATGGACAGCCAGTACACCTCTTTCTCCTTAGGCCTTTTTATAAGAGGGTCCTGGACCCTCAAAAAAACACCAGCAGGAAAGAGGACGTATGGCATCCTTTTGAACAATAGAGTACAGGTACAGCATTGATTTTACAAACCCAGAGATCATTTTGGTCAATTGTTAAATAGAAAAATAAAAATGAGTGGCCAACCAGTACAACTCTTTCTCCTTAGGCCTTTTTATAAGATGGTCCTGGACACTCAAAAAAACACCAGCAGGAAAGAGGACGTATGGCATCCTTTTGAACAATAGAGTACAGGTACGGCATTGATTTTACAAAACCAGAGATAATTTAGGTCAAATGAGAAATAGAAAATAAAAATGAGTGGACACCCAGTACACCTCTTTCACCTTAGGCCTTTTTATAAGAGTGTCCAGGACCCTCAAACAAAATACCAGCAGGAAAGAGAACATATGGCATACTTTGGAACAATAGAGTACTGGTACGGCATTGATTTGTGAAACCCACAGATAATTGTTTGTAAAAGTGAAATAGCACCAAAAACCATGCTTGGACTCCCACTCCAGGTCGTTCACCTTCAGCTTTTTTATAAGAGGGTCCAGCACCCTCAACAGAAACAACTGCAGGAAACACCACCACATATGCCATCCTTTTGCACAAGCGAGTACAGGTATGGCATCCATTTTAGAAACCCAAAGATAATTGAGAGGAACCAGGAACATTTTTATAAAAACTGGATGGGGCAACCATTACTACAGGTCGTTCTCCTTCAGCCTTTTTATATCATGGGCCACGACCCGCAACAGGCACAACAGCATGAAACAAAACATATGCCACCCTTTTACACAATAGAGTACAGGTATGTCATAGATGGAACACGGAGATAATTTAGATCAACCAAGAGACGGATAAAGATGCTTGGTCGGTCCTACTCTTTCAAATTTGTTGCATTTTGCGTTCAATTGAATGGTCCACCGGATATGAGTGGTGTGTAAAGTTGTACAATTCGTAACAGTTTAATCACTAGTGTTATGTGCCTTATTTTTTTTATTTGAGTTTTGTACCCACAGAGATGCAGCAGAGGCCAGAAAAATTAGGAATGTACAAATGACTGAAACATTGGGGTATTGTTGGAGCAACTGCTGTAGCAGCGGCCAGAAAAATCGATGTTTGTAAAACATTTATAAAGTGCCCGAAAAGCTTGTGGCTTGAACACTAGTTGTTGGCGGATAAGTCAAGCAAGTCCTCCGTCTTTATAACCAAGAAAAAAAGGCCAGCCTGTGTAACAGTTGTAGCCCAAGGCAGCTCATATCATCATCAGTAGTTTTTTATTCAAATGTATCGCCCAATGTCAGTCCCTTCGGGATCCAGCCCTCATTCATTTTTATAAAAGTGAGATAGTCAAGGCTTTTTTGACCTAGGCGACTTCTCTTCTCAGTGACAAAACCTCCTGCTGCACTAAAAGTCCTTTCGGACAGGACACTTGAAGTGGGGCAGGCCAGAAGTTCCATTACAAATTGGGATAGCTCAGGCCACAAGTCCAGCCTGCACACCCAGTAGTCAAGGGGTCCATCGCTCCTGAGAGTGTCGAGATCCGCAGTTAAAGCTAGGTAGTCTGCTACCTGTCGGTTGAGTCTTTCTCTAAGGCTGGATCCCGAAAGGCTCTGATGGTGCATGGGAGTTAAAAAGGTACGCATGTCCTCCATCAACAAGACGTCAGGAAAGCACCCAGTCCTTGCCGCCGTGGTCGTGGGAGGAGGAGGATTAATTTCATCTCTTCCCCTGTTACATTCCCATGGTGCTGTGACATCACCCTTATACGCTGTATAAAGCATAGTTTTTAATTTATTATGAAAATGCTCCATCCTTTCCGACTTGCGGGAATTTGGTAACATTTCAGGCACTTTATGCTTATACCGGAAGTCGAGGAGCGTGGACACCCAGTACAGGTCGTTCTCCTTCAGCTTTTTTATACGAGGGTCCCTCAACAGGCACGACAGCATGAAAGAACCCATTTGAACAAGGTTGGATGCTGAGCTAATCATGTCACGTTCCTCCTCCTCACTGATTTCACTGATGGTATCTTCTTCCCTCCAGCCACGTACAACACCACGGGTACCAGAGAGGTGACAACAACTAGCACCCTGGGATGACTGTTGTGCTCGGTCTTCCTCCTCCTCATCCTCCCCAAAGCCACATTCCTCCTCTGACTCCTCTTCCTCACAATCCTCTTCCTGCGTTGCCGCAGGTCCAGCAAGCAATGCTGATTCGGCTGTTTGTGGGGGTGATGGACACCACAACTCTTCCTCTTCACGCTCATCTACTGCCTGATCCAGCACTCTTCGCAGGGCACGCTCTAGGAAGAAAACAAATGGTATGATGTCGCTGATGGTGCCTTCGGTGCGACTGACAAGGTTTGTCACCTCCTCAAAAGGACGCATGAGCCTACAGGCATTGCGCATGAGCGTCCAGTAATTTGGCAAAAATATCCCCAGCTCCCCAGAGGCTGTCCTAGCACCCCGGTCATACAAATACTCATTAACAGCTTTTTCTTGTTGGAGCAGGCGGTCAAACATTAGGAGTGTTGAATTCCACCGTGTCGGGCTGTCGCAAATCAAGCGCCTCACTGGCAGGTTGTTTCGACGCTGGATATCAGACAAGTGCGCCATGGCCGTGTAGGAACGCCTGAAATGGCCACACACCTTCCTGGTCTGCTTCAGGACGTCCTGTAAGCCTGGGTACTTATGGACAAATCGTTGTACAATCAGATTACACACATGTGCCATGCACGGCACATGTGTCAACTTGCCCAATTTCAATGCCGCCACCAAATTACTTCCATTGTCAGAAACAACCTTGCCAATCTCCAGTTGGTGCGGAGTCAGCCACTGATCCACCTGTGCGTTCAGGGCGGTCAGGAGTGCTGGTGCGGTGTGACTCTCCGCTTTCAGGCAAGTCAACCCCAAGACGGCGTGACACTGCCGTACCCGGGATGTAGCATAGTACCTGGGGAGCTGGGGGGTGCCATAGATGTGGAGCAAGACGCAGAAGTTGAAGAGGACTCAGCTGAGGAAGAGGTTATGGAAGAGGATGGAGTAGGAGGAGTAGAGGAGGTAGCAGCAGGCCTGCCTGCAAGTCATGGCGGTGTCACCAACTCTTCTGCAGAGCCACGCATTCCATGCTTGTCAGAAGTCAGCAGGTTTACCCAATGCGCAGTGTAGGTGATATACCTGCCCTGACCATGCTTTGCAGACCAGCTATCCGTGGTCATATGGACCCTTGCCCCAACGCTGTGTGCCAGACATGCCATAACTTCCTTTCTCACAACAGAGTACAGGTTTGGGATTGCCTTTTGTGAAAAGAAATTTCTGCCAGGTACCTTCCACTGCGGTGTCCCAATAGATACAAATTTTTTGAAAGCATCAGACTCCACCAGCTTGTATGGTAAAAGCTGGCGGGCTAAGAGTTCAGACAAGCCAGCTGTCAGACGCCGGGCAAGGGGGTGACTTTGAGAAATTGGCTTCTTACGCTCAAACATGTCCTTGACAGACACCTGACTGTGGGCAGATGACCAGGGACTGCTACGTAAGAGAGACTGAGTGGAGGATGGTTGAGAGGGGGCAAGGAGCACAGCACTGGCTGACGTGGCTGAAGATGCTGGAGCAGGAGGAGGAGGGCGGCTTTCACTTTGTGTGCTGCTTCTACTCATATGTTCTTCCCATTGGCCTTTGTGATGGGAGACCATGTGCCTTCGCAAAGCAGTTGTACCTAGGTGGCTGTTGGACTTCCCACGACTCAGTTTCTTTTGGCACAGGTTGCAAATGGCATCGCTGTTGTCAGAGGCAGACACACAAAAAAAATGCCACACTGCTGAGCTCTGTGATGACGGCATTCTGGTGGTGGCAACAGCATGCGTTGATGGGCGTCGGCGGGCTGTCTGGCTGACCCCTGGTGACGATGCATGCTGTCTGACTGTGCCACTAGCTCCTTGAGAGGACCACCCCATGCTTCCAAATCATCTCCTCCTCCTCCTCTCTTTCTCCCCATCTGAACTTTCCCCCTCTTCTTCTCTTCTAGCAGGCACCCACGTGACATCCACCGACACATCATCATCAACCGCTTCACTTGTATCTGAAACATCAAGAAAGGAAGCAGCAGTGGGTACAACATCACCATCATCATCACACCGTACCTCCATGTCGGTAATGCTGCCTGACTGAGACTGATCACTATTATCTACATCCTCTGTCAATGATGGTTGCGCATCACTCATTTCTTCAAAATGATGTGTCAATAACTCCTGTGACAGATCAAGTGAAGCGGCTGTGGTGCTAGTGTTGGTGGTGGCGACAGGCGGCGGAGTGTCACTGGTCACTTGAGACCTGCCCAAAGCACAGCTGGACTTAGATGGTGCGTCAAGGTTAGGAGGACTAGCAGCGGAAGCTGAAGAAGATTGGGTTTCCTGTGTTAGCCATTCAACTAGGTCCTCCTAAGAAGTTTTTGCATCCCCCCTGGCACCCAGCGTCTGAACAATGTGCATATTTGTAGGGTCTAAAGGAATCACAGCACCACGACCACGGAACCTGCGGGGTGGCCTGCCTCTGCCTGTCATTTTTTTTTTAAATGGACACTAACAATACTATTACACCAATTGAGTGGTGGCACTGTGAAAGTGGGCACAGTATACGCTGTGAGACTGACAACAACAAAAAAGACAGATGTTTTAAAAATTACAAATTGTTAATTTTTTGAAATATTACTAGTACTGTGGCAACAAATATGATTGTTTGGCACTATTTGGCAAATGAGCCTGTCTGGCACACACGCTGGGAGAAAGGAAACTGCAATTCAATGGCACTAGGAGACTGAAGAATCACAGTCAAAACAGTTATGATTAACAAAAATTCCAATCCTGTTACAATAAATATGATTGGTGGCACTAATTGGCTAGTTGGGACTGGCACACAGGCAGGCAGGCAGGAGGAAAATGCAATTCAAGGGCACTAGTAAACTGCAGATTGACAGTCAAAACAGTGTTGATTGACAAATTTTGCAATACTGTTAAAAGAAATATGATTGCTAGCACTAATTGGATAGTTGGGTCTGGCACACAGGCTGGCAGGCAGTAGAAAAGTGCAATTCAATGGCACAAGCAAAATGAGGATTAAGATCAACCATCAAGATTTTTTTTATTTAAATTAGTAACTATACTGTGACAACAATTAGGATTGGTGTAAATAGTTGGCAAGACGGCCTGGCACAAAAGGATGGTAGGCAGGAGGGAGATGCAATTCAAGGACACTAGGAGACTGATTAATGAAAGTCAAAACAGTGATGATTGACAATTTTTGCAATAGTGTTAACAGAAATATGATTGCTGACAACAATTGGCTAGGTGGGCCTGGCTCACAGCAGGCTACAAGGCAGGAGGAAAGTGCTATTCAATGGCACCAGCAAACTGAGGTTTCAAATCACAGCAACTATTACCAAAAATTTTAATTTTTAATTATTAGAATACTGTCACAACAAATATGATTGGTGTAAATATTTTTTAAGTAGGCCTGGCACACAGGCTTGGAAGGCTGTAGAAAAGTGCAATTCAAAGGCACGAGCAAACTGAGGGTTAATATCATCAACAATAAAGATTTTTTTAATTTTAATTAGTAACTATACTGTGACAAAAAATAAGGATTGGTGTAAATAGTTGGCAAGACAGCCTGGCACAAAAGGATGGCAGGCAGGAGGGAGATGCAATTCAAGGACACTAGGAGACTGATTACTGACAGTCTAAACAGTGATGATTGACAATTTTTGCAATACTGTTAACAGAAATATGATTGCTGACAACAATTGGCTAGGTGGGGGCCTGGCTCACAGCAGGCTGCAAGGCAGGAGGAAAGTGCGTTTCAATGGCACCAGCAAACTGATGATTCAAATCACAGCAACTATTACCAAAAATTTTAATTTTTAATTATTAGAATACTGTCACAACAAATATGATTGGTGTAAATATTTTTTAAGTAGGCCTGGCACACAGGCTTGGAAGGCTGTAGAAAAGTGCAATTCAAAGGCACGAGCAAACTGAGGGTTAATATCATCAACAATAAAGATTTTTTTAATTTTAATTAGTAACTATACTGTGACAAAAAATTAGGATTGGTGTAAATAGTTGGCAAGACGGCCTGGCACAAAAGGATGGCAGGCAGGAGGGAGATGCAATTCAAGGACACTAGGAGACTGATTACTGACAGTCTAAACAGTGATGATTGACAATTTTTGCAATACTGTTAACAGAAATATGATTGCTGATAACAATTGGCTAGGTGGGGGCCTGGCTCACAGCAGGCTGCAAGGCAGGAGGAAAGTGCGTTTCAATGGCACCAGCAAACTGACGATTCAAATCACAGCAACTATTACCAAAAATTTTATTTTTTAATTATTAGAATACTGTCACAACAAATATGATTGGTGTAAATATTTTTTAAGTAGGCCTGGCACACAGGCTTGGAAGGCTGTAGAAAAGTGCAATTCAAAGGCACGAGCAAACTGAGGGTTAATATCATCAACAATAAAGATTTTTTTAATTTTAATTAGTAACTATACTGTGACAAAAAATAAGGATTGGTGTAAATAGTTGGCAAGACAGCCTGGCACAAAAGGATGGCAGGCAGGAGGGAGATGCAATTCAAGGACACTAGGAGACTGATTACTGACAGTCTAAACAGTGATGATTGACAATTTTTGCAATACTGTTAACAGAAATATGATTGCTGACAACAATTGGCTAGGTGGGGGCCTGGCTCACAGCAGGCTGCAAGGCAGGAGGAAAGTGCGTTTCAATGGCACCAGCAAACTGACGATTCAAATCACAGCAACTATTACCAAAAATTTTATTTTTTAATTATTAGAATACTGTCACAACAAATATGATTGGTGTAAATATTTTTTAAGTAGGCCTGGCACACAGGCTTGGAAGGCTGTAGAAAAGTGCAATTCAAAGGCACGAGCAAACTGAGGGTTAATATCATCAACAATAAAGATTTTTTTAATTTTAATTAGTAACTATACTGTGACAAAAAATTAGGATTGGTGTAAATAGTTGGCAAGACGGCCTGGCACAAAAGGATGGCAGGCAGGAGGGAGATGCAATTCAAGGACACTAGGAGACTGATTACTGACAGTCTAAACAGTGATGATTGACAATTTTTGCAATACTGTTAACAGAAATATGATTGCTGATAACAATTGGCTAGGTGGGGGCCTGGCTCACAGCAGGCTGCAAGGCAGGAGGAAAGTGCGTTTCAATGGCACCAGCAAACTGACGATTCAAATCACAGCAACTATTACCAAAAATTTTATTTTTTAATTATTAGAATACTGTCACAACAAATATGATTGGTGTAAATATTTTTTAAGTAGGCCTGGCACACAGGCTTGGAAGGCTGTAGAAAACTGAATTCAAAGGCACGAGCAAACTGAGGGTTAAGATCATCAACAATAAAGATTTTTTTGATTTTAATTAGTAACTATACTGTGACAAAAAATTAGGATTGGTGTAAATAGTTGGCAAGACGGCCTGGCACAAAAGGATGGCAGGCAGGAGGGAGATGCAATTCAAGGACACTAGGAGACTGATTACTGACAGTCTAAACAGTGATGATTGACAATTTTTGCAATACTGTTAACAGAAATATGATTGCTGACAACAATTGGCTAGGTGGGGGCCTGGCTCACAGCAGGCTGCAAGGCAGGAGGAAAGTGCGTTTCAATGGCACCAGCAAACTGACGATTCAAATCACAGCAACTATTACCAAAAATTTTAATTTTTAATTATTAGAATACTGTCACAACAAATATGATTGGTGTAAATATTTTTTAAGTAGGCCTGGCACACAGGCTTGGAAGGCTGTAGAAAACTGAATTCAAAGGCACGAGCAAACTGAGGGTTAAGATCATCAACAATAAAGATTTTTTTAATTTTAATTAGTAACTATACTGTGACAAAAAATTAGGATTGGTGTAAATAGTTGGCAAGACGGCCTGGCACAAAAGGATGGCAGGCAGGAGGGAGATGCAATTCAAGGACACTAGGAGACTGATTACTGACAGTCTAAACAGTTATGATTGACAATTTTTGCAATACTGTTAACAGAAATATGATTGCTGACAACAATTGGCTAGGTGGGGGCCTGGCTCACAGCAGGCTGCAAGGCAGGAGGAAAGTGCGTTTCAATGGCACCAGCAAACTGACGATTCAAATCACAGCAACTATTACCAAAAATTTTAATTTTTAATTATTAGAATACTGTCACAACAAATATGATTGGTGTAAATATTTTTTAAGTAGGCCTGGCACACAGGCTTGGAAGGCTGTAGAAAAGTGCAATTCAAAGGCACGAGCAAACTGAGGGTTAAGATCAACACTAAAAAAATGTTTTATTTAAATTAATAACTATACTGTCTGACTGTGACAACAATTATGATTGGTGTAAATAGTTGGCTAGACGGCCTGGCACAAAAGGCTGGCAGTGGCAGGCAGGAGGTAAATGAAATTCAATGGCCCTAGGAGACTGAATATTTGCAGTCCAAAAAATTATGTTTTTTTTTTTTTTTATTACTGTTACAAGAATTGTGATTGGTGCCACTAATTGGCTACTTGGGCCTGGCAGACAGGCTGGCAGATATGAGTCGTGGATGGTAGGTAGGGCAGTAATTTAACACAGTATGCTGTGTAAGTGACAAAAACAGAGGACTGATAGAAAATTAAGTTACATTACACTAGCAAAATATTTTAAAATTTTACATTTTAATATTAAAATTATGTTAAGAAGTGCAATGCACATATGACTCTATGAGTGGTTGCATTGGCTGGCTGCTACGTAGGGCAGCAATTATAACAACAGTATGCTGTGTAAGTCAGACAGTTAGACACAGGCCTGATAGAAAATACAATTAGAATACACTAGCATAATGATTTAAAGACTTTTTTTTGGAAATTTTAAGAAAAAGGTTAAGCACATACATATGAGTCGTGGCTGATAGCCTTGGAAGGGCAGCTATTAAAAACAGTAGGCTATGTATGTCGGATACACACACGCCTGATAGAAAATACTATTAGATTACACTAGAAAAATGATTGAAATAATATTTTGGGGGGGGGGAATTAAAAAAAGGTTAAACACATATGAGTCGTGGCTCATAGACTAGGGAGGGCAGCAAGTAAACACAGTAGGCTCTCTATGTCAGCAAAACACACAGGCCGGATAGAAAATTAGATTTGATTACACTAGCAAACAAATTTAAACTTTTTTTTTTTTATATTAAAATTAAGGTGAAAGAAGAATAGATATGAGTGCTGGGTGGCTGCCTGGCACAGACCAATTAACCAAAAGACTGAAAAAAAAAAAGAGGTATATTAATGCTGAGTGAGCCTGACAGACACAGGCATGATAGTAAATGTAATTAGATTACACTAGAAAAATATTTTTTTGTGTTTTTTTTTTTAAATTAAAAATGTTATAAATGGATATTAACACTACTGGCTGCTGGCTGGCACAGAGCAATGAACCAGAGTATATGCTGTGTGACACTGGCCTGATAGAAAATGAAAAAAAATTACACTAGAAAAATAATTATATTTTTGGGTTTGTTAAATTTAAACTAATGTTGTTAGGGAGATATCAGTGGTGGCAGTAGTCACAGCATATGCTGTGAGCCTTAAACACACAGCTGAAAGCAAGGCAAATGCTAATAAAAAAAAAAAAAACAACAAAAAAAAACGGCACGAAATATAGCCCTAAAAAGTGCTTTTTGGGGTGCTGTGCTTGCAGCAGAGATGAGTGGAGTCCTTCTGGACTGTAAATACACTAGCCTAGCTATGTTTTTCCTATTAATGTCAGGAGCAAAAATACAACACGTCCTCTCATTAAAAAAGCAAGGTCGTTATGAGTCTAAAATGGCGGATTCCGAGTAGCTGGGAGTGTCTGTGAGGGAGTGTCTGATGTTGATTGGCTCTAATGTGTCAGGCGGCTGTGACATAAAGGGTCAAAGATTCCAAAATGATGACACATAGGGGCGGATCGAACATCGCCATGTGTTCGCCCACAAACGCGAACAACCTATGTTCGCTGTGAACCGTTCGCGGGCGAACAGTTCGGGACATCACTAATGATGGGTCTACCTTCAACATTCTCCAAGGACTTGTGTACCTTTGTTAGAAGGTTGAAGGTAGGAGTTCTGGGATTTTTGGTATATAAAAAATCACAAGTATCATCGTCAAGAAACAATGATGGTGGCAGAGGGAGAGGGAGAGGTAGACGGTCTAAGTATTAGGATTTAGATACACTAATCCCCTGGAGAAATAACTATGGCTGGCTATCTGTTGATGTTAAAGCATTATACTCGTCCATCCCACACAATTGTGGTTTGGAAGCCATTGCTTTTTTCCTCAGGAGGTCTACAGAACACAATGAAGAGTTCATCAAATTTGTTTTAAGAACTACTGAATTCTTGCTTACCAAGAATTTCATCGTCTTTGCGCGTACCTTTTATCTCCAGAGATGTGGCACGGCCATGGGGGCAAAATTTGCTCCTTCATACGCCAACCTGTATATGGGTTGGTGGGAGCTGTGCCACAATTTTGGAGATGAAAATAAATGCAAAAATAACATTGCCTATTATCGTCGCTATTTAGACAATTTGCTTTTCATTTGGGAAGGAAGCAGGGATGAAGCTCAGGAGTTTTGGGTCATTTGAATACTAATAATGCCAACTTACAGTTCACCCACGAATTTGGGGCATCTAGCATTAACTATCTAGATGTCACCCTCCATGGGGAGGGAGCAGAGAATGTAAGAGGTGAATTATACAGAAAACCGATAACAAGGAACACCCTTTTACATGCTGAAAGCAGCCATCCCAAGGAAGTATTTAGGTCTGTACTTAAGGGACAGTTCACCAGGGTGAAAAGAAATTGCACCCGTGATAGTGAATACTCCAGACATGAAAAGGAACTATCCAAGAAATTCCTTGAGAGGGGTTACCCTAAACAGGATATAGATAGAGCCCGTGAGGAAATAAGGGCTGTTGAGAGATCTAGTCTTCTCTTGGATAAGTCCAAATTAACAGGATATGGCAGGGACTCTGAACAGTTAACTTTTGTGAAACAGTTTAGCAGGCAATACTATCAGATATGCAATATCATACGCAGACACATGACATTGCTAAGAGAAGATGATGATCTTGCACAGGTTGCCTCGCAAAAAGTATGCTTTGCTTTCAAAAGGGGAAAAACTATATGGAATTTTGTAGCCCCAACACAACTAAAACAGGATTAGATTAGTGAATCCTCCTGGCTTAGATATAAGGGGGTATACAAATGCAGCTACAGCATTTGCATAGCATGTGGAAATGCAAGATTGGGAAATATGTTCAGAAGCACATACACTGGTGAAACATTTGCTCATAGAGCACTTTTCAACTGCAGATCCACCTAAGCAATTTATTTGCTGCACTGTGACTCATGTGACATTCAATATACAGGTCAAAAGACCCGGCAAGTCGGGACTAGGATAAGGGAATATATAAATGATATCAAGACTGGCAAATTAACCACCCCCTTAGTGAGTCACTTCAGAGTTAAACATGATAAGGATCCCAAGACGCTTTTTTGGACCATCATTGAGGTTGTGACTACTAACAATAGGGGAGGGGATAGAGAAACCTTGCTTTTAAAGAGGGAGGTTTTCTGGATACACAGGTTGAACACTAGGGTGCCCACAGGATTTAATTCAGAATTTGATCTGATTAAATGCTGGTGTTAGCCTGTGTATTCAGAGAAATTAGTATCTTAACTTTATTGTCCACTCCCTCCCTTTAGTTCCCACTCTAGCATATATAATCCTATTCGTATAGCCCTTCTAATGTTCATGTATCAAATAATGAAGTTTGGATAAACTTATTAGATAATATAATTTTAAACCTCTATCCCTTACATGCCACACATGATACATATGGATATATTGACATTATGGATTATATGCAAATTATTCTAGATTGGACTTTGTCCATTTACAATTTTGGAAGTCATATCAGTGTTGTTTTCCTTTTATGTATATGGTAGTAATGCTTTATATATTTTGAAACTTATTTTACGTTATAGTGTGAAAGTGCTGACATCCGAAAATGGGCAGACACAGAAGTTCATTGGTGGAGATGTGATTTAGTCACGTAGCATATGTTTTAACCAATCACAGGTGACTTTTATGATTATATTGAAGTGAATGTTTTAGCCCTTCAGCTACGACTAAGCCAACAGCTGAAACGCATCAGCGTCAGGGTACGTGGGAAACCACTACTCCACCTTTTCAAGCTGTTTACCCGTGTTTCCATGCATACCTTTTAAATAAAGGACGTTTTTTGTTGCATACATCCGGTGCCTCACTTGCCTCCTTTGTAAACTTAATTGTAACTCAGGTTAGGATTTATTTTACAGGTAATGTTGTACTTATTTTAGCTAGGTAGTTATTAAATAGTTAATAACTATTTAATAGCTATTGTACCTAGTTAAAATAAATACAAATTTGCCTGTAAAATAAAAATAAATCCTAAAATAGCTAAAATATAATTATTAGTTATATTGTAGCTATCTTAGGGTTTATTTTACAGGTAAGTATTTAGTTTTAAATAGGAATAATTTAGTTAATAGGAGTAATATTATTTAGATTTATTAAAATAATATTTAAGTTGGGGGGGTAGGGTTAGTGTTAGACTTAGGTTTAGGGGTTAATAATTTTTATATAGGTGGCGGCGGTATAGGGGGGGCAGGATAGGGGTTAATAAGTTTATGTAGGTGGCGCTGGAATAGGGGGCGGCAGATTAGGGGTTAATATGTATAATGTAGGTTGCGGTGGGGTCAGGGAGCAGCGGTTTAGGGGTAAACATGTTTAATATAGTTGCGGTGGGGTCCAGGAGCAGAGGTTTAGGGGGTAATAACATTATTTATTTGCGGCGGTGTAGGGGGGACAGATTAGGGGTGTTTAGACTCAAGGTACATGTTAGGGTGTTAGGTGCAGATGTTTCCCATAGGAATCAATGGGATATCGGGCAGCAGCGAACATGAGCTTTTGCTATGGTCAGACTCCTATTAATTCCTATGGGATCCGCCGCTTCCAGGGCGACGGATTGAAATCCAGGTACGCTGGGCCGGAATAGTGGAGAGCGTACCTGGTAGTAGTTTGCTAACTACCAAAAGTAGTCAGATTGTGCCGAACTTGCGTTCGGAACATCTGTAGTGACGTAAGAATCGATCTGTGTCGGACTTAGACCGGCGGATAGAAGCTTACATCAATAGATTCTACTTTTGCCGGACAGGAGGGGTTGATAACTAAGGTGAATCAGCCTCGCCACAAATACGCTACGGAATTCCAGCATATTTGCGGTTGACGGCTTGATAACTAGAGGCCTATATGTTGGACAACACAGAGCTAGAAGATTAGCATGCAGTGACAATCAGATGCCCATGCAGGGTTGATTCTAGATAGTAAAATGTGCAAATGCGAAAGGATAATCCTACTTCTAACTTCTTTATCTTTCTCCTTAAACAGCATAAAGCTCGGGACATAAAGAAAATGCACTACCTAGCTATAATGCATTAATGGATTTACCTTGTTATGTGAATGGGACCAAGCTTATAGTAGATGAAATGAATATGGATGTTAGAAATATAGGCTGAAGTTGTCATCAGATGAGTAGAACCATGCGTCTGCACTCTGGCATAATCCATAATAGTCAGGCCAAAGATCAATACCAGAGTATTCATCAGGAACCAATTGTCACAGCAAAAGGAGTTTGCCAAAGAGTAGTCAATAGTTCTGTTTTCTTGTAGTTAGAAGTCAGTAAATCAGTCTTCAATTCAGGGTAAAGTCAAGGATAAGGCTTGGAGAATAAACCAGGACATAAGCAGGAGTCAAAACCAGAAAAGCAGATCAGAGACAAAAATACAGGATTGTCTGGAGGATGATAACTTGATGAAGATTGAGAGATGTGTAAACTGGAACTAAGGTGTTTTGAAAACTGTGAAATAAACTGAGGAAATCTGTCTGATAAAAGATATTGAGGTAATCCATGTACTCTGAAGACCTCCTTGAAACAGAACAACAGTCACATTGGCAGAGGGTAAGCCTGTTTTAGTCAGGCAATCTTCAAGATATTGTCCATCTGAAAGAGGAAAAACCACAATGAAGTCCATTAAAACACAGAAATTGAAAAGTATGTAAAGGACCAGCTTGGGATATGGTACAATGCTTCATCCTAGCACAAGTGTCACTTACACACATCCATTGTCAATTTATGACATTCTGGAAATCAACCCCAACATTTTAAAAAAAAAATCAACAACAAGTAGCTAAGAATAATTATGACTTTGCATAGTTACCAGTGGAACTTAGGATGGAACTTTATTATACAAAATCACATCAACAAAGGTCAATGAAACTGTAAAAGTAAGAGGAGGCTCACTGAAGGGTTTAATCTTACCCATTAAAAAATGATAAGTTGCCAAAAAAATTACACTCTGCCTTCTTGTTTGTATATGGTAATGAGAACATTTAATTTTGTAAAAAAAAATAAAAAAAAATGCTCATAGTCTACCTATGATGTAGATGCTTAGGAAAATGGAGATACTCTAAATTATGTTGATTTGTAAGGATTGGAAATAGGTTGAACAGCACCCTCCAGCAGGTGACTCCATTATTTAAAGGAACATTTAAACAGTTCATAATATCCCATATCATAGTTCTCCTCAGCAGGTGTTAGATGCACTGACAGATATATTAAATACATATACCATCTGCTGAACATCCAGGTGGATCAATATTGGAGCTGATGCAAACAGTAACTTGAGTTTTCCAAAACTTGTCTGAGCTTCAAGTGTCCAGACAAAATGGTCTTTACTACTAGTAAGGCAAGTATTATTGATAAAAACTCCAGAAAAAATGATAAATTGTCTATAAAAGTCAGCAAATCCAAGGAACCTCTGTACTACCTTCTTTTAATAGGGACATGCCATTCTAGAACTGCAGAAACATTCTTAGGGTCCATCCTGATATGGTCTGGAGAAAGGATTTATGCCAAAACTATAAAACTTTACCCAGAGCGGGAGCAATACAATTATTAGACAGCACACTAAAGGTAAGTATGAATTTGGGGTCTAAAATCTAGCAAATATTTTTCCCCAAGTTGTTGCTAAGAAAATGTGCAGAATTATGTAACATTGTTTTTACATTTACTGTCCCTTTAAAGTGTCATCAAAAAGTTGTAAAGACTGTCTTCTATCCATCTCAATCTAATGCTCACAAAGTTACATGTTCCTCTCAAATCAATTTTCATAAAAAATTGAGCTGCCTTGATTGTATCCAATATTTCAGGGAAGAATTGAAAAGGATATCTGTTATGAATGCTGGTACCATTAAGAGATTTATAGTCAACACTAAGTCTTAACCCCACCCCCCATCCCTCTTATCTACAAAAAAAGATTCTTGCCCCAGCTGGGGAAATAAAAGAAGAGATAAAACCGTTAGCAAAATTCTTATTAACACAATCCTTTAAATGATGTAACTGAGGTCCAGCCATAAGTACTTGAAAAGGCATTGAAGCTTCTAGGACTAAATTAATAGGACAAATATAAGGACATCTATGAGGAAGCTGATCCAACCCCTTTTTTAAACACATCAGAAAATTATCTTTATTGTTCAGGTATAGTTTCAAAAAAACTCTGATCACATCTAAAAGTATAGCAGACTGGCACATGCATACATACTCTGAAAAAAGATGAAAGCAAATATGATACTGCCAGAATGTCAATTTATTGAAGGATTATGCATTCTCAATGAAGAAAAGCCCAAAATCCCAGGGAATAAGGGATAGTCAACAATATCGATTTGTGAAATCTCTTTATGTGCATAATCCATCATGGCAGTAACTGGCAAAGTCTGTATTATAACAGGACCAAATTTATTTGGAATACCATAAACTACAAAACGTTAGATTGAAGAAGCTTTTGGCTATAGTGCAACAGGCCCCTGAATCACTCCAATCTGCATGGGTTCCTCAAAAGACACAGGTTCAACAATATAAGTAGGTATTGATGAGGAATGAACTTGCAATCGGAAGGAAAATTTGTGTGGCAAGTTCCTCCTGTTGTCTTTCTCTGAATCTCCTGTCTATTTGGATGACCCAAGTCAATCAAACTTTCTAACTTTCTGGCACAAGCAAGCTCATTTTACAGATGCCCAGAGAGACCCAGATGAAACTTATCAAGAAGGGCAGGAGCATTCCAATGTGTGTCATTAGCAATGTGACAGAAGTTACATAGGGTCCGATTTATTAGGCTATAAATTCAGCTTTGGGGCCTTATCATGTCAGGCTTATGTAAGTGGGCCTGAAACACTAATTAAGCCTTAAAAACACTGGTACCTACCCTCTCTGTCACCTCAAGGGTAGTGGAATAAAATCATCCTGATCCGATATGATCAGGATAATTGACAAAACATTATCTTGAGCTTGAGAAAGGAGAAATTTGAAACGCGTTGCTTCTTTTTGGGCCAACAAGGCTTCCATAGTTTGAAGGGTCTGACACAGCTGACTTGGTCCTGGCTCTTACCGCAAAGTAAAGAAGGGTGGCGGATTGCACTTAATGTGGATATTTCTGTGAACCGGTGTTCTTAATAGTAAGTTCAGATATACTTACTCTACAGAATTATGTATATTGCACTAAGAAGAGTTTTTGTCTGATTAATTTTCAGAAACTTGCTTTCCACTACTTCACTATGGATCCCCTGGGATTATTTGGCCTGTTAAAAGAAGACTCAGAGAAGTCACTCTTATACTGGACTTTGTGTTTTTAAAGTTTTTTAAATTTATATTTTTTAAATGAATAGTTTTTTATGTGTGTAAATTAAAGTGTACACTTTTGCAATTTAACCTATTTTTCTTCCGTAGTTTGCACTATATTTTAGCTGGAGATCAATTGTTGATTTCCAAGCACAAAAATATTTGCTTTTATCTGTGACATTTCAATTTTGACAATTCTATCACTTTAAGCCTTACTTTGTTTTATTTAAAGGGATACTAAACCCAAATTTTGTCTTTCATGATTCAGGTACAGCATGCAATTTTAAGCAACTTTCTAATTCACTCCTATTATCAATTTTCCCTCGTTAACATGCTATCTTGATTTGAAAAAGCTAGACTGTAAGCTTAAGAACCAGCCCATTTTTGGTTCAGCACCTGGGTAGCACTTGCTCAGCAAGCTCTACCCAGATGCTGAAGCAAAAATGGGCTGACTCCTAACCTTACATTACTGCTATTTCAAATAAAGACAACAAGAGAACAAAGAAAATTTGATAATAGGAGTAAATGAGAAATGTTCTTAAAATTGCATGCTCTATCTGAATCATGAAAGAAAAAAATTTGGTCTAGTATCCCTTTAATATGCATATTAGATGGTCTATATGCCTTTAATTAAACCTCAATAAAAAATAATAATAATAAAAAAAAAGAACTGAAAAGGCCTGTGAATGTTAATGTAATCCCCAGTGATACAGTGTTACAGCATGCATTCTTGCTTACTTCATTATAATATTAAAAATGCAGTTTTATACCCCATATTATAATTGATTTATTTATATATTTGTAGATATTTTGGAACATATGTACATGGTAGGGTATCTTTAATAATTGTGAATTTTTTAAAAAAATGTTTAATAAATCCCCAGTTTAAAAATTATCAAATGGCCAAATTACTTACTTTATTATCAACATAGCTTCTTGTAATTGATTATTTGAATTGTAAATGTAAAATAATATTTATTTTATAAGCTTAAGAAGGTAAACTTGTTTTTTATAAGTCATGTATAGTCTTGTGTTTGATGTTGATCTAGAACTGATTTCATAGCACCTTTCACAGTCTCTAACCAAGGACACAGAATTAGATTAACAATAGAATCATCTTACACGAACAGCTACTGGAGATAGACACGTATAAAATGGTGTTAAATTAATTCCATTTTGCATATGGCTCAATTGGTTTTGTACAACATAATTATGATCAGCATGTTTGCAGCTAGTTATATCATATCATTTTGATGCTATTGGCTTTCTTGTAGCAGGAGCTGGGTAATATTAGACAAAATCTTTTTTTATTTTATTTTTAAACAATTAATTTTGTTGAAGCAAACTACATTTTTATTTTGCAGACCATGACCATATTTTTCCTCTAAAAAACATTATTTCCTATTCAAAACATACATTTTACTGACAATAAATACATTTAAAGTGATAATAAATTTGAAAGTTTCAAAAACGCTAGGATTTACCATCACTAAAAATAAAGGTGACCTTCATTCATAAGTTTTTTAAAAAAACCTGTTGAATAGGTACCGTTATTTCGCTGCAGCTTCATCGATAACCTCAGTGCCTCTGGTGGCCCCACGGCACAGCTCAGTTTTTTCAATAAGACAACGTTTCTACCTCTCAGTCAATAGCTGTTCTTGACCTTTGTCATTATGCTGCAGGCTAGCAGGGCTATTGGCTAAGAAGGGGAAAATGTCACCTCATTGAAGAACTGAGTTGTGCTGTGACAGTAGGAGGCACTTACGTTATCGCTGAAGCTGCAGTGAAATAAAGGTACCTATTCATCAGTTTTTTTGTAAACTGATGAATGAAGGTCACCTTTATTTTTAGTGATGGTAAATCCTAGCGTTTTTGAAACGCTAGAATTTACAATCATTTTAACTTTGTTTAAATGTTTCCTTACTAAATATTCCTTTATGCTCCTCATATGCACAATCTTTTTTTTTTTTTGTTTGTTTTTTTTGTTTTATATATATATATTCTTTTTATTGAATTGAATAAAGAGAGTATAACAGTCAAATGTTACATATAAACAGAATAGCAACAAATAACAATTGGTCATGAGGCATAATGTCCTTAGATCATAACGTTATAGCGTGACATAATGACAATACTCGGTACAGCTTTGCATATATCTAGGAAGAAACAAGACACACTTCTGTGGAGTAGTTCTTTTCATATTAGCTTGTGAAAGGCAGTCTTTGTATACACTAATTGCGTAATAATAATAGTCCAATAAAAGTGACTACCGTATTGCCATTTTATGAAGGTGTCCATACTTAGCTATATCGTAAATAATTAAAGATGCTTTAATTACAGTGTTATCCTTTGTTGATAGGAAGCATACATTATGTCAGTGTAAAAATAGCTTAAACATGCAACTATGCCTATATATAGAAAACTTAAGTAGAATAAGGAAGGGGGAAAGTTTAGAAAGAAAGAAAGAAAGAAATGGGGAGAAAAGTAAGGAAAAGTAGGCAACGTACTCCTTTCGGTTTGTGTATAATACGGTTGTTTGTTCTTCTAATATGTCTCAAGAGGAAAAGTAATTGTTCATGTAGTCATGATTCACACAATTTGATACGAAACTTCAGGTTCGGGTATTACCCTGAAGGAAGGTGTCCCATAAGAACTGAATGTCATGGAAAAGGGATAATTGCCCCAATTTTAGATAGTGGAACCTCTCTAGCATGAGGTTTTTATTAACTAATTCAGCCCACTCACTTGTGGAGGGAGTTTGTGCTTTCTTCCAGAATCACGGAACTAACTGATTGGCTGTATTCAACATGATTTGGTAGAGATGTTTACGTATTTTACATGAGATGCCTGTGGGATGGCTGAGTAGTATTAGGTCAGGTGTTGGGGAAATCTGGGTTCCTAAAGTTTTGTTGATGTTTGTGAAAATACTGGACCAAAAGGGTTTAATAAATTTGCATTCCCACCATATATGCGATAGATGACCTTCTAGCTGGCACCCTCATTTTCCATGTTTGTTGTGTAGTGATGCTACCAGTCTCTATGTCCCATTTCTGTGTGTAAGATGGTAACTGAGGAAAATTATTGTCTAATATTAATTTATATAAGATAGAGATAGTTCTGGAAACAGGAGTTGGTGAGATGCATAGCTGTTCAAAGGTTGTAAGTGGCCTTGAAAGATTTGCCTTGTTTCTGTGTGTTGAGATAAAGTGTTTGGCCTGATGTATTCTAAACCATGATGTAAAGAAGTCATGGTTTAGCTCGGATAGTTGTCTAGCATTTTTAATTTTATTTCCATCCAACAGGAGGTAAATGGGTAAGAGATCTTGTAGTCTTAGAGGGTTCCCACTCTTTGTTTGAAGGCCTGGTGGAAAGTCTTTATTATGGAGTAGGGTGGTAAGGGGGGAAAAATTGGGTGTATGGCATTGGGAGATTTTGCAAAACTGTTTCCAGTCTAACCAAGTTTCGTTAGAAATAAAAGAGGCCGAAATAGTCTGTTTATTATATGAGGAGGGGTTCCAGCATGCTCCACATAGGTTTGTGGTAGTAGCCATGGCTGACTCTATTTGAATCCAGCATTTGGAATTTGATCCGTCAGCTCTACACCAGTCTGCTATTCTTTGTAATGATATTGCTAGCTTATATGAGCGGAGGTGTGGTACTCCCAGACCTCCATCTTTGGGCAATTTATATATTGTGTTTTTATTAAAACGGGGTGGGCGTCTATGCCAGATATAGTCGTTTATAATTCTCTGCAAAGTATCTAGCTCTCTTAGAATGCCTGGGATCGGGACTGTCTGAAGAATGTATAGTACCTTAGGTAAAAGTACCATTTTGGCAGCTTGTATTCTTCCTAACCAAGATATAGACTTGGGAAGCCATGTCGAGACCAGTCTTTGAAACTCCGAAATTAAAGACCCATAGTTAAGTTTGCGGAGCTCTGATTTGTCAGGAGTGATACATATCCCCAGATATTTAAGAAATTTAGTTTGTATTTTGATATCATTGGTCTGTTTAATATCCTCTAACATTTGTTGTGATAAATTTAAGGGTAAATATTCTGATTTGGTAAGGTTAATTGAAAAGTTAGAAACTGCACTGAAGTGTGATAGTTCGGTAAGTGCGTTTTTAAGAGAAGTTTTGGGATTAGTGAGTATTAGTAGTAAATCATCAGCGAAGATCGCCAGTTTGTGGGTTTGTTTGTCAAGAGATATTCCTTGGATGTGTCTATTTAATCTAATTCTGACTGCCAAAGGTTCTAAGGATAAAATGAACAGGAGAGGAGAAAGAGGGCATCCCTGTCTAGACCCATTCCTTATTTCAAAACTATCTGATAGGATACCATTAATCCTGATTTGGGCAGTGGGATTTGAATATAGTGTCAGGATTTTTTTGATAAAAGAGTCGGGGAAGTTGAAGTGTCTTAGCGTCTCATGTAGGTATGTCCAGTCTAGTCTGTCGAAAGCTTTTTCAGCGTCAGTAGAAAGAAATATCGTCGGGATCTTGTTAGTCGTGACATGGTCTAATAGGTTGAGTATTTTGGTCGTATTGTCCTTTGCTTCCCTATTGGGAACAAAGCCTACTTGGTCCTGATGTATGATTGAGGGTAAGATATAATTCAAACGGGTTGCTAGTATTTTTGCATATAATTTTAAGTCCACGTTTAGGAGGGATATCGGTCTGAAATTTGCTGGGGAGTTGGGTAGTTTGCCTGGTTTTGCTAATACTGTGATATGAGCTTGTAACATAGATTCTGGGAAGGGAAGGCTGTCTGAGATGGAGTTAAAAAGTTCTGTTAGGTGAGGTGCTAGCTGCTTAGCAAATGTTTTATAGTAGAGGCCTGAAAAGCCATCTGGCCCTGGAGCTTTATTCTGTTTTAGTTGCTTTATTGCCTTCATTACCTCTGAGGTTTGAATTGGCTGTTCTAAGGAGTTGTACTGATCTAAAGTTAACTGTGGAACTGGGGAGTCTTTTAAATATTGCTGGCATGTCTGCCTATGAAGGCTGGATTTTCTGTTCGGGAAGAGATTGTACAATTTGTGGTAGAATTCTTTAAATTCTACGGCTATGCTTTTTGAATCTTCCAAACTACCCCCTTTAGAAGAGTTAATTTAATGTACATATGTTTTCTGTTGTTGTTGTCTTAGTGCTTTTGCTAAAAGCTTCCCCGATTTATTCCCTTCTCTATAGAAGTTTTGTTGTAAGTATAGTAGCTGCTTTTGAGATTTAATTTGCAAGATCTTACACATTCTGCTCCTTTTCTCATCGAGTTGGGCCCTGAGTATGGAGTCTTCTGGATGGGATTTATGTAAAAAGTCTAGTTCTGCAATGCCTTTGGCTAGTGCTTCAGTTTCCTCCCTATTTTGTTTTGTAATTTGTGCTTTTAACTTGATAAATTCTCCCCTAATTGTGCTTTTATGTGCTTCCCAAATAGTGGGGGTGTTTACATCTGGGGTCTTGTTCGTGCAGAAATATGAGTCTATGTGTCTAGCAAGGATCTTTGTCTGTTTTTTATCGAGGAGCAGGGTTTCATCCAGTCTCCACTGGTAAGGCTTAAGTGGGGCAGACGGCCAGTGAATCGTGCATGTTACCAAGGAGTGGTCTGACCACGTGGTATGTTTTATATTTGATTGTTGGACATGTGAGAGGGCGAGGTGGTCTAATAGGATGTAGTCTAGTCTAGAGTAATTTCTCTTGGGGTTTGAGAAGAAGGTGAAGTCTAGCTTTTCTGGGTTGAGAAATCTCCATACATCATGTACCCCCATCAGCTTAAGATTTTGCCATATACTATTTAGGTGAGGTGTTCTGGTTCTAGTGTCCGGGTTAGTGCAGTCAATGGAGGGGTTTAAGGTAATGTTTAAGTCTCCGGCTATTATCAAAGATCCCTGAGCTTCTTTTATTATTGAGTTAGAGACTGATGATATAAAAACATCCTGATGTTTGTTAGGTGCATACAGGTTTACCAGGGTGACTGGCTTGCCGTAGAGTATGCCCCTTAAACAGAGAAATCTCCCTTCTTTATCTGAGGTTAAATGGGTTTTAGTGAATGGTAGTGACTTATGGATCAGAATGCTGACTCCATTGATCTTTTTGTGGGGATTAGTGCAATGGTAATGTTGTGGATAGTATGTGGAAAAGAATTTTGGGACTGTATTAGATTTAAAATGAGTTTCTTGCAGCATTAAAATAAGGCCTCCTCTCTTTCGGAGGTCTGATATGGCTAGTCTACTTTTATGAGGACAATTCAGACCTTTTGTATTTTGTGTGAAAATTGTGATATTTTGAGAGTTGTACTTACTCATTTAAGGGTGTCATCCAGATTGTGTAACAAGCATATGGCTCCCGCATGTAACTCAGTTCTTTGTGTGGAGTGACGTTGCCAGGGTAAGAAAGAAAAAGTGAAAATATGCTAAGAAGGAAGAAAAAAAGGATGTAAAACAAGTTTTTCAAACATGCACAATCTTTTTTATTATGTCATTGCATGTTCAGACATATGTTTAACTTCACTTTGCAGTATTTAGAGAGCACATATGCTACACTTTGAGGTAGTGACTAATATGGTATACTGAAATCAAAGTTGCTTTTAAGAATATATAAAATTAGCTTTTTTTTTTAGAGAAAAATGCCACACATGTGTACATTTTTTTATTGTTAGTCTAATAGTAATTAACTGTAAATTTAATTTATTGGACCTATTGGGAGATGTCAAGGTAAGTTCCATAAACGGCATTGCAATTTAAACAATAGTTCTCCTGTAAGTTTTTTAAAATGCCTGGGATATACATAACCAGTGATGGAAAAATATAACGTGTTATATATAGTGTTATATATAGTGTTTACCGGACAGTGGAGAATATTTATTAGCCTAGAGGGAACAAGTAACTAGTCCACTCAATATTAATTATAGGTAGAAGTCGAACTATTCACCTGTCCCCAGCAATTACTTTCTAGTTGTGTGGACTAGAGAAAATTCCCATCCCTGTACATAACACTGTAATTAGTAAAAATAAATAAAAAATAGAAATATGTAAGACCATACTGCTCTTCTTGTTCCTGCTGTCAAAAATACATTTCCATATCTTCTACATCAGTGGGGGAACCAATGATGAGGACATTTTTGGAGCCCCCACCCCCCTATCAAATACATTTTGTCCATATTCCGGTTCATTATAAACATTTACCATTCAAAACATTTCATGAAGCTGGGGAATGTGTGCCTCTGTCAGTTATCTCTCATTGTGTGTGCTGTTTTTTGGGGAGGAAAAAAAACCTTTACAAGTGGCGCGCTAATGTTAGCATGGGACGCAATAAGCAATATTGCGTTCATGCTAACTAGTGCACATATTACAAGTAAATGGTTGCGCTCCAGTTCAAACTAAATTTACTCTCAAAGGATAAGCGCACCTGAAGACCTGGGGGTCAATTTATCAAGCTCCATACAGAGCTTGATGACCCGTGTTTCGGGCGGGACATCAGGCTTCATGGAAACAGAAGTTATGAAGCAGCGGTCTGCGGCTTTGCACCAGCAGTTCACAAGAACTGCTGGTGCAATGATAAATGCTGACAGCGTATGACCCCCTAGCGTAAAGTATAAGGGTTAAAATAAAATGTTCACCAAACACATAAAAAACACATGAAATAAACTAATACACTCATATATAGACTTCCTGATAAAAAAAAAGAATTCACACATACAGTATATCCTATATAATAAAAGGCCAAGTGTGTTTGTCTGAAGCTGTCATGCGCAGTAGAGACTGCACGCAAGGACAAACACAACTGGCCTTCCAACTGACCTGGTGTCGAGTGGCGGAGTAGGCGTGGCCGGGCAGGTGCGGAGTGGGCGTGACCGGGTGGGTGCGGAGTGGACAAAACCAGGCGGGTGCAACATGCCGTTGTGACGCAGGCGGGCCAGATGCTTGCCGAGAGACAGAGAGGTCTAAAGAGGGGGGATAGAGAGAGCAGAAGGATAGAGAGAACAGAAGGATAGAGAGAGCAGAAGAGGGGGGATAGAGAGAGGGACAGCAAAAGAGAGAGGGGGAGAGAGGCAGCAAAAGAGAGAGGGGGAGAGAGACAGCAAAAGAGAGAGAGGGAGAGAGACAGCAAAAGAGAGGGGGGAGAGAGAAACTGAGACAGCAAAAGAGAGGGGGGTGAGAGACAGCGAAAGAGAGGGGGGAGAGAGACAGGAAAAGAGAGGGGGGGAGAAAGACAGCAAAGAGAGGGGGAGAAAGAAAGCAAAAGAGAGGGGGGAGAAAGACAGGGGGAGAAAGACAGCAAAAGAGAGGGGGGAGAGAGACAGCAAAAGAGAGGGGGGAGAGAGACAGCAAAATAAGTGGGAGAGAGAGACAGCAAAAGAGAGGGGGAGAGAGTGAAAAAGAGAGGGGGAGAGAGCGCAAAAGAGAGGGGGGAGAGTGCGCAAAAGAGAGGGGTGGAGAGTGTGCAAATGAGAAGGGGGAGAGTGCGCAAAAGAAAGGGGGAGAGTGCGCAAAAGAGAGGGGGGAGAGTAAGCAAAAGAGAGGGAGGAGAGTGTGCAAAAGAGAGGGGGGAGAGTGCTTAAAAGAGAGGCGGGAGAGTGCACAAAAGATGGGGGGAGAGTACACAAAAGAGAGGGGGAGAGTGTGCAAAAAGAGAGGGGGGGAGTGTGCAAAAGAGTGGGGGGAGAGAGCGCAAAAGAGAGGGGGGAGAGCGCAAAAGAGAGGGGGGAGAGCGCAAAAGAGAGGGGGGAGAGAGACAGCAAAAGAGATGGGGCAGAGAGACAGCAAAAGAGAGGGGGGAGAGAGACAGCAAAAGAGAGGGGGGAGAGAGACAGCAAAATAAGTGGGAGAGAGCAAAAAAGAGAGGGGGAGAGAGCCCAAAAGAGAGAGGGGAGAGAGCACAAAAGAGAGGGGGGAGAGTGCACAAAAGAGAGTGGGGCGAGTGCGCAAAAGAGAGGGGGGAGAGTGCACAAAAGAGAGGGGGGAGAGTGCGCAAATGAGAGGGGGGGAGAGTGCGCAAAAGAGAGGGGGGAGAGAGAGCAAAAGAGAGGGGGGGAGTGTGCAAAAGAGAGGGGTGGAGAGATCACAAAAGAGAGGGGGAGAGAGCAGAAAAGAGAGGGGGAGAGAGCGCAAAAGAGAGGGTGAGAGAGCAAAAGAGAGGGAGAGAGACAGCAAAAGAGAGGAGAGAGAGCAAACGAGAGGGGGAGAGAGCACAAAAGAGAGGGGGAGAAAGCACAAAAGAGAGGGGGAGAGTGTGCAAAAGAGAGGGGGAGAGTGCGCAAAAGAGAGGGGGTAGAGTGCGCAAAAGCGAGGGGGGAGAGTGCGCAAAAGAGAGGGGGAGAGTGCACAAAAGAGAGGGGGAGAGTGTGCAAAAGAGAGGGCCGAGAGTGCGCAAAAGAGAGGGGGGAGAGTGCACAAAAGAGAGGGGGAGAGAGCGCAAAAGAGAAGGGGGAGAGAGCGCAAAAGAGAGGGGGAGAGAGCACAAAAGAGAGGGGAGAGAGCGCAAAAGAGAGAGGGGAGAGTGTGCAAAAGAGAAGGGGTACAGTGCGCAATGTTAGCACGGGACGCAATAAACAATATTGCGTTCATGCTAACTAGTGCACATATTACAAGTAAATGGTTGCGCTCCAGTTCAAACAAAATTTACTCTCAAAGGATAAGCGCACCTGAAGACCTAGGGGTCAATTTATCAAGCTCCATACAGAGCTTGATGACCCGTGTTTCGGGTGGGCCATCAGGCTTCATGGAAACAGAAGTTATGAAGCAGCGGTCTACGACTTGACAATGATAAATGCTGACAGCGTATGACCCCCTAGCGTAAAGTATAAGGGTTAAAATAAAATGTTCACTAAACACATCAAAAACACATAAAATAAACTAATACACCTCATATATAGACTTCCTGATAAAAAAAAATAATTCATACATACAGTATATCCTATATAATAAAAGGCCAAGTGTGTTTGTCCGAAGCTGTCATGCGCAGTAGAGACTGCGCGTGAGGACAAACACAACTGGCCTTCCAACTGACCTGGTGTCGAGTGGTGGAGTGGGCGTGGCCGGGCAGGTGCGGAGTGGGCGTGACCGGGTGGGTGCGGAGTGGACAAAACCAGGCAGGTGCAACATGGGCATGGCCTGGCGTGACATGGGCAGGGCCGGGCGTGACGCAGGCAGGCCAGATGCTTGCCAAGAGACAGAGAGGTCTAAAGAGGGGGATAGAGAGAGCAGAAGGATAGAGAGAGCAGAAGAGGGGGGATAGAGAGAGGGACAGCAAAAGAGAGAGGGGGAGAGAGACAGCAAAAGAGAGAGGGGGAGAGAGACAGCAAAAGAGAGAGAGGGAGAGAGACAGCAAAAGAGAGGGGGGAGAGAGACACTGAGACAGCAAAAGAGAGGGGGGAGTGAGACAGCGAAAGAGAGGGGGAGAGAGACAGGAAAAGAGAGGGGGGAGAAAGACAGCAAAGAGAGGGGGAGAAAGACAGCAAAAGAGAGGGGGGAGAAAGACAGGGGGGAGAAAGACAGCAAAAGAGAGGGGGGAAAGAGACAGCAAAAGAGAGGAAGGAGAGAGACAGCAAAAGAGAGGAGGGAGAGGGCTCAAAAGAGGGGGGAGAGACAGCAAAATAGAGGGGGAGAGAGACAGCAAAAGAGAGGGGGGGAGAGTGCAAAAGAGAGGGGGAGAGAGCGCAAAAGAGAGGGGGAGAGTGTGCAAAAGAGAGGGGTGGAGAGTGTGCAAAAGAGAAGGGGGAGAGTGCACAAAAGAAAGGGGGGAGAGTGTGCAAAAGAGAGGGGGGAGAGTAAGCAAAAGAGAGGGGGGAGAGTGTGCAAAAGAGAGTGGGGAGAGTGCTTAAAAGAGAGGGGGGAGAGTGTGCAAAAGATGGGGGGAGAGTACACAAAAGAGAGGGGGGGAGAGAGACAGTGAAAGAGAGGGGGAGAGAGACAGGAAAAGAGAGGGGGGAGAAAGACAGCAAAGAGAGGGGGAGAAAGACAGCAAAAGAATGGGGGGAGAAAGACAGGGGGGAGAAAGACAGCAAAAGAGAGGGGGGAAAGAGACAGCAAAAGAGAGGAAGGAGAGAGACAGCAAAAGAGAGGAGGGAGAGGGCGCAAAAGAGGGGGGGAGAGACAGCAAAATAGAGGGGGAGAGAGACAGCAAAAGAGAGGGGGAGAGAGTGCAAAAGAGAGGGGGAGAGAGCGTAAAAGAGAGGGGGAGAGAGCACAAAAGAGAGGGGGAGAGTGAGCAAAAGAGAGGGGTGGAGAGTGTGCAAAAGAGAAGGGAGAGAGTGCGCAAAAGAAAGGGGGGAGAGTGCGCAAAAGAGAGGGGGGAGAGTAAGCAAAAGAGAGGGGGGAGAGTGTGCAAAAGAGAGGAGGGAGAGTGCTTAAAAGAGAGGGGGAGAGTGTGCAAAAGATGGGGGGAGAGTACACAAAAGAGAGGGGGGAGAGTGTGCAAAAGAGAGGGGGAGAGTGTGCAAAAGAGAGGGGGGAGAGAGCGCAAAAGAGAGGGGGGGAGAGCGCAAAAGAGAGGGGGGAGAGAGACAGCAAAAGAGAGGGGGAGAAAGACAGCAAAAGAGAGGGGGGAGAGAGACAGCAAAAGAGAGGAGGGAGAGAGACAGCAAAAGAGAGGGGGGAGAGAGACAGCAAAAGAGAGGGGGGAGAGAGACAGCAAAAGAAGTGGAAGAGAGCAAAAAAGAGAGGGGGAGAGAGCACAAAAGAGAGGGGGGAGAGAGCACAAAAGAGAGGGGGGAGAGTGCGCAAAAGAGAGGGGGGAAAGTGCACAAAATAGAGTGGGGAGAGTGCGCAAAAGAGAGGGGGGAGAGTGCACAAAAGAGAGGGGGGAGAGTGTGCAAATGAGAGAGGAGGAGAGTGCGCAAAAGAGAGGGGGGAGACAGAGCAAAAGAAAGAGGGGGAGTGTGCAAAAGAGAGGGGTGGAGAGAGCAGGACCGGGCGTGACGCAGGCAGGCCAGATGCTTGCTGAGAGACAGAGAGGTCTAAAGAGGGGGGATAGAGAGAGCAGAAGGATAGAGAGAGCAGAAGGATAGAGAGAGCAGAAGAGGGGGGATAGAGAGAGGGACAGCAAAAGAGAGAGGGGGAGAGAGACAGCAAAAGAGAGAGGGGGAGAGAGACAGCAAAAGAGAGAGAGGGAGAGGGACAGCAAAAGAGAGGGGGGAGAGAGACACTGAGACAGCAAAAGAGAGGGGGAGAGAGACAGCGAAAGAGAGGGGGGAGAGAGACAGGAAAAGAGAGGGGGGAGAAAGACAGCAAAGAGAGGGAGAGAAAGACAGCAAAAGAGAGGGGGAGAAAGACAGGGGGGAGAAAGACAGCAAAAGAGGGGGAGAGAGACAGCAAAAGAGAGGAGGGAGAGAGACAGCAAAAGAGAAGAGGGAGAGGGCGCAAAAGAGGGGGGGGAGAGACAGCATAATAGAGGGGGGAGAGAGACAGCAAAAGAGAGGGGGAGAGAGTGCAAAAGAGAGGGGGAGAGAGCGCAAAAGAGAGGGGGAGAGTGCGCAAAAGAGAGGGGTGGAGAGTGTGCAAAAGAGAGGGGGGAGAGTAAGCAAAAGAGAGGGGGGAGAGTGCGCAAAAGAGAGGGGGGAGAGTAAGCAAAAGAGAGGGGGGAGAGTGTGCAAAAGAGAGGGGGGAGAGTGCTTAAAAGAGAGGGGGGAGAGTGTGCAAAAGATGGGGGGAGAGTACACAAAAGAGAGGGGGGAGAGTGTGCAAAAGAGAGGGGGGAGAGTATGCAAATGAGAGGGGGGAGAGAGTGCAAAAGAGAGGGGGGAGAGCGCAAAAGAGAGGGGGGAGAGAGCGCAAAAGAGAGGGCGAGAGTGTGCAAAAGAGATGGGTGGAGAGTGTGCAAAAGAGAAGGGGGAGAGTGCGCAAAAGAAAGGGGGGAGAGTGCGCAAAAGAGAGGGGGGAGAGTAAGCAAAAGAGAGGGGGGAGAGTGTGCAAAAGAGAGTGGGGAGAGTGCTTAAAAGAGAGGGGGGAGAGTGTGCAAAAGATGGGGGGAGAGTACACAAAAGAGAGGGGGGAGAGAGACAGTGAAAGAGAGGGGGAGAGAGACAGGAAAAGAGAGGGGGGAGAAAGACAGCAAAGAGAGGGGGAGAAAGACAGCAAAAGAATGGGGGGAGAAAGACAGGGGGGAGAAAGACAGCAAAAGAGAGGGGGGAAAGAGACAGCAAAAGAGAGGAAGGAGAGAGACAGCAAAAGAGAGGAGGGAGAGGGCGCAAAAGAGGGGGGGAGAGACAGCAAAATAGAGGGGGAGAGAGACAGCAAAAGAGAGGGGGAGAGAGTGCAAAAGAGAGGGGGAGAGAGCGCAAAAGAGAGGGGGAGAGAGCACAAAAGAGAGGGGGAGAGTGCGCAAAAGAGAGGGGTGGAGAGTGTGCAAAAGAGAAGGGGGAGAGTAAGCAAAAGAAAGGGGGGAGAGTGTGCAAAAGAGAGGGGGGAGAGTAAGCAAAAGAGAGGGGGGAGAGTGTGCAAAAGAGAGGAGGGAGAGTGCTTAAAAGAGAGGGGGAGAGTGTGCAAAAGATGGGGGGAGAGTACACAAAAGAGAGGGGGGAGAGTGTGCAAAAGAGAGGGGGAGAGTGTGCAAAAGAGAGGGGGGAGAGAGCGCAAAAGAGAGGGGGGGAGAGCGCAAAAGAGAGGGGGGAGAGAGACAGCAAAAGAGAGGGGGAGAAAGACAGCAAAAGAGAGGGGGGAGAGAGACAGCAAAAGAGAGGAGGGAGAGAGACAGCAAAAGAGAGGGGGGAGAGAGACAGCAAAAGAAGTGGAAGAGAGCAAAAAAGAGAGGGGGAGAGAGCACAAAAGAGAGGGGGGAGAGAGCACAAAAGAGAGGGGGGAGAGTGCGCAAAAGAGAGGGGGAAAAGTGCACAAAATAGAGTGGGGAGAGTGCGCAAAAGAGAGGGGGGAGAGTGCACAAAAGAGAGGGGGAGAGTGTGCAAATGAGAGAGGAGGAGAGTGCGCAAAAGAGAGGGGGGAGACAGAGCAAAAGAAAGAGGGGGAGTGTGCAAAAGAGAGGGGTGGAGAGAGCAGAACCGGGCGTGACGCAGGCAGGCCAGATGCTTGCTGAGAGACAGAGAGGTCTAAAGAGGGGGGATAGAGAGAACAGAAGGATAGAGAGAGCAGAAGGATAGAGAGAGCAGAAGAGGGGGGATAGAGAGAGGGACAGCAAAAGAGAGAGGGGGAGAGAGACAGCAAAAGAGAGAGGGGGAGAGAGACAGCAAAAGAGAGAGAGGGAGAGGGACAGCAAAAGAGAGGGGGGAGAGAGACACTGAGACAGAAAAGAAAGGGGGAGAGAGACAGCGAAAGAGAGGGGGGAGAGAGACAGGAAAAGAGAGGGGGGAGAAAGACAGCAAAGAGAGGGGGAGAAAGACAGCAAAAGAGAGGGGGGAGAAAGACAGGGGGGAGAAAGACAGCAAAAGAGGGGGAGAGAGACAGCAAAAGAGAGGAGGGAGAGAGACAGCAAAAGAGAAGAGGGAGAGGGCGCAAAAGAGGGGGGGAGAGACAGCATAATAGAGGGGGGAGAGAGACAGCAAAAGAGAGGGGGAGAGAGTGCAAAAGAGAGGGGGAGAGTGCGCAAAAGAGAGGGGGGAGAGTGCGCAAAAGAGAGGGGGGAGAGTGTGCAAAAGAGAGGGGGGAGAGTGCTTAAAAGAGAGGGGGGAGAGTGTGCAAAAGATGGGGGGAGAGTACACAAAAGAGAGGGGGGAGAGTGTGCAAAAGAGAGGGGGGAGAGTATGCAAATGAGAGGGGGGAGAGAGTGCAAAAGAGAGGGGGGAGAGCGCAAAAGAGAGGGGGGAGAGAGACAGCAAAAGAGAGGGGGAGAAAGACAGCAAAAGAGAGGGGGGAGAGAGACAGCAAAAGAGAGGAGGGAGAGAGACAGCAAAAGAGAGGGGAGAAAGAGACAGCAAAAGAGAGGGGGAGAGAGCAAAACAGAGAGGGGGAGAGAGCACAAAAGAGAGGGGGGGAGAGAGCACAAAAGAGAGGGGGGAGAGTGCGCAAAAGAGAGGGGGGAGAGTGCACAAAAGAGAGGGGGGAGAGTGCGCAAAAGAGAGGGGGGAGAGTGCACAAAATAGAGTGAGGAGAGTGCGCAAAAGAGAGGGGGGAGAGTGCACAAAAGAAAGTGGGGAGAGTGCGCAAATGAGAGGGGGGAGAGTGCGCAAAAGAGAGGGGGGAGAGAGAGCAAAAGAGAGGGGGAGTGTGCAAAAGAGAGGGGTGGAGAGAGCACAAAAGAGAGGGGGGAGAGAGCACAAAAGAGAGGGGGAGAGAGCGCAAAAGAGAGGGGGAGAGAGCACAAAAGAGAGGGGGAGAGAGCACAAAAGAGAGGGGGAGAGAGCAAAAGAGAGGGGGAGAGACAGCAAACGAGAGGAGAGAGAGGGCAAACGAGAGGAGAGAGAGGGCAAACGAGAGGAGAGAGAGTAAACGAGAGGGGGGAGAGAGCACAAAAGAGAGGGGGAGAGAGCACAAAAGAGAGGGGGGTGAGAGCACAAAAGAGAGGGGGGAGAGTGCGCAAAAGAGAGGGGGGAGAGTGCACAAAATAGAGGGGGGAGAGTGCGCAAATGAGAGGGGGGAGAGTGCGCAAAAGAGAGGGGGTAGAGTTCAAAAGAGAGGGGGGTGAGAGCACAAAAGAGAGGGGGGAGAGTGCGCAAAAGAGAGGGGGGAGAGTGCACAAAATAGAGGGGGTAGAGTGTGCAAAAGAGAGGGGGGAGAGAGCGCAAAAGAGAGGGGGGAAAGAGCGCAAACGAGAGAGGGGAGAGAGACAGCAAAAGAGAGGGGGAGAAAGACAGCAAAAGAGAGGGGGGAGAGAGACAGCAAAAGAGAGGAGGGAGAGAGACAGCAAAGAGAGAGGGGAGAGAGACAGCAAAAAAGAGGGGGGAGAGTGCACAAAATAGAGTGGGGAGAGTGCGCAAAAGAGAGGGGGGAGAGAGAGCAAAAGAGAGGGGGGAGTGTGCAAAAGAGAGTGTGGAGAGAGCACAAAAGAGAGGGGGAGAGAGCACAAAAGAGAGGGGGAGAGAGTGCAAAAGAGAGGGGGAGAGAGCACAAAAGAGAGGGGGAGAGATCGCAAAAGAGAGGGGGAGAGAGCAAAAGAGAGGGAGAGAGACAGCAAAAGAGAGGAGAGAGAGAGCAAACGAGAAGAGAGAGAGGGCAAACGTGAGGAGAGAGAGCAAACGAGAGGGGGGAGAGAGCACAAAAGAGAGGGGGGAGAGTGCGCAAAAGAGAGGGAGAGAGTGCGCAAAAGAGAGGGGGTAGAGTGCGCAAAAAAGAGGGGAAGAGTGCGCAAAAGAGAGGGGGAGAGTGCACAAAAGAGAGGGGGAGAGTGCACAAAAGAGAGGGGGAGAGTGTGCAAAAGAGAGGGGTGAGAGTGCACAAAAGAGAGGGGGAGAGAACGCAAAAGAGAGGGGGGAGAGAGCGCAAAAGAGAGGGGGGGAGAGAGCACATA